>NW_021604569.1:9933146-9951583 GCF_004785775.1 Grammomys surdaster
CCCCCCTTTCCTCCCTTCCCTCCCTTCCCTCCCTTCCCTCCCTTCCCTCCCTCCCTCCTTCCTTCCTTCTGAGTCACAAGAACAAAAGCAATTTGTAAGCTCAGTTCTTCAGAGGCCAAGGCAAGAGGACTGCTGAGTCTCAAGTTACTTGGGCTGCTTAGAGAGACCCTGTCCTAAAAAAAAAAAAAAGAAAGAAAGAGAAAAGATAAAGGAAAGGAAGGGCAAATCTCTAGCTAGGAGCTAGTGAGGTGGCTCAGCAGGTAGGAGCATACCCTGCTCCTGCAGAGAACTGGACATGAGTTTAGCTCCCAGAACCAACATCAGGTGTCTCACGACCATCTGTAACTCCAGCCCTGGGGGATCCAGTGCCCTCTCCTGGTCTCAGCTGGCACTGTACTCATGTGTACAAACACACGTCCACATGTAACTGAGAAAATAACAGCTGGAGAGATGATTCAGTAGTTAAGAATGTCGTGTTCTTTCAGAAGACCAGGGTTCGATTCCCAAATCAGGCAGCTCATATCAACT
Organism: Grammomys surdaster; assembly: GCF_004785775.1. Taxonomy (NCBI): domain Eukaryota; kingdom Metazoa; phylum Chordata; class Mammalia; order Rodentia; family Muridae; genus Grammomys; species Grammomys surdaster. Next base: position 9,933,675 of record NW_021604569.1, read on the forward strand.
TGTGATGTCCAGCTCTAGAGAGTTCCAGTGCTTTTGGCCTCCTCTGAAGGCACCTGTACTTACATGTGGGTACACGGGGGGGGGGGGGGGGGGGGGGGGGGGGGGGGGAGAGAGGGGAGAGGGTGAGAGAGAGAGGGAGAGTGATCAGAAGAGACCTGACCTGGAGAAAATAAGGGGCAGCATATTTCAGATGGAGGGAACAGCAAGTGCAGAGGTCAGTGTGGCTTGAGGAAATTGACTCTTTGGAGTAGTTATATGCCAGCTGCTCTTCTGGGACACTGGACATTCAGGAGTAAGAAAATCTGGAGAACAGTCGAAACATGTAACTGAGGACTTCAGGGGAGTAAGTATGGTTGACCCAATATGAGGTGTGAGGGGGAGGGATAATGGAATTCAGCCCAGGACCTCACTCAAGCTAGACAAGCACTTAGCCCTGGAAGGTTTGTGTTTTTTCTTTCTCTCTTACTGGGATCTCTGGCTGGTCTCACAATGGAAACTTGCAGCAATCTGCCTCTGTTTTCTGAGAGCCAGGATTACAGGTGCATGCCACAATGCTTGGAGGGAAAGGGGCAGTAGTTGCCAGATATGATGGCACCAGATTTTAATTCCAGGCCTCAGGACGCAGAGGCAGACAGATTTCCATGAGTTCCAGGCCAGCCATGGTGACATAGTGAGATCTTTTCTCAAATACACACACACGAGAGAGAGAGAGAGAGAGAGAGAGAGAGAGAGAGAGAGAGAGAGAGAGAGACTGATCAGAAGAGACCTGGAGAAAATAAGGGGCAGCATGTTTCAGATGGAGGGAACAGCAAGTGCAGAGGTCCTGAGGCAGGAACATATCTGAAGAATAAGGCGGCCAGTGTGGCTTGAGGAAATCAAAAAGAGAAAGGGGTGGAGAGATGCTCAGTGGTTTAGAACATTTGTTTGCTCTTACCTGTGACCTGGGTTCCATTCCCAGCAGCCACGTGGTGGCTCAACCATCTGCAGTGCCAGTTCCATGGGCTCTGTTGCCTTCTCCTCCTGAATACTCAGACATACATTATATATATATTTTTTAAAGAAATAAAATTGAAACTAGGTAATAGGAACCAGCTAGATCCTCTTCCACTCAGCCCTGCAGGAGAACCTAGGCCACTCCCAGGAATTCCACAGTGACCACCCTAAAGCTTTGTCATCTGGGTATGTAGCACTCCTGCAGAGGGTACAGGGTCGGTGGGCTGGCAGCTTTGCTGTGTGAGAGGAAGTGCTTAGTGGGGAAGAGCTGGAGTAACAACCCCTGCCAGACTCATAATGGCTTTCTGAGTCTGTTCTTCCTCGTGGGTAGGAGGAGCCTCTGCCTTAGCATCCTCCATGGAAGCTCCGAGAGATGATGATGCTCTCCCCGTCCACCCCCCACCGCCACCCCCACACCGAGCAGTTTTGGGAAATCACGTGGAGCAGCACACGTTTTAAGAAGGCTTTGGGGACTGTTAATAGCAGGCTGAGCGGGGCACAGGAAGAGGCTGTAAAGGAGCGCCTGCCTTCCCTGAGACGTAGCCAGGTGGTGAAATAATGAAGCCGCTCCTGACTGCTCAGGGGCCGTGCCTCATGATTCCATCAGGTATCTGGGCAGGGGTCAAGTGTGCAGGGAGTTTGGGCTCAATCAAAAATAGCTTAGTGGGTGCTACGAATGGATTGTAGGATGCTCAAGGGGCAGCGCACCTCCACCTTGTCCCTGGAGCTGGGATTGTAAATGTGAAAACTATCACAACTGCCTTAGTCCATCACATCTTTGGTACCTTTAGGACTTTCTGTTGCTATTAGTAACAGTGTTATATGGAGCATCTTCAGGGAGATGTCCCTACACAGATTCGAGAGCGACATTGTCTTTTTGTTTTGAGACAGTTTTTTATTTAATCTAGCCTGGTCTCAAAGTCACTATAAAGTTGAGAATAACCTCAAACTTCTGATTCTCCTGCCTCTAGGGACTGCAGCATGCAGTAGCACACTGGGCTGAATGCTGCCTTTTGATAACAAAAACCAAGATGACATTACAAAGTAGTTGAGGAGGGCTGGAGAGATGGCTCAGTGGTTAAGAGAACTGGCTGCTCTGCCAGAGGACCTGGGTCCAATTCCCAGCACCACACAACTGTCTGCAACTCCATTTCTAAGGGCTCTAACAACCTTACACAGGCATGCCTTGCACAGTAGCATACTATAATACACTCCCAGACTTGGCAGTAAAGGAGTTAGCGCTACTCAGCACCCTAGGGACAGGTCTGCATAGAAGCAAGGACATAGATAGCAGGGTCCTGAATCCAGCCGCGCCAACACATCATGACATCCTTCAGGAACTAGAAGGGACACGGTCATGTCTGCTGACTCAGCACGCTCACTAAAGGAGACACTGATGAAACCCAGAGCAACCAAGTAGCACTGCGGTGCTGGAATGGGTGTGGCTGGCTGGATCTTCCCCCTTGTGCTCTGTTCCTTCCCTGGGTGCGAGCACACATCTGCTCAACAGCAGCTTACATCTTCTCTAGCAGGTCCCATGGCTTCAGGCGGTCCTGAGCTGCTTTAGGACTCAGAGAGAGGGTATAGGCCAACAAGTAGGCAAGTGCCTCCCTACTCCCCCTACTTCGTTCTGCACCCCAACAAGGTTTCTCTGTGTAGCCCTGGCTATCCTGGAATTCACTCTGTAGCCCAGGCTGGCCACAAACTCAGAGCACTGCCTGTCTCTGCCTCCCAAGTACTGGGATTAAAGTTGTGTGCCATCAAGCCTGGCTTGTGGCAGTTGTAACTACTCTCCTTTAGGGAGTCATAGTCCCTGCATAGCAGCCATCTGTCACCTGCAGTACTGAGTGAGCCAGTCTGCTTTCATCTTGAGTGACTTGGAAGGGCCTGAGTGGATCAGATACTGATACCACAATGTCTCACCACTGGCCACAGTTGATCAAATGACCATACCAACTGAAAGAGACTGGAGGATGGGCCTGTGGTTTGAGACCTGAGCATCAAGTCTGTTTGCTATGAGCTGAGGCTGGTGGAACCAGGGGAAGGGTGCATCCAGAATGGAGTAAATGCAGGGTTGTTAGAAACTGTTAATAGCTTTGGGGACCAAAATAACATTTAGGGGCCTCTGGAAGATTTATCTGTAAAGTATGTTGCTTTTATTTTTAAACATCTTATAAAACAAATCACAAAAACCTCCAAGATACAAGCTGCACTGAAGTATCATAAATTATCAGAAGGTAAATATTCCAACAACTGCTCCCCAAAGCAGGAAGCAGAGCCCAGAGCAGGCCTGGGAATTTCACTGTTAGATGTAGTGGTTCCACAACGCTAAACCCAGCTTCCGAAAAGGAAAGTTCTGAACTGCAGAGGTAGATTGGTGCCTTTTTCATTTTTTTTTTTTTATGTTCTTTGAGCCAAGGTCTTACTGTGTAGTCTAGACGGACCTAGGATGTAAGTGAGCTTCCTTTCTTAGCCTCTGGAGCCTCTACCACATGCTTTACAGAGCTCTCTTTAAAAAGTGTGTGTGCCGGGCGGTGGTGGCGCACGCCTTTAATCCCAGCACTTGGGAGGCAGAGGCAAGTGGATCTCTGAGTTCGAGGCCAGCCTGGTCTACAGAGTGAGTTCCAGGACAGCCAGGGCTACAACCCTGTCTCGAAAAACAAAAAACAAACAAACAAACAAAAAAAACAAAAAGTGTGTGTATATGCATGCATGCACGTGTGTGCACACACACACACACATGTACACACACAGAAAGACACACACACGGACAGACACACATACATGCGTGCACACACATGCACACACTCCCAGGAGGACACTAGGTGTGTCACTATACTACTACTCTCCGGCTTATTCCTTTGAGACCGAACTTCTCACTGAACCTGTAGTTATACTGGGCATATGCAGCGATGCTTGACTTTTTATGTGGGTTCTTGGGATTTGAACCCAAGTACTCAGGCTTGTCTCCCAACTGTTCTTATCCACGGAGTTATCTTTGAAGCCTCAGAGCTCTGTGGTTTTAAATAGGAGGCAGTGAACATGCAGTATGCCTGTAAGCATAGGAAATGAGGCTGTCCTCCATCTCCTAAAACAAATGAAGAAATGTGAACGATTCCCTAGGTAACAGACCAGCCTCTTTATGGCTCTGGGAGCAAGGGAACAAGACTGCCCTGAGAGACTGAGCAACTTCCTGTATGTCCTCTAACTGTGGGCCATACTACAGCCTAAAGGTCAGTTGGCTACTGGAGACTCCCAGCTCTGGTAGATGCCCTATGGTCCCTGCCTAAGTATGCATCTGCTTCAAAGCAGCACAGGATGTGTGGAAAGGCTGCATCCTAGAAAGACTCCTCTTCCTGGTCTGGCCACCATCCTTGCTGATGCAAACTCTGCCTGGAGCTGCCTCAGGCACCCTTAGTGAGCCCTGCCAATCTAGATTTCTAGCCTCAGGTCAGATTCCAGAGAGCATGGGTTTCTTTCCTTTCCACACCTTGGCCTTTGTACCCATAATGCAACTGACCCAGTTCTTTGTAGAGAAATGGAAAATAACCCTCGTCAGGTAAGAGGAGATGAAGCAAATGCAGAGATACTTGAAAGTTCAGACACAGCTCTCCTGAGGAGGGGGTGAGAAACACCGGCCTTGTCTCTTCCCAGCATTTGGGGGAGGAGGAGGACTTCCAAAATACCAGAGGATGAGGGATGAGTGCAAAGCATTCTGTCTTCTAGAGAGGGATGAGTCATACAGAACACGTGAATCTCCTAGTCCCCCGAATACTGCAAATGTATTCATATTGAGTGTCATTTTACATGTGCACCTTAGATTTCTCTCCCGCCCCCCACCTTCTCCCTCCCTTCAAAACCAAAACACCAGCTGAAAGCCCACCATTTCCCTCCCTGTAGCTTCCCTCCCCATCAAGCCTGCTGCGGCAGGAGGCGGTGGCAGCGGATAGCCAGGCCCTGTGCTCTGACTCAGGCCTCCTTCATGGTCGTCTGCAAAACAACTTAGAAGCTGATGGATGGGTCTTTGAGGCACACATGCATCCAAGGAGGTGTGACAGATGTGCACAGGTGCACATTAGGTTTGCAGAATGGAAGACCCCACTATGTAAGTCTCTGGGTTTTGGCTGCAGTGATGCCCTTTCAAAGGGACACTAGGCTGACATGGAAGCAAAGACAAGTCACCAAAAAGCATCATGTTGGAGCCACACCACACTTCCTGGGCCCAGATGGGGAGACTCAGAAGGACCAGTGGCCCCAGGGTCCTGTCTGTCCTTTCTCTCTCACTGCACTGAACGGGAAGGTTTTGTGATGCTGTAATTATCAGCTTTTAAGGCTGGGCAGACAGGATCGATTTTCTTTCTTTTGGCAGGGAGAAGGGTTTTTTGGAAGCTACCCAAAAGGCAACCATAGTTACTGAAGGAGCATGGCAGGCATGAGTTGGAGGGAGTTACTATCCAAGCCTGACAAAGAGGGAAACTATGTGGGTTGACTTTTGCATCAAGCCGCAAATATCAATCCCAAGGACTCCCAGATGAGTGTGGATGCAGGGCAAGATGCACCTGATATGGCTTAAGGTATTCCTGTCAGACTGCCAGGCAGCTCACAAGAACCGGAAACCTGGCAACAGCCCTCGAGCAAAGACAGGTCAGGAGCCAGTGTCCTGGCAGGACATTCATTTACTGGATTGTCCTGGGGATTCATGCAGGAGAACATTCTCAGATTCCCTGCCATCCCTGTTAGCCCCTCTGAGGCAGAGAGGCCCAGGGGTAGAAGGGTTTCATGTCACCCAGTCCTTTGGTTGGTGACCATCTTCCACCTGGGTAGAAATTATCTTCTCCTGGTGTTTTCTCTTGTTGGTTGTGGTACTGAGGATCAAACCCAATGTTAACCAAACATTTTGCCAACTAACAACTGAACCACATACCAATTCCCCCGGCCCTTCCTCAGAGAGCTAGCTTTGAGCATGTGTCAACTTCTCACGATGTTTAGTTTCTAAAAGAAGTGGAAGACATGGAAGAGAGGTTAGAGTGTGGAAGGCAGCTGCTCAGACAGGACAGGAGCTATACTGAATTCTCTCCCTTAAGGATCCAGAGGTGGGCAGCAGATCCAACTGTTGGCTGGCTCAGAAATATCCTGGTAACAGTCACCAGGCATGAACATCAAAACTAAGCAGGCATAAATCTACACAAAGGAGCTGCGGGCACCCATTCACATTTGCCTTGTCTGATGACCAAGCCTGTGCCACATGGCTCTCTATGCAATGGAAAAACACCAACAAAGGGTCAACAGAAAGATAGCAGAGCTGTCCTCAAGCCCTGGAAGTCACACATCTCCCTGAAATGTTACTGTCCTGAGTGAACTAGATGCTGGGTTCAGATAACCGGGTCGTGACAGCTGCATGATGCTGGACCGGAACTCAGTAGACTTAGAACAAAGAACTAACGGTCTGAGATAGATACAAAGAGCAGAAGGAGATACAAAGTAACCAGAACCAGAGGAGACAGACCATTCTCTATGCCAAGAAAGTGAAGAGCAGAATTGAAGAACTCGGTGCAGAAGCACCTGTCTGTAATCCTAGCACTTTGGAGACTGAGGCAGGAGGATTATGGGCTCAAACCCACTCTTGGCTACAGAATGAATACAAGGCTAATCTGGGCTACATATGAACCTGTCTCTTACAAGAAGAAAAAAAAAATGAAGGAGAGGATTGCTCTGTGAAAGTAAAGTGCTTGTCATGCAAACAGAAAGTCCTGAATTCAGATCCCCAGAACCCACATAAAAAGCCTTGGGAGCAGGAGGTTAGGGGCTGGGAGACAGATGGACTGCTGGTGCTCACTGACTAAGTGACAAGTTCCAGGTTCAGTGAAACAACTTCTCAGAAAGGGGGGTAGTGGAGAGAAATTGACACCTAATGTCAAATTCTGGGTGCACACACACACACACCCCAAGAAAAAAAGAGAAGAGCTGGAAATGACTACAAAATAGTCTGTTGAAAGTTCCAAAAGCTCTTGTGTAGGTATACATAGATATTTTATCACTTAAATTTTATTATTTTGTGTGTTTATGGGTGGTTTGCTTACATGTATGAATGGATACCATATGTATGCATTGCCCAAGGAGTCCAGAAGAGGGCATCAGATCCCCTGGGATTGGAGTGACAGCCAATTGAGAGTCACCAAGAGTGCTGGGATTTAAACCGAGATCCTATGAAAGAGCAGCCAGTGCTCTTAACTGGTGAGCCAACTCTCCAGCCCCAAAGATCCTTATAATTCTGTTCTTGTTTTGTTTTTGAGAAAAAGTCTCACTATGGAGCCCTGACTGGCCTAGAACTCTGTATGTAGAAGGCCAGGAGAGACTCGACATGACCCATCTGCCTCTGCCTTGGGAGAGCTAGAATTAAAGACACGTACCACCATATCCAGCTTTCTCTGATTGTACCTATCAATATGACTGCATTAGAAATCAAAACTGAGACTTGGAGAGATGGCTCAGAGGTTGAAAACACTGGGTGCTCTTCTAGAGGACCCAGGTTCAAATTCTAGTACCTACATGGCAGCTTACAACTGTCTGTAACTCCAAGATCTGACACTCTCACATGCAGGCAACATACCAGTGCACATAAGATAAACATAAATAAATAAATAAATAAATAAATAATAGAAATTAAAACTGGCTGGGCATGGGTAAGTGCCAGGCCAACCAAGGCTCCATAGTGAGATCCTGTCTCAAAAACAAAAGCAAAAAGCAAAAAACAAAACCAAAACAAAACCCAAACCAAACAACAAACAGAAACAAAACTCAAAGCAAATTAAACCAAAAAACCCCTTAAAGTCCCCCAGAGCAGAACCATCTCTAACTCCCCAAACCAAACCAACAATAACAAAAGGAAATCTTTAAAAAATTTAAAAAATGATTTTAGCTTTACGTACATTGATGTTTTGCTTGTATGTCTATGTGAAGGTATTAGATCTTCTGGAATTACAGACAGTTAAGCTGCAATGTGGGTCCTGGGAATTGAACCCAGGATTTCTGGAAGAACAGCCAGTACTCTCAATCTCTGAGCCATCGCTCCATTCCACATAAAGAAGTCTAAATGAAAAGACTTTTACTTTGCAAATATTTTTAATGGAATAGAGATGGATTCTCAGCCGGGCGGTGGTGGCGCACACCTTTAATCCCAGCACTTGGGAGGCAGAGGCAGGCGGGATTTCTGAGTTCGAGGCCAGCCTGGTCTACCGAGTGAGTTCCAGGACAGCCAGGGCTATACAGAGAAACCCTGTCTAGAAAAAACAAACAAACAAACAAACAAACAAACACAAAAAAAAAAAAAAGAGAGAGAGAGATGGATTCTCATAACTGCTTGTGATTTCAATCTGTAGTCCTGGCTGTCCTGGAGCTGGCCTTGAACTCAGAGATTTGCCTGCCTCTGTCTCCAGAGTGCTGAGATTAAAGGTGTGTGCCTCCACTCCCAGCTCCCTTTAAGAGATTTTTTTTTTCCCAATGGCTTCCTGTCCAGACTGTTTCTTTTTTGGGGGTGGGAGGTGCCGTTGGGGAAGAAAAGTTATCACAGAAGCCTTTTATGTCTTTCATTTTCAACTGTGAGTCTGTAGTCATCGATACCATTGTAAAAGAAGCTTCCTCGCCCTTTATTTACAGTTAGTGGCAGTAAGGACCATGGACATCCACATGACCCCACCCCCACCCCCACCCCAGTGGCAGCACAGCCCACGGACACCAATATGTCTTCAGGCAGCAGCTCAGACCTCGGATAGCCACTTGGCCTTCAGTGGTAACTCTGGCAAGTGGCAATTTCTTAAGGTTAGTTGCTCTGTAGAATCTGAGAATGTATTATTTTGTCACATCTGATCTCTGTTCTGGATGGATCTTTTGCCCCAGGTATAACTTAATAGCTGCATACTTAGACCATTTGGAAGCAAAAGTACAATGAATAATACAGTTATTCTGAAAGTTGGCCCACTTCATTCCCATTATTTTATATATTACACAACAGAGACACAGATATGCAAGACCTTGCCCGGCATCCCAGGCGCTGAGGAGCGAATGTCACACAAGTGTTGATCTACCACTGAGCCATCTATACCCCTACCCCTACTTTTTTTAAAGATGGGATCTCATATAGCTCAGGCTGGCCTCAAATGACCTTGACCTTCTGCTCCTCCAGCTTCTGCCTCCTGAATGCAGAGAGTACAGCAAACATTGTACCTCGTGGCCGAGATGTCATCATGCCCAACAAATTCTCATTTCCTCCGATCACTCAGCTGACACTCCCCTGGCACAGACCTGGTCAGATTCCCCGGAAGCCTTATACTAAAATGCAAAGTGACAGCAGGTCTTAGACCAAAGATGAGGTCATGCGCCCGAAGGTCACTAACTGCTTTTCTCATTCACCAGGAGGAAAATCTACTGGGCAACTGGTCAAACATATTCTTCAGCTATGTGTCTGAGCACCCTAGTTTTACCAGGGCAGTGCACATTGGCAGCTGGCTTCCTTGAAATTATTAGACTCACTTTACTCACTTTTTTTTTCAAAATAATTTTAACTTTTTTTTTCTCTTACAAGAGACAAGTCTTGGCCAGGCAGTGATGGTGCACACCTTTAATCCCAGCACTTGGGAGGCAGAGGCAGGCAGATTTCTGAGTTCGAGGCCAGCCTGGTCTACAGAGTGAGTTCCAGGACAGCCTGACTTACACAGATAAACCTTGTCTCGAAAAAACAAAAAAAAAAAAAACAAACAAAAAAAGAGACAAGTCTCACTTTTATGTAGTGAGACCGCAAAGTGGGTGGCCTCAAACCCACAGAAACCCACCTGCCTCTGCTTCCCAAGTGTTGGGATTAAAGGTGGGTGCCACCATGACTGGTACATATAAATATTATAAACCATCTGTTCTGTTTTTTTTTTTTTGGGGGGGGAGTTTTGAGACAGGGTTTCTCTGTATAGCCATGGCTGTCCTGGAACTCACTCTGTAGACCAGGCTGGCCTCGAACTCAGAAATCCACCTGCCGCTGCCTCCCAAGTGCTGGGATTAAAGGCATGCACCTCCACTGCCCGGCTTGGTTTTTTTTTGTTTTTTTGTTTTTCCATCTGTTCTGTTTTGTGCTGGGGAAAGAACCCGGTTCCACATGCACACGAGCGAAATTCTACCTCTAAGCTAACCCCAAAGCACTGGAGTCAGCTCCCACTCAGCCCTCCCTTTCGGTAGTTCCTGTAACTTGGAGTCAGTGCTGAAGGGAAGAAAGCCCTTTAGAAACCACCTAGCCTATCACATCCATAGTCTGAGACAAAGCATTTATTGTTCCTGGAGGAAAGGTATGAGCAGGGTCACAAGCAACTCAGTTGTAACTATTGAGATTAGCACCCATTGCAGGGAGAGCTGGCTTCTGCAGGGACCATGTGTAAAGCCACACCCGCTGACTGTCTAAGTTCATTTAAAGAAAGAATAAGCTGAAGAGGTTCCTTGGGCCCCAAAAGTGGATGTCTAGGAAGGTATTTCTCCAGGGTCAGCACATAGAGGCTGTGGTTGTGGGGTGCAGGGGTAAGAGATGGGGTGCAGGAGTGGAGTGGGTGGGGGTGCAGGGGTGCTCCATCCCAGGTTGGATGCAGAGCTTGGCAGTGTTGTCCATTGGTCTTGGTTTGCAAGATAAAAAAGATGCAAGATTGAGAGGTCAGGGAGAGTGGCTGAGGCAGGCACTGTGGCAGGGTGGGCTCCCTTCAAGGAGCTGGCTTAGGCTTGCCCACATGCGGCTAGGATGAGAGTTCAGCCTGTACAAGGCCCTAGGTTTGATCCCCAGCACTGCTAAGAGGGAAAACAGATCCAGCAGGTGTGGGGTAGATAAACATCTTATTTCACAACCAGAAAGCCCAAAGGCCTGCAGTAAAAACACCTGTAGCTCAGGCTGCTTGCACAAGCTCGGGTGTCCATTTACAAGCCTGCTTGCATGCCATGACAAACAGCAAACTGTCCTGCAGGTCCTTTAATCAGGGCTTCAGAGCGCATGCTTTCCCCTGGGAAGTGAGTGGCCTAATTTGGGGGATGGATGCCCACTTCAGTGGAGGTCTGACTTAACAGGAGAGAACCCAGAGTCCATGGATGTGTCTCGACAGACAGACAGTCCCCTGAATATACTGTGTCCCGATTTCAGGCAGGTTCCTCTGAGCTGGTACCAGCTCTCTCCACAGAACTGCTTTGACAGAGGTCACTGGCTTTTTTCCGTGTTGTACATTCTGGCTGCCCAGAATCCAGCGAGCTGTGTGCCTCTGCAGGCATCACTGACTTCAGATATTGGTTAAATGTCAGGAAGAAAGTGCAACCAAATTGAGGGGTGCAGTTAGAAAAAGAAGTAGGGAGTGACTTGTGGATAGATTAACAATGTACCTGCCGCATGCTTCAGCCTGCTGTGCCTTGAGCAGGCTGTCTTCTTCAGCAACCCATCTCCTCAGGGCCCAGAACAGACAAGGAACGGAGGAAGTGCTCTGGTGCTGCAGATGACATTACGGAACCTCTGAGGGCAGGGTTACTGTAGGCATTCAAGCATTCACACCCGTCTCTCACCTCACCTGTCCCGTTCAGAACAGAGGGAACTAATCAGTGTGAAGAGTGGCCCTAGGAAGCGTTGATCTGTTCTGAGGTGTGCAGAACTGAAAAGCATCTTGTGACTAGTTGATCCGGATCCCATGTGTGTCTTTTAGTGCAGGCCTGTGAGAAGGCACCCGATAGTCTGCTTATCCCTCTGTGTAAATCTCTGTGGGCTTCCTAGAAGGATGGCCTTTGGACACACTAGCTCAGGCTCCTGGAATTCACTATTAGAGCACAAGCCAAAGTCAAAGCAATCCCCCTGTCTCAGACTCTTAAATGTTAGGATTATAAATACATAACACCAATCTTGCTTAAGGTCGGTTTTGTTGTTGCCTGGTTGGTTGGTTGGTTTTTTTGTTTTTGTGAGACAGGTTTTCTCTGTAGAGGAGGTTTCAAACTCAGAGATCCTCCTGCCCCAGGATTAAAGGCACGAGCCACTACTGTCTGGACTTAAGGTGGTTAGTTGTTTGTTGTTTTGTTTGGTTTAAGATTTTTATTTTTTCTGTATGAATGTTTTATGTATGTGTGTATGTGTACTTGTTATGTACCTGGTGCCCACAGATGGCGCTGAGAACTGCAGGCGAGCCCTCTAACGGTGAGTCAAATGCTCTTACCTGCTGAGTGGCTCTGGAGTCATCTTTGCTTCAACATATTGTCTCAAGGATCAATACTTCAAAGTCACTTTAAAAGTAAATGTTTTGTGTCACTGAATAAATTCAACAGATGTTGGGGAGGGGGCAGAAATGACCATGGGTTTAAAAGGAGGCTCAGCAGTGAAGAGTGGTCCATGCCTGTCTGTAGGACGGCTCACAGCCACTTACACCTCCAGGGGATCTGATAGTCTTTTCTGGCCTCCATGGACACTTGCATATATTTACACCAACATATAAAAAAACCACAAACAACCCCCCCCAAAAAAAATCCTTCATGCACAAATAAAAATGAAACTTAAAAAAAAAAAAGTGGTTTGTTTTACGATACAAGATTGTTCCAGCTCAACCTCCTTGACAGACCAACTCGAGATTAGACTCCTGCTTCTGGTAGGATTTTGTCTCCCTTAGCAAGGGGGAAAGGAAAAATAAGTAGCTGGATTTGGATTTTGTAACATTTATACCAAAGGAGACCGACCCAGAAAGGTAGTCATCAGACAGCAGACTTTCTGGGGGCTTGGTCGATCAACATCACCTCTACACAGGCCTCCTTGGCGTGACTTCAACACGAATGCTTCACTTTGTGGAGGGATAAAAATGAGGGCCACCGCAGGAGCCAGCCTGGTTCCTGGTATTTTAGTTCCTATCGATTCCTGAAGCAGTCGGAACAAGCGGGCCATTTTCCATGTGGGGAGGGACCCAGAAGCTTGGGATAAGGCCCTTTACAGACTTGGGGTTTGTCACTAGCCAGCCCGCATAGGCCCTCTGCCTCGTTGACTTTAGGATCATCTCAGTTCCCATTCTTAGCTTTGGTGTCACAGCTATAGAACACTGGGAGGAGTGTAGGTCAATTGAAGGCTCAGGATGTTTCCCCCAAGACCAGCTCTTGGGAGAGCCTTAAACATCCTCGTTTCTTAACTTCAAGCAGCCATCTTGCATTTGATATCTGCCAGTGGCTTAGAAACACCTTCCTTTCTGGGGAAAGTTAAAACTAAGATGGAAAGGGGGCTCTGTAAACCTCATTTTAAAAAAGAATACCGCCGGGTGGTGGTGGCGCATGCCTTTAATCCCAGCACTTGGGAGGCAGAGGCCAGCGGATTTCTGAGTTTGAGAGTTCGAGGCTAGCCTGGTCTACAGAGTGAGTTCCAGGACAGCCAGGGCCACACAGAGAAACCCTGTCTCATAAAACAAAACAAAACAAAACAAAACAAAACAAAACAAAACAAAACAAAACACCAGTAAGTTTGATGGAGAAACCATTTTTCTTCTGTAATCCTTGAAATACCTGCTTCATTTTCTCGTGGGCAAGGCTGTTGTAGCTTTCTGGTACCCAGAAGAGCCATCTGGAAAGTTAGGTGAGAGTTGCCCCAAAACAATGGGCTGGTGTACTCTCTGGTTGGCTTCTGAGAACGGACTCCCATCCCCATCCAGGTTTCATCAGGGATGAGTGGAAAACATCTCAAAGGAAGTATAGCCTCTCTCTCAGAGGAGGGCTTGAGGGAAGAAGACTGACTAGGAGGGAACAGTGTTCTCCCTGTGGAGGGAAGGGACATGTGATTCTTTCCCTGGGAACGTAACCACAGGTTGGAAGGGTCTCACAAAGAGACCCACATCTCATGTTCTTCTTTGAAGGAAACCCCATCCTATCCTGTCTAGCCAGACAAATACCCCAAAGCCAATAGTCTGATAGGATGTGTTTATATTTACATGGTACAGTTCAAAGCAATGGCTACATTGGTCATACATATTAGAAACCATAAAAAAAGTTAAGAACTAAAATGTACATCATACACTTGTATATATATTTTTTTACAGAGGTAAAAAGGCTTATTATAAAAAAAAATCAATACAACAGGGGTTTTAGTATACAGGTAAATGAGTTATGCTTCAGGCACTTTAATCTGTTAATGTGAGCGGATAGCTTGGGATGAGTCAGGGAAACTTCTGAACAGGAAACCTTTTGGTTAGGTTTTATTACCACGAATATAAAAATAAAATCTGAATAATTTCTCTTAAATGATTGACGTCAGTATGGCAAAGCTGACTGGGAAAATACTACACACCGTTCAGCTGCAGTGTGGCAATGAAACATATTTACATAAATGTCCCCATGGCTGTCTTTGTGCCCTTAACCGCTGCCTTCACAAACCAAAAAGACGATGATGCGCAGAGTAAGATCCACTAGAATAACTCTCAGGAGAGTGGGGACCAGCAAGGGAGGAAGGAAGCGCAAACAAGGACAGAGGCAACGCCACTAGGCGGCCAGGACATGCATTCTCACTGAAATAAATAGGGGCTCTTGAACCGAGGTCTGAGGCAACAAAGATTAGTGTTGTGCTTAGTAGAGAGGCAAAAGGGCCCAAGGAGAGTGCCTCAGGCCGGGGACAGTCTCTCTACAGCACTGGAGGCTGGCTGGAGGCAGTCTAGAGTCTCCTAGCACGGAGACCCCCACCATCCGCCATGGTGGAGATGGCAGCTCTCCGCATCTTTTCTACAATAGATAGCCCCAACCAGTCATCCCAACGAAGAAAAACACCTCCCAATTAACGTATAAGCATGCTGATTATCTACACTGATGATCCGGCTAAAGAAACACGACAGGCTGTCAGGCGAGCAGAAAACACTGCCAGGAAGGTCTGCATGGCGAGCATTTTCCCAGTATGATTGACAGACTGGAAAAAGGCCTTTTCCTTTAAAGACTGAAGTCCATGTGCAATAAAGGGTGGTGGTGGGGATTAAAGGGGACCACCTCTGCCCTCCACCGTCAATCACCATGGGAAGAACAGCCAGTGGTGACAAATCTGTCCCCTACAGTCCCCATGGAGTTCTGATTGTACTGTGCTAGGTATAGATAACCGCTTTCGCTTTTCTTTTCAATAGTGAGATCTGGCTATTCCATATATAGTCCGCCGGGCCCCCCCCAAGCGAATTAGAAGCCTTTTGCATGGCTCAGCGACAGGCATAATCAGTTGGTGACCTACCCTTATCTGTGCACCCCGAGTGGCAAGTGTGGGTGGGTGTGGTAGAAGAAAAGACACTTAGGCATTGAAAGGGTTTTTTTTCTTTACATATGGCCTTGTTTTTTTCAAGTATAAATGAAGAATTGAGCCTCAAATTAAAAAACAAAACAAAACAAAACAAACCTCCCCAAAACAAAAACATGCACCTAAAAAAAATGCAAGCCACCACTGTTTGAATCGATGGTATTTAAAATGCCCTCCTGAATAACATAAAACAGTGTAGGGGGCAGGGAATGGCTACAGTGTTATTCACAACTTTAGTGTTTTTCAACTGGAACTTGTACACAGAACACTGGTTTGTGTTTGACTAACTCAATTTGGTTTGTAAAATAATCAGTAAAATTTATCTCACTGATGTGTTATTCTAAGTACTGCTAGGATTTTAGAAGTGGCAACACAATTCTAAAAAGTTCTATTTTACGGGGAAACTGGGCAGGCTCACAGAAACCCAAATCCCCTTGCAAGCCCTGTTCCAAGAGGATGCAAAGCAATCTGAATTTTTTTTTTCCTTGATTCTTACAAGTTAATCTGGACTTAAGGCTCAAAAAGTCATTTAAAAGGTGACTGTTTTGCATCAGTGAATGAATTCACTGGGGGTGGGGGTGGGGGTGGGGGTGGGGGTGGGGGCAGGGGAAGGTTAAAGACTAAAGACCGAAGCTGATGTGGGAGCTTTAGGAGTCAAAGTACTATTGTTTGTGGTACAGGCTTGTTATCCAGCTCACCTGGCATAACGACAAGCTGTGGTGATGCTTTCATCATTCGGTCACATCTCTGAGGGACCTATGCTAGTTAGCGACAGGCAAGGCCAATGGGGAGGGGAAAAAAAAAATCAATAAACCTCTCCAAGTCTCCAGAACCGGAAAGGTGGGAAGGAGGGGCAGGAAACCAAGACTCAGGAAAGACAGCATGATTATAGGCTGGTAAAATACACGAGTCTATGTCGAAGGCTCCTTTCCTCAGAACACTGCGAGGCGGGTATGTGGCTGACACAGGGGGCGGCAGCTACCCCAGGTTTGGAATGATGTCACCAAGGGACCATGGAGCCTGGCCTC
Source organism: Grammomys surdaster (assembly GCF_004785775.1). Taxonomy (NCBI): domain Eukaryota; kingdom Metazoa; phylum Chordata; class Mammalia; order Rodentia; family Muridae; genus Grammomys; species Grammomys surdaster. The sequence continues at coordinate 9,949,986 of NW_021604569.1, forward strand.
CTCTTATTGGCCTCGCCTTTTAGAGTTGGAAGGGAACCAGGGAGACAATGGGGGAGTACGCAAGAGACAATTTTGCCTGTGGCTGTGGATGGAGAAGGGGAAAGGAGGGAAACCAGTCACGCAGCGGCTTTGTGCTTACCACCACAGCACCTGCACATCACTCCACAGTGGTGGCAGGCCCGGAGGGGAAGGTAACAGCACATACAAGGGGCCAAGAAGGACAAGGCAATTAGAGCCATCCACCGGAGGCAAAACTTCTCGTCGCTTGTGTCACACGAACAAGGATCAGTGTAATCTCCCTCGGGGTCGGACATACAGTGGTACAGCATGCTGTCAGCGCACCACATACAGCTCACCCGGCGAATGCAAGTTCTCACGGCGTCGGGTGCATCTTGGCAGTGGCCCCTTCGGTTCTCCTCATGATTAAACATGTCCCTGCAGTACACACACCGCGACCGTTCGCCGTTCTCCTTCCGGCGACGGGACTTGGCCCTGGGCGGCTGTGTTTTGATCACACCGCTTTTGGGATCCTCGCCGAAGCCAAAGTCCGACGAATCAACATACGGATAAGTATATTCGTGTTTGGGGACTTCTCCTTTGGCGAAGCGCACGTAGGAGTCTGTGTCTTCTGTAGTGTCCAAATATTTGCCGCGAACTGGCGCGTGCCGGTAATCTTCATAACCCGTCATCCAGATCTTCTCTCGGGGGTTGATGCGAACAATTTCTTCATCATCTTCTGGGAAGGTGACCTGCGGGTAGGACCGCTGCAATCGCTGTTCAGGGAAAAACCAGACAGTGTTACAGCCCGGGGCGCCAATGACAGCCGGCCGCTGCTGCCGCGGCAAAGAAAGATCCCTGGACTCTTCTTCGGGGCATTTTACGAAAAGATAGAAACCGAAACAAGCTTGCCAGATCTGCGCTTGTGAGCCGAACCTGGCAAATTTGCCCTTCCTGTTAGAGTGACCATGTACATAGGATGGTCGGCCCAACTTGGGAGCAGTTTGAGCCCAGCTGGTAATTCTCACCCAGAAAGCTAGAGCCCCGGAGTGGATCAGTCCTGAGAATCCCGTAACCCGGCGCGAGACCAGGTTTATAATCCCAAGACGCGGGAGGTGGAGGGAAATCATTGCATCTTCTGCTACACAGTGAGTTAGTTCTCTGCCAGCTTGGGCTATTGACCCCAACTCAAAAAGGAGTAGAGTTTGGTAAGTCCAACATTTCTACCCGAAGAGGAAAGATGTCGTTCCTGCCTTACTTCTAATCCCCACCTCCTGTCTCTCTCAGGTCAGCCGCTCCCAGATCCTGTGCGGATCCAATCTCTAAAAAGGGTCAGCAGTTCAGTACTTGCTTTTATATCATGTATACTCATCCGTACAAATGCCAATTGCTTATTTATTCAGACTCAGGGTCTCGCTGTGTGGCCCGGCTGTCTTGGAACTCACAGAGATCTGTCTCTTCTTAAATCCTGGGATTAAAGGCACCGAAGGAATGCCCAAAGGCTGGCTGGCTGGCTGGCTGGCTGGCTGGCTGACTTCCTTCCTTCCTTCCTTCCTTCCTTCCTTCCTTCCTTCCTTCCTTCCTTCCTTCCTTCCTTCTTT
>NW_021604569.1:9951683-9992824 GCF_004785775.1 Grammomys surdaster
TCCCTCTCTCCCTCCCCCTCCCTTTTCAATTTTGAAAAATTTGTTTTATGCCTTTGTGTGTGTGCCTGCATGTATGTACCCCTGTGTGGAGATGTCCAAGAAGGACAGAAGAGCGAGTTGGGTATCTTAGAACTGGAGTTATATGTCATTACGATCTGTGGGTGCTAGGATGGGAATTTGGGTCTTCTGCAAGTGCATCAGGTTCTTAACCACTGAGACTTCTGTCTGCCCAGCTCTCGATGATGTTTAAAAACAAAAACACAGTCAGATGTGGTGGTATGGCTTTGATCCTAGCACTCAGGAGGTAGAGGGAATCGTATCTCTGTGAGTTCTAGGACAGCCAGGGCTCATAGTGAGACCTCATTTATTTAGTGGGTGTGCATTCCACAGCACACATGTAGAGGTCACAGAGCCATCCTATGGAGTTGATTCTCTTGTTCTACCCTTTACGTGGGTTCTGGGGATCACTCAGGTCTCTAGGCTTATAATTCAGCAAGCACCCTTTTCTGTAAGGGACATCTCACTCACCCTTTACAAAAGAAAATTATTTTTAAAAGAAAACAGCATACAAGGTTCACTAGCTTGCACTGACTTTGTAATCTGATTGAAAAGACAGACATACAAATGCAAGAAAGATAAGAAGGTTCCAGATACTGATCAGATTTGACACTAGGACAAGCATCCTTGATGGTTAATCTCAAGGGTCAACTTGATGAGAATCACCAGAGATAGCCTTGCAGGGGGTTATATTGATTAGGTAGGGAGACACACCACACCCACTATGCACCATTCCCTAGGCACGAATTTAGGACTGTATAAAAAGGTGAAGACACCTGAGTACAATCATTCCTTAGGCTGTAGTCAGAAAATGACAGGCGCCTTAAACCTGCTGCTTTTTCCATCACCATCGGCTCCCTTTCTCTCTTGCTTTTTTTTTTTTAAAAGTATTTGTATCACACAGCAACAATCTCCAAGTGCTAGGATTGCAGGCCTGTGCACATCTAGTTTTAAAATGAATATTTTGTTGTTGAATTTTTGTTTGTTAAGACAGGGCCTCTCACTTTTAGCTTGATCTGGCTTGGAGTTCATCATGTAGCTAAGGCTGGCCTACTTCAGCCTCCCAAAATCAGGATTACAGGTGTATGCCACCATGCCCAGATAATAAAAGAACATTTTAATGCCAAAATACTAGAAAGCACATAGTAAAACCATTTTAAACCCACAGCAAAAAAAAAAAAAAAACCCACAAAAAACAAAAAAACAAAAACAAATACAAAAAACCTCCCTGTCCAGTGCTTGCTTCTTTTCATTTCAAATTAGCCTAGAGGCCATGTAACCCACACAGGCACCAATCCATAACCCATGGTTTACTTGGGAACTTGTTCTAAACAGCCACTTGGTAAATATTTGTTGAATTATCGCATTCAGACTATAGATATATCTCCCTGGGCAAGATTGTGCCTGGAGCCCGCATGCTGGGGTGAAAGCAGGAGTGCACTAGGGCCCTGTGATCTCACAGCCAGAAGGCCCCTTGGAGGGAGAAACACACACAGAGCCTAGCAGAATTCTTGCCTAGGATGTCCCGTGCCCCGCCCCCCACACCTGTGGTCAACAGGTTTTCATCAATAAATTACGGATGCTCGCTCACACCCTGCCTCGTGGGGTGATCTGGATTAAGATTAAGCCATGCAGAGCACACACAGGCTGAGGCAAGGTGTTGTGTGAGGGTAAGCTGCTACCACCTACAGCACTTTCACCACGGGGAAGGGGACGGTAGGTGGGCAGACATGGCTTGGCTGGGGAGAAGTGAGAAGGCCAGGGCAGAGCTCTCCTTATGTTTCCAGAGGAATGAAGTGTCCCGCTCACCTGGTCGGGGTGGTAATGGTCCACGGGGTATGGGTCAAGGGTATAAATCCTCCGGTGCTCACAAGATGTGGGGGAGGAGATTGTCCTTGTATTCGGCTCTCTCTTCTGCGAGGAATTAGAAGAACTGTCTGTAGCTGTCTGTTTGGAGAGAAGCAAGACACAGTTCATCAAAAAACAAAACCCACTCAGTAGGTACAAGTACCTGGACCATGAGATGCTATTTCCTAGAACCTACAGCATGTGAAATGATTCACAAAATTTGTCCTCTGACTTCATTTGCCATGGCACACATGAGTGCACATGAGCACACACACAAATAAGCAACTACAAAACACACAGCTCTAACATGCACAAATCCAAACATTATCTGTTTCCTGGCTGTGACAACTCTCTGGACCTTCCAATCCCTGTAATTTATTTTTAAGCATCTATTTATTTTTGAGACAGGGTCTGGCTGCATAGCCCTGGCTGGCCTGGAACTCATTATATAGCCCAGACCTGCCTCTGCCTCCCCAGTGCTGGATTAAAGGTGTGTGTGCTGGGGGCTGGAGGAATGGCCCACACTTGCTGTTTTTGCAGAAGACCCAGGTTCTCATCACCCACATCAGACAGCTTCCATTGCCTCTAACTCCAATTCTGGGGGGGTCTGATGCCCTCTTCTGGCCTCCATGGGCCTAGCTTATTTCATTTTTAATAATGTGCATGTGAGTGTAGGTGCCCATGGAGGCCAGCAGAGGGCACTAGATCCCTTGGCGCTAATAGGCAGGCAGTTGTGAGCCAGCCACCTTAACTGGGTACTAGTGGTAGTAGGTGCTTTTAACCTTTGAGCCATCTCACTCTGTCTCTGCACCCCCCCATCTTCCTCAGTCTCTGTTCCCCTCTCCCCACACTGACTTGGTCTTTTGACTCTACATCTAAAATGTTAGAATTATAAAACATGAACCATTGGTTCCTCTCAGGTACTCTGGTGTGACTGAGCATGGCTGATCCATTTATAATCGTGGCTTCCAGACACCATGACAAAGAGACGTATATCATGTGGAAATAAAAGCCTGACCTCCCCCCACCCCCTCCTTTTGAGACAGCAGGGTTTGTCTGTGCAGCCCTGGCTGTCCTCTACTCTCAGGGATTGGCCTTTTCCTGGTGAGGACTAAAAACTTAATGGGTCATTCTTGTGGGATCTTGGGAGCTAAGAATTCTGAGAGAAACATGGACAATGGAGGCTTGGCCCTCAGGGTTTCAGAGGGTAGCATAGATACTATCTAGACTGGGGATAGAGGGTGTTACTGTAATACTTTGGCTAAAAATGTATGTGTGCTGATCATCTGGGGCTCAAGAATCAACAAGAGACCAACACTACTGAGGGGAACCTGTGTTTCCCTGGGACCATGGGGTGCTGGCCAAGCTGGGAAGTCTGCTGTGATTACCGAGAGAAAACTATTTCTTAGCTGGGTTCTGGTGGTGCATCATGCCTTTAATCCCAGCACTTGGGAGGCAGGGGTAGACAGCCGATCTCTGTGAGTTCAAGGCTAGCCTGGTCTTTAGACTGAGTTCCAGGGCAAACAACAGAATTTCAGAGACAGAGCAGCAGCTAGTCAAGAGTTTCTGGTGAGACCTGACAAGAAAGACATGGATAGGCACAGGCTTGAATATAGGCCTGAAATAGAGGGAACACGGGGGGGTGGGGGGGGGGATGGGGGGGAGAAGGCAGGGAGAGCAGACAACATTGGCAAATGCTAACAATGTGCACAAGCAGGTATCCTCCTGTGGGAAGACAACCTGGTTTCTCATGTTGAGAAGTGAAAAGGACAGGTTGGTTCCAAGGATAACTCTGACAGTTGGGAAAGTGTTCAGGCAAAGTCAGGTCAATGCTTTGTGAGCCCACATGGCCACATGACCCCTCCACAGGGCAGCTAGGTGTGTGCCCCTTTGTCTAGGTCTAGTCCATGTATTTGACTATTTTCTGTTACTAAAACAGCTGCTTTATAAAGCATTCTTTAACTCATAGTTCAAAACCATAGAGCTGCATTGGGTAGGCTCTGGTGAGGGACCTACCTTTGAAGATTACACTGGTAGAGACCAACCATGGTCTCACAAGAATAGCACCATTCTGAGGTAAGCCTCTTCAACCTCCTACCAGGCCCCATTCCTAAAAGTTTCCACCAACTCTCAACACTACCATACTGGGGCTGACTAGGCAGTAACATGTGAACCCTCTGGGGGGCACACACTCCACCTGGTGTCCCCAGTGTGTAAGTTAAGCAATGTGTGCTCTTAAGTACCCACAGTGTCTATAGTATCCTGTGTCCCCCAAGTCTCAAGGAATGCTGAGAACTGAAGATACCTCTGGCCCCAGTGGCAGAGATAGAAAACATGTATGCTTGAACTCTCCAGTGATAACTCTGAGGCTTTCCCAAAGGCATATGGTCACCTCTGGAAAAAAAAATCTTAATTCTCAAGAATCCGAAGAGGGGGATGCTCTGATAAGAATCCCATTTGTCTTCCACAAAAAGTTTCAGAACGCTGCATCTACTCGGGGAGCGGCTGACTACTCAGGCTGTAAAATGCTGCTTGTTCCCATGGCTCACACTTCAGACGCCATTACTGTCTTGAGACACAATCTGTAGTTACAGCGAGCTCAGCAGTGAATGGGAATCTGGCATGCCAGCCCCTACCACTCTCCCATCTTTCCACAGTCAACAGCCTCGGAATCAAGATGGGCCTGTTATAAATAGGCCCATGTTTGCAAATAGGCAAGTGACCCCCATAAGCCAGGTCTACATGGAATGCAATCTGTTACGGGTGCCTTTCTCTGGAGTCAGTCTTTCCCCAGAGCAGTGTGTGAATCCCCTGCAGCTTAAAGGACAAGTGGAGCTGATTCTGGCATCTGTCACCCTTCCCTTCCCTTCCCACCCTCGCCTTTGCCTATAAATCACTTCTGGCAGGTAGCTGGGAAGCAGCTGCGAATTACGATTTTGCTCTGGAGCACAGGAAACCACCTTTAACCTGCCTGCTGTTGTCTGTCTCCCCAAACGTGACAAAAGAACAGATGTAAGCAACCTGCCAACTGCTGAGAGGATCTGCTCGGAGCACTAGAGGAAGCCTGTGTCTACCAGCCATATCCACCAGCCACGACAAGGAAGGACAGCCCCACATACAATGCTTCTGTGGTGTCTGGACCGTGATGCCCCACAACTCACACTCCTGCCTCATTTGTACCCAGAGCTCCCTAGACCGGATCCCTTTCCAGAATCTTGTGTAATGTCAGTCCTGCTCAGCCACCCGTCAGAGTGAGGAGTTTCCTGAGCCCATCTTATGTGTACACTGGACTGCCACAGTCTGCCCACTGCTCATTCTTAGATGTCTTGTGGATCAAACTCAATTCTGTATGCCCCGCCACTGGCTGTGACCACAGGTGCCTTCCCCTCACACACCTGTATAGTCCCAAAGCAATGTCTTTCCCACTGACGGCCACAAAGCATGAATCCAGAGAAACAAGTTTCAACTACTCCTAACATTTTAAGATGTGAAGTTAAAACAAAAAACAGCTCACAAAAGGGAGTCTTGGGGCAACTGGGTACTAGACGGCACTATGAAATCCTAGTGCTGTCCTTGTGTAGTGCAGACAGGCCTTGTTACATTTAAATACCGTCATTCAACTTCATTTCCTGTTTCATTTTAGGTTTACAAACCACAGTGACTTATAGGTACTGAGACTCCGTCCATATTCTCTGCCTCACACCATGCAGCCTCTCCTATCAGCAACGGCACGCACCAGACTGTTGTTAAAAATCCAATAAACTGTCCAGGTGTGCTGGTGCCGTCAATTAATCCCAGCAATAGGCGGCAGAGCAGAGGCAGGTGGATCTCTATGAGTTCAAGGCCAGCCTAGACTACAAAGCAAGCTCCAGGTCAGCCAGGGCTACACAGTAAAACCCTTTCTCAAAACAAACAAAGCAAGCAAGCAAGCACCCAACTAACCCAAAATGCAAAAACAAAATCCCAACTACAAAGTCAGTGAACCACACCAGCATATATGTTATCCCCAGGATCTCAGTGTTCCTTATGGCCCAGTGTGGCTGTTATATATTCTGTGGGTTTGGAGAGATGGCTAACGAACTATCAGAACAGCAGACTCTGTGAGGGAATGTTATTATTATATTTATTATTATTTTTAAAAGAGATGTTTGATAAAGATGGGCTGGAGGGATGGTTCAGTGGGCAAGGGTTCTCTTCCAGAGAGTGGGAGTTTAGTTCCAACATCTGCATGGGGGAGGGGTGGCTACCAACCATTATAACTACAGCTCCAGGGGATAGGAGCCCCTCTTCTGGCATCCAAATACATGTAGTGTTCATGTGCATGCACACACATATAAAGACAAACATATATAAATAAAAACCAACCAAACAGTAAGCATATAGGAGAATTTACATTGAATTGGATCAGTAAAACATTTCTGTGTGCACATGAGCCCTTGTGTACTCGGGTGTTTGGCACTCTTATGGTTAATACTCATGTTGGCCTGTGAGATGACAGTCCTCCAGAGAAGTGTTTGTCATGCAAGCCTAGAGACTCAGGTTCAATCCCTCAGTCCCCACCTAAAGGTAGTGGGAGAGAATAGACTCCACTCAGAACACTGTGGCACTCATGCCCACTTTCACAGCAGGCACAGATAGTAACACAATAACAAATAAACAGAATATACTGAGTAATATACTATTATCATAGTAAGAGACTGACTATCTAGGAGCATCTAGATTAGGCTAGCCTCTAGCTGTGCCTGTGAAGCATTAGGTTAGCCTCCAGCTGTGCCTGTGAAACATTATCTTCATTATGTTAAGGAGATGGGCTGATCCACCCTACATGAGGGCAGCATCATTCCCAGGCTGGCATCCTGGACTAAACAAAAGGATGAACTCAGCCAAGCAGTGGTATCCATGGCTCTCTGCCTCTGTTTCTCAATGGTAGATGTAATGTGACCCTGTCTCAAGCCCCTGTCCCACTGACTCCTGCCTCAATGGCCTGTAGCCAACCATAACCTGTGAGCCAGAGTACCCCTCTCTCCCATAAGCCACCTTTGATAGGATACTTTGCGTAAGCAGAGTCACGGGAATAGAACTAACAGGTACAGATTGAGCCAGTTTGCTGGGGTGACAGACCTGCTTAATCTAGGTGCTGTGCACGGACAGGCACTATTTTTTTTTTTTTAACTTTTTTTTTTTTTGTTTTTGTTTTTTTTTTTTTTCGAGACAGGGTCTCTCTGTGTAGTCCTGGCTGTCCTGGAACTCACTTTGTAGACCAGGCTGGCCTCGAACTCAGAAATCCGCCTGCCTCTGCCTCCCAAGTGCTGGGATTAAAGGCGTGCGCCACCACAGCCCAGCGACAGGCACTATTTTATTCTTTAGATTTTTCACCAAAAAAACAAACCAAAACAAAACCCCCAAAAAAACAAAAAATCAAAAGGACCCAAACAGGAAATGAAATAGGACAAGGCCAGACAGTATAGCATGAAGGTGAACTTTCAGGATCCACTGACGTGTAAGCCTGCTGGGTCACAACAATGCCTTTCTCATTGCGGGTCAAGGAGCTGGCCCTCCAGATGCTGCTTAGTGTCTACTCCCTGCTCCAAGCACAGGATAAGCAAACAACCATCTTCAGAAGCACGGGCTTTCCATGGAGAAGGAAGCGGAGTAATCATTTTGTCCCAGTTACATCTCATTAACGGAAGCGTTGTCTACACGATAACCCAACATCAGGCCTTCCATTTTAGCATGTGGACTCACTGGCTAGTGCATGCATGTGTCCCCTCCCCCTTGGCTTTCCTTTCAGCAGTAGTGTGTTCACAGAAGATTGCAAAGACGGTGGGCAACTATTCTGGTCTATCTGGGACTGCCCTGGGCAAACCAGAGGAGATGCCCCCTGAGAGTGCCAGGAGTCCTCAGGACCTGAACTTGGACGGTCTGGGAGTGTGGGCACTGCTGTGCTGCATGGTGGGCCGCGTCACTTCAAGTATGAGCGAGGTGGTGGTCAAGACCAGAACAGGAAAAGCTGGGATGACAGAGTTTTCTGTAATAGCGGCCACACGACAACTGCAAATGCCACAACGCAGAGTCCACAACGGGCGACTTCCCCATAGTCATCCCCTAAGGAGAACCAAAGGGCAAAGGAAACTCACAGTGAAAACGTCATCATCTCCGAGCTCGGCTTCGTTATGGATAGTGGACGAGGAGGTTGTCGAGCCTGAAAAGACAAGAACGTAATGAGATCAATCAAGTGCTGTGGATACCTGACCTCGATCGTTCAAAAAGTGGTAAGTGTGGTGGCAGGTTTTCCTGTCCTTTAGTACTGAGGACTGAACACAGAAGCTATGCATGCTAGCATGCAGGGCCTCTACCACTGAGTCACATCCACAGCCTTTAAAAGATGGCAGTACCAGCGACTGACCCCAGAGGCTCCCTGACACTGAACTGTCCCCAGAACTTACTTTTCAGTCCCCTGACCACAGCATATAATCCCATGGGAACTCAATGCTGGAATTCATTCTTCTTGGCTCCAGCCACGATGCTCCTAAACTAACTTTGCCTGCTGTGGTTCCCGTTCTGCTAACGTTTGCACAGAGGCCGGAGAAGACACACAGTGGAGGAAGTGAGGAGAGCCTGCCGACTCCGCTGAAGGGCTCACATCAGTCCCAGTGACCTCAAGGTCCCAGCAGAGCAGGGGAAAAGCCAAAGGCCTCCTCCCACTTAGACTTGCCTAGGAGAAGCTGGGCTCTGTTTCTTTGATAAGGAAGTTTCTATTGATAAGGACATCCTGACCGACTAGCTCACCCCGTTCTGAATTCACACGCTGCACTGTCTCTGGCCACACTATGGGAGCTGGGTTGTGCTGCCAACCACCTGGCTTTGCTTTTCCAGGTCAAAATTAAGGTTTCTGCTAAAAAAAAAAAAAAATCCAGCTAGTCACATCATGAAATAATCTGGTGATTCAAATTCAACTTTCTTGCTCACCTCTTTATCCAGAATGCGAACTAGTGCAGCAAACCCCCTTCTCCCACGAACAGGAGCCAGTAATGTGGGGGCCAATCCAATAGCTATACCTAACCCCATCTCCCAGTCAGTTCAATAGATACACCTAAAGAGAAACTTAAGTCTTTATAAAAACGTATAAAATTCTGTATGTGCGTGAGTGTGTACGTTCTCACATACAAGCGCATGAGAACGAAACGGCCATTGATCTGTTTAGAGGGCTTGTGGGGTCAGTCCTTTCTCCTACATGGATCCCAGGAGTCAAACTCGGGTTGTCAGGCTTGGCGGCCATCACCTTTACCCTTGAAACTACTCTCTAGCCCACATCTCATTTCCTAAGCAAAGGAAACAAAACATCTTTGGTGACCATTTCTTCCAATTCTGACTCTGACGTCCCCATCCCTCAGGGTCCCTGGCGCCAGGAATCCTGAGATTTGTAACTGAATTGTGCAGAAAAATTTGAATATTTGTGGCCTAAAGCCTTGCAGCCTGGGGCCGTGGAGCATAGCCCGCACAGAGCCTGTGCCCCCGGGCACAAACAACCCTTTCTACTTTTAGCAGATTGACAGTGTTGTCTCTGCCCAGCTCTTTAGTTAAAAACAGGCTGAATTACCATTTCATAATATCAGTATTTCACCATTATCTTTTCCTAAAGCTTGTAATCACTGGATGTGTGTGGAGGGTTTTGTGCACACCTGTTTGTGGTATTAACTGTGTTTGGTGTCCCTGAAGGCCAGAAGATGATCCCCAGAAACGGGAGTAAGAGATGGTCATGAACCACCTGTGCTGGGAATTGAACTGAGGTCCTCAGGAAGAACAGCAAGTACTTTTAACCACCAAGCCATCTCTCCAGCCCTGTTTCATTATCATCTAGTCACCATTAGAAATTCAGTAACAAGATGCTTTCTGTCTTAAAATATTTCTCCTGTATGAAATAATCCATTCTTGTTAGTAAATGGCTGGAGGTTGTTGATAAACTGTAAAGTATATTTTAAAAGCACTTTCTGTTTTACTTTTCTTAACTTCTACTTTATTTATTATTAGCATGTTTGTGAGTGCAGGCATGACTGTACCACACTGTCTGCGTGTGGAGGTCAGAGGACAAGTTATGTGAGTGTCTGCTCTTCCCCCTCTGCAGACTCCAGGGACAGAATTTAGTTGTCAGACCTGCACATCAGGCTTTCGCCAGGTGAGCCGGCTCTGGGTTTCATTTTACACTTTCCTGTTTGGTTTTTTGAGATGGGGCCTCTTTACAATGTTCTGGCTCCTGGCTGTCCTGGAACTTACTATGTAACTAGGCTGGCCTCAGACTCAGAGATCTTCCTGTCTCTGCCTACTGAGTGCTGGGATTAAAGACGTGTGCCTTAACACCCAGTACTTTATCCATTTTTAAAATTTAAATATCAATTTGAAACAGTACAAGAATCCATTGTTCCTAAAAAAATAAAGAATTAAGAATCCTATTATTTATTGTTTGTGTACATTTGCATATAAGTAATTTATTATTGCTGTGCAGAGTTCCAGCTTGTTAACCTATGTATTCAAATCATGGGTATGGCTTAAATTTCTTTCTTTCTTTCTTTCTTTCTTTCTTTCTTTCTTTCTTTCTTTCTTCCTTCCTTCCTTCCTTCCTTCCTTCCTTTCTTTCTTCCTTCCTTTCTTTCTTTCTTTTTTTTTTGATTTTTTGAGACAGGGTTTCTCTGTGTAGCCCTGGCTGTCCTGGAACTCACTCTGTAGACCAGGCTGGCCTCGAACTCAGAAATCTGCCTGCCTCTGCCTCCCAAGTGCTGGGATTAAAGGCGTGTGCCACCACCGCCCGCCACCACCACCTGGCTTAAATTTCTTTAAAAAAAAAAAATGTATACGTACGGGTGTTTTACTGGCACATGAGTCTGTGTACCGTATGTGTGCACTGCCTGTGGAGGCCAGAAAAGGACACTGGATCCCTTAGAACTTGGGTTACTGGTGGTCATTAGCTAACTTTTGGGGGCTGGGAGTGTTAGAAACCTAACCTGGGCCCTCTGCAAGAGCAGCCACTGCTCTTAGCCACTGAGCCGTCTATCCAGCTCTGGCTTATGTTCGTCTAATGGAGGAGCCTTTCATGTTACAGATTAGCTACTTACAGAAACAGTCAATATCCCAAAGGCAGCTATAGCCCTGTGTTCCATTCCACAGGTGAAATGGGTGAAGCCCACCCACATGGAGACCCACGGGGAGACCCAGGTCAGCCAGCCAGGCCACTCAAGCTGAACACCCCACGGCCCAACTGCTCACTTGGGGTGTTTGAAAAGTTTTGTCGCCAGTTGGTGGTGGCGCACGCCTTTAGTCCCAGCACTTGGGAGGCAGAGGCAGGCAGATTTCTGAGTTCGAGGCCAGCCTGGTCTACAGAGTGAGTTCCAGGACAGCCAGAACTACACAGAGAAACCCTGTCTCAAAAAAAGAAAAAGAAAAAGAAAAAAAGAAAAGAAAAGTTTTGTCATCTAATGACCTTCTAATGGCCCCAAACCCTCCTACAAACAGGCCACAGATACAAGATGGCAGAGTGTTGAATGAAAAATAACCTGGAACATTCCACAGTCTCACTAAGTGGTGGCAAATCCAGTACCTTCTATAAGGTCTTCAATGGCTTTCCTCACGCCCCTGTCAAAGGCTCGTGCATCCGCAGGACTTTGGAAAGTAAGTCCAAACTTCCTATTATCAACCTTCCAATGATGAAACGTCGGGTTGGCTTTGGTGTAGACCAAGTCCTTTCTGACATAGCATTCCAATACCACCTAAAGGATTGAAACACAGGCTGGTTACTTGTGCAACAGCCGTAACAGTGTCTGCTGTAAACCCAATCGAGAACCATCACTGACGGCAACAGACCCTGACCTCCATGTGTGCACCCCTCCACCTGGAATCAAGAGCTGACCCACTGACACCACTCAGTGCTGTGCTGAAGCTCTCCTGCCCCTCCAGTGTCAGGAGGTCTGTACTGATGCCCTTGCCTTCCCTCCTGGTCCCAGTGGGGATCTGTCTCCCTGTGTCAGTCCACACAAGCCGGGAATGAGTTCATCTCTCCCAACTTTCTCCTATCTGGCAACACCAATCCTGTCTGCTCATTCTCCCTGGTTCAGAACTCCTGTGGTTTTCTTCGCCTCCTGCTTCTCTGTCCCCTGAACCATTAGTCACCAAATCCATTTCCTGTGTCTTCCAATGTCCCTGCAGCTCTCCTCTGGTGGTATTATTACTAACTGCATTAGAATTATTAGCACAACTCCATGTTCCTAACGACTGAGTCTAAGGAGTGGCATTTGATCTTTATATTAAACCTAGGGCTGTTTACCTAGGATGGGATCGGCAGGAATGTTAGCAATGAGAAAAAGAACGTGGTCTGAAAATACTAAGGAAGAAAGTCAACAGCTCAAACTCACTCCCCAGGGCATCTCAAGGACATCTACTCAGTTCTTCTCTCCACAGTCACAATGACTCAGTACTCAGTTTAATATTCTCTAATAGTTTCTTGTGTATTAATCTTGATCCCATAATTAGACGGCAAGATATATCGTCACGGAACTGTCCATCTAATTCAGAACTCTTGTTGACAGACAGCAGAGTTTATATCATATCACAGAAGGGAAGCTTTGCAACCAGGCAGATATCAACTTCACGTTCTCATCAGTAACTATCTCGAACTATACGTATTCCTACTGCTCTACTGCAAACACCAGAGCGATTCTGCTGGGTTTAAGCCTGGATCTTGTTTTGCAAAGCTCTGTCATTAACACACGTGAACTTGTTAATCTATGCTAGGTGAAGGGCAAGGGTAAAGGCTTATATAAATCAGCGTAAATCTAGATTAAAGAACGGTGTAAATTTCAAGAATCTACCAAAGCAAAAAGAAATGATGCTGCCTACGAAATATTCTCTTTGAATTAATAACAATATTCAAGTTGGCTTATCAACAGCAGCACTGGGCTGAATTCTATAACACAGCATTGAAAGGGGACAGCCCCTCACAATTCTATTTATGATTACATTGCTTATCATGGTCATTTTCCCTAAAAATAGCACAGGGACTAAATGCCAGCCCAGCCCCATTCCAAACTGAGCGAGTCCAAATAATCAAGGCTTTAATTAACAAATGCCATCCATTTTAGAAACTAAACAGTTCAATTCAAAGTCTCAAGTTATTATCATTACTATTTTACTTTTTTTCTTTTTCTTTTCTTTTCTTTTTTTTGGCCAAGAAAGAGACTCAGTTTCCCATGTTTTCGGAATGAAAAAAAAATTAGTCTTTGGTTATCATTGTTTAACCTTTTCTTTCTTTCTCCCCCCCCCCAGACCCCCACCCTCACCCTAGGTTGTCCAGACTAGCTTTGAACTCCCATGTGGTTGAACATAACTCTCTAAATCCTCTTGCATGCTGGGATCACAGCTTGTGTCACCGTGTCTCGTTCATGACATGCTAGGAATAGAACCCACAGCTTTGGTCTATATGCTAGGCGAACACCCTCCTAGCTGAGCCCCAGCACCAGCCTTGGAGTTAGGTAATGCACATGACCGGCAGAGAGCCCAGCCTTTCCTTTCCCACTCCTGACCCAGTGTCTCCTCAAACCTGTCACCTACCGTCACAGTGGGTGGAGAGCCCCAGCTTCTTCTGCCTGCTTTATCTACACACCAGATTTGTATTTCAGTTTAGCCATTCCTATAAAGTGCTTCTGCAACTTGTCTTCCGTTTTTCTTAAAAGTATGTCGGGGGAGGGGGAGGGGCCGCTGGAGAGACGGTTCCCAGCATCCGAGGGGTGGCTCACAACTCCAATTCTAGGGGATCTGACACCTCTTCTAAACTCCATGGGCACCAGACACACATACAAATGGCAAAACACTTATAAACAGAAACTATTTTTTAAAAAAATCATGCCTCAGGGATTTTGTGTGTGCATGCATGTGTGCGTGTGTATCTATACAGCTCAGTGGGAAAAGCATACATTTAATATGCCTAAGGCCTTCTATATGATTTCTAGCACTCCACCCCAAATAAGAGTCAAATCAAAGAAAGAACCCAGACATTTTAGGAGGTTCAATGGCTGTGTGATATTCTTCTATTCAGATGTAAATTTATCCAACCATGGTTCACACAAATGACCCCTTTCACAAACAACACTACCATCTACACTGCTACACACAAATAGTTCCCCTGGTGGCCTGTGGTGAGTTGGGAGCCTCCCTAATCCCCAGCGCCTTTCTGGGAGTCTGAAATGAGAGAGTATCACAAAAGCATTTTTGCCATCATTTCTCTGTGTGGCGCTTTCTGCAGGTGAGGGATGGGGTATAACCACCACACAGTAGTATGCATATGACAGCCTGGTGGCTTGGTGCTGCTTAGGGCTACCACCAAGCACAACACTAGTTTTATTTACTCAGGAATGCCTTTTATCCTCTATTTCATGGCATGATGGGAAATACACACGATATCAGCTTTTGTATATTTTCTATAACACAGTGCTTTGGTAGCAGCGATGTAGAAAGTCTGTTTTGCACCGATGCACAGCTGGCACAGACTGGGGATTGTAAGTCTTCCTTCTTCTGACCAGGGAAGCAGGATGACTGTCAACATACTGGCTAGTGTGACGTTTAGCTGTGATCTGAGTGCCTTCATAGGTACAAATATAATTCCTCTCCTTTCTCTTCCATCACCCCCTTTTGGGACATGGTCTCTCTTGTAGCTCAGGATATCCTTGGATTTCATAAACAGCCATGGCTGTCCTCAAACTTCTGATCTCCCTGCTTCCATGTCTAAGTGATTATAGGCAGGCTGTATCTGCTCTTTCTGTGAATCACCACTTTTATTAGAAGATCAACCAATTAATCATCCGGACCAAGGATGATTAATTGAGCATTTGGCAGAGATTTTCTTGAAAATGAACAAAGAAAATAACTTTGCCATCTCCAAGAAAGTAACTGCAGTCTCCCACCCTTAATAGTAAGATCTGACTTTCCAAGGTAGATCAAACAAACAAAGATCAGAGTTCTGGACAGCTTGCCATTAAATGCTTTTTTGAATTTGTTTTTATTATTGTTTCACTTCATATATATGGGTACTTTGTCTGCATGTATGGCTGTGTACCACATGTCAGATCTTCTGGGACTGGAGTTACATGGTAACAAACTGCCATGTGGGTGTGCCCTCTGACTTTCAAATATGCATTGTGGCATGTGTGCATGCAGTATGCACATGTGTGTGAGAGAGCACACACACAATGCTATTAAATAATGTGTTTGTGTGTGAATGTATGAGAGAGAGAGAAAGAATGTGTGTGTTTGTGTGCACGTACACTGGGAGTGTGGACCAGCTACAGTAGCACATGACTGTAATCTAGCACTGGGGACGCTGGTGTCCGAAGACTGTAAGTTCAAGGCCAGTAAAGGCTATGGAATGAGGCCTTGTCTCAAAGGAGAACGGGCTGGGCCTGCAACTCAATCCCTAAGCCTTTCTACCCACAAAAAAAAAAAAAAAAAAAAAAAAAAACCTAAAAGAAATGTCTTTCTTTTATACCGTAGGATAGAATGTGTCACCGTCCAGAAGATGGGACTAACCCCAGAAAACCCCATGTTCTCCTCTCCAGGAAACCAACTCACAATGCTACAGTCAGGAATGAGTAAGACACTCACTCAAGGTGAAGGACTAAAAAGCAGGCTTCCATGGAAGGGAGCATTAAAAAAGCATGGGCTGGGGATGTAGCTTAGTTGGAAGGATGCCTTGCTACCATCCAACAAGCCCTGGGTTCCCAGCACCAAATAAAGTGTGTGGGGTAGCGCAAGTTTGTTATCTTGGGAGATGGAAGCAGGAAGATCAAAAATTCAAGGTCACCCTCCCAAAAGCCCACCCGGGCATCCCCAAGTCCCTGTTTCTTTTTAAAAAAAAAAAAAAAAAAAAAAAGCCCATAAAAGAAGGGAAGTGTTACTACTACTTGAGTTGATTCCTACAATCCAGAAAGAATATCTACAATTATATGAAAAGGGCTGCCGGGCGGTGGTGGCGCACGCCTTTAATCCCAGCACTTGGGAGGCAGAGGCAGGCAGATTTCTGAGTTCGAGGCCAGCCTGGTCTACAGAGTGGTTCCAGGGCAGCCAGGGCTACACAGAGAGACCCTGTCTCGAAAAACCAAAAAAAAGAGAAAAGGGCCAGGTATAGTGGCACAGATTCATAATCCCAATGCAGTTTCTTCTTAATCCCAGTTTTTGGAAGGTAGAGGGAAGTGGAACAAACCGTGAGTTTGAGGTCAGCCTGGCTAGCCCAGACTAGGCAGGGCTGCAAAATTTTAGTTTACTATAATTTCTCTAGACAACCTGATTTTCTCTATTACCATAAATTCTATGACTACTTACCTGCTAACATATATATATATGTATATGCCACATCAGTTAAACAGGCTCACAGGCTCCAATACACAACCAAAACAAACACACACAGTACCTTGGAACACCTCCTTATACACCCTTATGAAAAAGGAGCACTTCACACGCGCCCCAGCTTAGCCGGAAAAGCATCTTACTCCCTCACCTCCTACTCTCCCCACCTCTTAAAGGGGCTTCCTTCAACAACCAGCCCCTTTCAGAGCTTCTACAGAGGCTGGATGCCTTACAGAAGCTGGGAGATCAAAGAGATGCCAATGTACCTGCAAATGGTGTGGGAGTAGGGACAGGGATCAGAACTTCCTGGAGTGGAACACAGAAAGTGGGGGTTAGACAGATGAGGCACAAGCAGGGTACAGGTGTGTGACTCAAGTACACTGGGCACTGAAACAGAGTCACACACTTACAAAGGAACAGGGAGAGGGACGGAGAGATGGAGAAATCTGAATGTGGGCCAAAAGGTGGGAAGAAGGCATCCCTCAGAAACAGAGGCTGGTCCACAGTTCCACAGGAGGTCAACACAGAGAAAGTGACCAATGCTGGCGGCCACTTACAAAGCAATGTACTACTTTATAAGGTGGTCTCTCTCTCTCTCTTTCTCTCTCTGTCTCTCTGTCTCTCTCTCTCCCTCCCTCTCTTTCTCTCTCTTCCTCCTTCCCTCCCTCCCTCCCTCCCTCCCTCCCTTTCTTCTTCCTTTCCTTTTCCCCCTCAGGTGTGGCATGAATTTAACTGACATTTTCTTCATGTCAGATCCTTGGACAAAAAGATAGGTTTGTACGTACTATGTATAAGTTACCGGGAAGACAAAAGTTCATAAATGCAGTTTTAAACAGAAGGGACTGGGTTAGACAGTCTCAAAGGCTGTTGTAAAACTGGGTGTGGTGACATACGTTTGTAATCCCGGAATATGGGAGGAACAGACAGGAGGATTAGGAGTTTAAGGTCTTCCTTAGCTACAAAGCCAGCGTGGGCTACAGGAGAGACTATCTCAAAAAGCCAAAAACGGGGACTATTCTAAGATGACATTTTCTGCAACAAGCCAGAGGACTACCAGGAAAAACAGCTCTAAGGATACAGAATCCTTCAGGAAAAAATAACCTGTTAACTCAGACTACAAAGTAGGACGCAAGAGGAACAATTTCTACTGAAATTCTGCAGAAAAATACCAATGAAAGTACAAAAGTCAAGAGACAAATTATTAAAATATATTAACAATAAACATGGCAGGTAAAGATGAGTACCTTTATAACACCACACATACCAAGAGCAAAGTAACAGTAGATAGATATGCAAAGGACACTGACAGATAATTCAGTCATAATAAAACAAGCAAAACCACTTATTTTATGTGCGTGTGTACATGCATGTGCCGTTAAACACATGTGGAGGTCAGAGGATAATCTACAAGGATCTGACCTTCCCTACTATGTAGGTTCTGGGGACTGAACTCAGGCCATGAGGCTGTCCCCTCAATCACTGGGCCATCTCGCTGGCTAACTGACAGTTACAATTTTTTAACAAGTAGGAAACTATATAAGGTCATTCACAAGTAATCAAAGGAGATCACTGCTATTCTATCAAACTGATAGAGATTTAAGATTTATGACCTCAAGCCGGGCAGTGGTAGTGCACGCCTTTAATCCCAGCACTTGGGAGGCAGAGGCCAGCCTGGTCTACAAAGTGAGTTCTAGGACAGCCAGGGCTACACAGAGAAACCCTGTCTCGAAAAAAACAAAAAAAGATATAAGGACAATCCCACATATCAGTAACACCCCTATATACCAAAGGTTGTGAAAATCAGGCGCAAATTGCTTTTTAAAAACACACAGTTAAATGTGTCTGCATAATACCACGGAGACATTGAGGAGATGGTCTGACAGCAGAAGGCCAGGCGAGTGTGAGCAAATGGAAAGGTCCTTGACACAGACGACAGTGAGTGAGACCCGGAGCTCTTTATAAACCGACAAAATGAAACAATGCACAGCAGTGCCGCCTGCATGCCTCTGCCTTGGTCCCCAAGAACAAGAAATATTTCTGTGAGCTCCACCTAACCAAAGGGATAGCGCTATGCTGGGCTGCAGGCACATGCCAGGCATATGACAGTTACTTCACTTTTTAAAAAATGATTGATTGACTGACTGATATATGGGGGTGGGAGTGGTGTCTGTTTGTTTGGGACAGGGTCTTACTATATAGTCCTGACTGGTCTAGAGTTTGCTGTGCAAATCAGGCTGGCCTGGCCTCAGCCATCCCCCTTGATGGTATTTAAAGGCGTGCACCGTACCTGGCCACTTCGTTTTCTTTATAGTATGGTCACACTGCCTATACTGAAAGAATTCTGAGAAACAAACCATGTGTGAAGCGGCATTTCAGTTGCTGTCTGCGTTTCCCCCGGGAGACCCTATATCATCCATCACATTTTCAGTCACTGCAGATTTCTGAGTATACACTTCCAAAGACAGGGGGAAGTAACTGTGTTTACAGTAGTCAGTCTCAAGGAGGTTTAGGAGTACTGACAGGCAGCACTCTACAGAGAGAGTGCTTGTCTATCACGTGAAGGCCCTGGGTTCATTCCTGAGCAAGAGAGTAAGCAAGAAGGGGAGACAGGCTAACTTGGACTGGGGGTGCAGTTTAGGGTTAAAGTGCATGCTTGGCATGCATGAAATCTTAGGTTTGAGCTCTGGTACCCCCAAAAGCAGAATAAACTGGACTTGGAAGGTTTGTCTTCCTCTCTATCATAAACCTATGTAACTGGCCATCTAAGTTCCCTCCGTAAGACTCTATGGTACCCACCCTTGGTGTAAGAATCACTTCATCTTGCATTTGTCTAAAAGCACGCACAATTACTGATGGAAGTGTCCTGCTACTGTTTTGTATATTTCTTTACTAAGGACACTTCGCTAATGCTTATGACATGAAAGCTGTATGTGTTTGTGTCATGTATGTGTGCTTTTGTGAGTGGAGGTCAGAGGGGGACATCGGGTACCCTGCTTTATCACCCCTTATCTTATTCCTTGGGGTGTCTCACTGAACCTGGAGCTAAGGCTGGGTCGTTAAGCCATGGTGATGCTCCTGTCTCGTATAGTGCTGGGGTTAAAAGGTTACAGCCACCATGTTTTTATGTGGGCACTGAGATCCAACTCAGGTCTTCATGCTGACACACTGAAGCCTCTTACGCTTTGGCCATCTCCCCAGCCCCAAGCTCTGGTATCTTTCAGACAAACATTTATTTAGAAGGAACCAATGTAAGGTGATACTCTCTCACATGCTATCCTCTACAGAAACCCTGACTCTACAGTTAGTCAATATATGACCTGTCATCATAAAGAACATACTTTTCCTTTAAATACCTGTTATAACGGAACACCCTGATTCATCAAAGATGCAAGCAAGATGGTCAAATACCCTTGTCCACATGCACTCTGTATGGTGTGTGGTCAAGAGACTGCACTGGAAAGGGAAGGCTATATTAAAAATATCAAAGGGAAATGAGCTGTAGCTTTTGCACAGAAATCAGTCCTTGCTATTTTAACCCCCACGATGCCTGTTTATCATTACCAGTTTGTCTTTCTGACGTTCGCCATGGATGAGAAAGCCACTTCGTCCGTTGCCTTCAGGGTGCATGACCTTACACACCCCGACGCGGCTGATCCCGCCTCCTTCCTGTGGGAACCATCCCCCGCTGGAGTCATCTCTGGTCATAACCACAGCCTTGACACGCACAATATAGCTGTCACTAAAACGACAACAAGAAAGAGCATGATAATGGTCTAGTAGCTGCAGAACATACTTCCCAGGGCAAGACAGATGCCAGCCAACACTTTTCTCGACTTGTCTGCAGAAATCGGCCTGACAATAACCCAGAATGGGAGCCCACCTTGACATTTAGGAAAAACATATAACGAATATATAAGTCCATCTTTAAAAAGATAAACCTTCTTACTTGTTGAGTCTTTGAAGATACACACAGGCATACTATTTCCCATGCACCACTTCCGGGTGGGAAAAGACTTCAGTTCAACTCTAGACACCTGTGACCTTTGCTTAGGAGTCCCTTTTCCCAGTCTAAATGTATGATTTTTACCCTAAGCTCTACTGTACCACTGCCAAAAATCCTTTCCTCTCCGCAAAGACCAACTTTAGCTTCTTTTCTCTCTTTGTTGGTTTAAGACAAAATTAATTACATTCTCATTTTTAAAAAAGATTTATTTATTTTATGTAGGTGAGTACACTGTAGCTGTCTTCAGACACACCAGAAGAAGGCATCAGATCCCATTACAGATGGTTGTGAGCCACCGTCTGGTTGCTGGGAATTGAACTCAGGACCTCTGGAAGAGCAGTCAGTGCTCTTAACCGCGGAGCCATCTCTCCAGCCCAATGTTCTACTTCTTTGCATGTAATTCTTTTTTCCCCATTAAAACCATTCCCATCTTCTGTATGTCAGGCACGATATGCAAGAGTTGAAAAAGCAAGAATGGAGAGCGCCCACCTCAGCTCTCGGGGACAGGCTCCACAATCTGAGAGGTGACCTTCTGTCCCCGCATGTCTGTTCGCCTCACTCATCATAAAAACAGCATCACCCAGACTTTCTGTGATCCGCTACTGTGATGTCATTGCTTTCCCAAAAAGTCCCGTTTGCTTTCTTCCCCTAGGCTCAGTGGAAGGTGCCCTTGTGGCCACTCTCAGGCAAACACATCCCTGCCCTGGTCTGAGACATGGGCATGGACCATTGGAGCAGGATATCTGCTTTCTTCAGTT
Organism: Grammomys surdaster; assembly: GCF_004785775.1. NCBI lineage: Eukaryota > Metazoa > Chordata > Mammalia > Rodentia > Muridae > Grammomys > Grammomys surdaster. The sequence continues at coordinate 9,972,735 of NW_021604569.1, forward strand.
CCTTCTTTTATTCTGGAGTCAAGGGCTTGCCCCGTAGCCTAGCCTGGCTTTGAACTCGAGCTCCTTCTGCCCCGGTCTCTGAGTGGTGATATTACAGGTGTGTGTTACTAAACTTTACCAGCCAGGTGAACGGGTGCCAACACTCTGCATGAATCTTATTTACGTTACCAATGCCCTCTGAGGATTTTGCTGAGCACATGGGGTTCTGGGACTCTTCCAATGTCTTTGCACCCACCATAGCTACCCATGCCCAGGGTACCAGGTCAACCTTATCACCAAAATGGGCACTAGCTCCAAACTTCATTCCCCCCCCCTTTCTTTTAGATAGTCTCAGGAAGCTTAGGTTGGTCTCAAACTTACTTCACAGATGAGGCTCATTCTCCTGACTCCATACCCCTCCTCAGTGCTGGTATTCATCCAGGTGTGAACCATCATCAACATACAATAGTAACCATCTGTAACCAGCACTTCCTGCTTTCACAGTCCCGGCCTCCAGGTTCTAGCACTCTTCTTTCCTCTAGGACCAGGCATCTACTGCTCACTCTCTTCCCACCTGCTCTCCACTCCTCTCTACCTCACCCTCCACCTCTACTGCTCTCCACGGGCCACTGCGGTCAGCACCACGGCCACAGGACTTATTCTAAGCCCTCATGGACACTCTGTTACATGTGCCCTCTGCCCAAGATGACTTCAGCTAGTCTCCTGCCTCTAAGGTGATACATGTGCTTTAATTTCATTGAGAAAACCAACAGTTTGCTGAGACACCCCCTAGCCCCCCGCCCCCACCCCCAAACTGGGTGAGCCAGTCCCCATTACTCCACCTCAGGCAACAATACCCACTTTCACATTTCTAGCTGGCCTCCTCCTACATACCAAGATTCAGACCAGAGACAACAGTGGACGATTACATGTCTCTAGCAACACGTCAGGTGTAACTCTTCCTTCCCAGGGTCTTCCCACCCTTCGAGGGTTCTCCCTCCCCTCCTTTTTTTTCTTTTTTGGTTTTTCGAGACAGGGTTTCTCTGTGTGGCCCTGGCTGTCCTGGAACTCACTCTGTAGACCAGGCTGGCCTCGAACTCAGAAATCCGCCTGCCTCTGCCTCCCAAGTGCTGGGATTAAAGGCGTGTGCCACCACCGCCCAGCTCGAGGGCTCTCCCTTTTATGGCACCCCTTTTATCACCCTATGGTCTCTATGCTGACCCTACCCTGTCCTGAGGCTACTATGCTGGTATCACGACTGGCATCTTCTGTTCATGTCTGTCCAATTTCCCCGAAAACAGAGAGGTTAGCCGGATTGCTTCCTGTGTCCTAGCAGCCCAAATTTTACCTCCCGGATGCCACTTCCATCCCCATGGCTTCCTGATTGGTCCTCCACATTCCTGCTCCAGGGCCTTGCTGTTGACATTTCTTCTCTCATCTCTCACCTTTCTCTGTGCAACAATCAGGCACACTCTCTTTCACTTGGGTCTCTGTACAATGTACTCCATTACAGAACTCTTTCCTGACATCTCCCGTAAGTGGCTCCTGCCCCCAGTCTCATATTCCTGGCCCTGGAACATATTTGCCCACGAGGATAAGACTCAGTAGGCCCCTCAGCTGGCCACTTCTGTTCTCCATGACAGAAATCTCTGACGGTATCTAAGATAGGTTGTAGGATCAATGGACTGAAACTGTAATATGAATAGGCTTTTAAAATTTGAAGCTAACGAAGTCTCTGTATCGATACTCACCTCCTTACAAACCACAATAGCGTAACTGAGACACGATAATGGGTTTTTGTAGGGAGTAGTGTTGGGGACTGAATGTAAAGCTCTTGGCGCATGCCAGGCAACTGTTCGGCCTCTGAGCCGGAGCCCATTTCCTAAAGTTATATATAAATTTTGTGTTTAATTAAATTTATATGTGTGCCAAACTGCACGTGTGAAGGTCAAAGGACAATTTGTGGGAACTGGGTCTCTCCTTCCACCAGGTGAGTCCTAGGGATCAAACTCAGGCCAGGCTTGGTGGGAAGCACCTTCACCCTCTGAGCCACCTCCATGACCCAGCCAATCCTTTGTATTATTTTTATTTTAAGGCAGGGTCTTCCTAGGTTGCCTATGCTGGCCTCGAACTTGTGATTCTCCAGCCTAAAATGTAACAAAGTATCACATCACACAGAAACTCAAGCCTTCGCATCCGGCTGCACAGAGTAACAACAGCTAAGTCCCTCACAGCTGGCTGGGATCCAGTTCTAACAAGCTGGGATTTCCTTTCCATGAATAGGTAACCTGAATGAAGTGTCACAGGTTATACATGAAGATATGCATGCGGATTGCACAGGTCATACCTGTACCTCTATTCTATGCTCCCCTGGAGATTTAATGAGCCTGTTCTTCAAGAATCGGAGAGGATTGAGAACACTGGGTAGGAGATGGCTCAACAAGTAGAGGCACTTGTCACCAAGTTGGACAACCTGAGTACCAACCATCTCCAGGATCCATGTGACGAAGGAAAAAGCCCTTAGGTTATCCTGGTCTTTAGGCATGTGCCATGACACATGTCCCCAAATAAATGTAGTAGTAGTGATAACAACAATAAACCTACTGGGTGCCATGTACAACAACAATAATAAACCTACTGGGTGCCATGTGTTTAGATTTGTGTGCGTGCGCGCAATTTGAGAATCCCCATATGACATCAATTCCAGAAACAATAAGAACTCTTAGGATTTGTAATTTTCTGGTACACACTACACTTTGTCAAACATTCCACGGAGGCATTATGAGCTCAACGCCACAGGCAATGGCTGAGGTAGGAACTGAGGCTCTCCACACCATGGTTAAAGCGTATTTTTTACTTTCTGACGTTTCAGATGCGCCTCCTTCATCTGAGGAGATAAGGTAGACACGAAAAGGGTAGAGAGCTACATCAAGTGTGTTAGTGCCACATAAGTATACATTTATTAGAGATTAAAAAAAAAAAAGTACCCCAGCCCCTTGCTCCCAGGATACAAGGGTTGTTGACTGTGTGCTTTGCACTCTCAAGCCTCTATTTTCCAACTTGACGACTCCTAACAAGAGCCTTCTTTCACAGACTTCCTTCACAGAAGGGCAGGGAGGGGCTTAAAAGCAGACATGAGCATGTATGATGTCTAGGTACTCAGCTGTGTCAGGAGCCAACCACTTCCTATCTGTGGCCCACCAAGTTCCTTGGTCACACCACACACTGCCTGAGCAGGACTCCACAGTCAAATAGCTGCTCGAAATCAAACAGTACAGAGTGAAACTCCCTGCCCTTTCTCCTTCCCTGCTTTGTAAAACTAAACAAATAGTGGTGTGGGGTTTCTTCATGGCTGTGCAGCAGGAAGGCAAAGGATGGGTCCACTGAAAAATTACACACTTGGCAGGCAGGGGTGGCGCATGCCTTTAATCCCAGCACTTGGGAGGCAGAGGCAGGCAAATCTCTGAGTTCAAGGCCAGCCTGATTGAGTTCCAGGACAGCCAGGGCTACACAGAGAAACCCTGTCTTGAAAAAAAAACCGAAAAAAAAAAATTACACACATGCACACTCTACAGGTAGCTGGTATCCCTTAAAACATTTCAAATGTCCAAAAAAACCAAAACAAAACAAAGCTCCCCATATTGGCTAACTTTGGATGTGGCCCCGACATCAACTGAATGAAGCCCAGGTTGGAATGTGAGCTAGAACCTGAACAGCCACTGTCATTACCAATGACATTAGGTGACGACCACTTGAGCCAAACGGGCTGGACTGGGGACCTTTCCATTTAAATGTGTTTTCTTTAAGGAAAAGCCCTTTCTGGTCCCAACATGCTGAGTAAATTGTCCCACAACAACTCAAAATCAAAAGGAGGCAGGTAAAATCCTACAGCAGGATCAGAATTCTGGGACTTCCTTTCCATTAACAGGTAACCTGAATGAAGGGTCACAGGTCACACAGGAAGATGTAACTGCACAGAAAACAATTTCAAAACTGCTGTGACATTTTTATTCTGACTCGAAGCAGGCCACATTACAGAGGTAAACAGAGGAGCTGCAGGAAGCCATGATGACCGGCACATTCCCTGTCCTGTGGAGGATGTGTGCTCCTGGCCGGGCTGCTCAGCACTGGCCCGCCTTCTTGGCTGCAGAAGACATTTCTTTAGGATTTTCATTTTCTTTACAAAAGGAAGGCAGAAGTCTGCCCTGAAGTAAGACAGTGATGAGGGCCACTTGTCAGAGCCATGGTGGCTTGTTTTGCTGGAAGGATAACTTTAATCACAAAGGTGTGTCTCTAAACCACACCACTCCTGCCCACTGAAGAATAAGTCTGCAGAGTGAAGGCTTTGCCAGCTGCCAGGCACCTGAGGGGATAGCATCTGAGTCCAGCCTCAGCAGCAGACAGGGTCATAAAACCCAGGATGGATGGCGCTACAGGCACACCTGCAGAGGAAAGAGTTCCGCCTGCCATCTGTGACCCTCTGCTTCTCCCCCACCTCCTTCAGGGATGGAGCCAATTTCAAACCACCATAAATCCTTCCCAGCGCGCACCGCACCCCACGGCGGGCTGGCCCTTACCGGATCACACAGCTTCTTTATCTCTCCATCATGCTAAACATTCAGTTCACTTCCTTCCAGGCCCTTCACCATTCCACCAGACCTAGAGAAGGATTAGCCAGGTCCGAGCCTCTCCTGCCCAAATCCCAGATGCTTCCTGAGCCAAAAACCCAGCTTCTCCTGAAGCTAGGGACACTTACTTTATTTCAATCACATCCCCATGCCCCAGGCCTCTTGGTGCCTACAGGTTTATAAAGGTGCTTAGATTTCACCAAATTGCCCACGTATGTGTGTGTTTATGCCTAGTGAGCTCTGTAAAATCAATCATGGAGATGCTGTGGCAAAGTCGAACATGTTGAGAAGTCAAAGGTGCTGGTCACAATCTACTCCTGTCCATTTTTCAAGTGTTCCTCTTAACTGTCAATTACTTAAAACGTCATAAAAGATGACTGCCCTGGTTTAAAAATGAATCAGATATTCTGAACTTCATGGGCTAGAAAAGTGACCCATGTGGTTTTCTGAATGGTAGTTAAAGGGTATTCTCTTCTGTACAAGGCATCCAAAGGAGAGGACACTTGTTCTGCGTACTTAAATGCACAGGAAATAAGGCCTCTAGATTCATTACTTAAGTGGATACTACATGTCTGGTTAGTTGCTCATTATGGAAAGCAGTTTTAAGACAAACCTCCTGTTGGATAGAAGATCTCGTTGCAAAGATGCCATTTCTAGCAGGGGGCCTGTCTGGGAGGGCAGTCACTCTCCTCTCAGAGGCTGATGGGAAACAGTCAGGTCTCTTTTTCAACACTAACCCTTTGCTTCACAAGAGGAAATGGTGTTCCTAATGTTGGTAAGGGCAGCTGAAAGGTGGGCTAAAATCACTTCAGAGAAAGGCTTCCCCAGAGATATTTCTGATCAGTGAGGCCGATCACAAAAAGGAACTCAAGAGAGATCTATGAAATTGCCCTTCCCCAGTGTCTGAGAGTAAAAGGTCTGTGCACTTGAGCAGGCCCAGTCTTTGAGCTGTGCCAAGGCACAGAGCCATTCTGAGAAAAAGCAGGCTCTTTGCCCACTTCACCAAGTCCATCTCTACGTCTCCAAACCACTCCTGGTAACTGTGCCACGCAGAGCTTCTCACTCAACACCTGAGTTCTAACATAGAGCTGACAGATTTTATCTTCAGTATCTTTTTTATTTATTAGTACAGGGTAAATTTTCAGAAATGGAGCCCCCAAATATAAAATGGTATCTAAAATACCAAGAACTCTTACTATGACCAAGAGGTACTGCTGATATAGTAGGTATCCTAGCCCCTCTGGGGTACAGAGTTTCATCCTTTGCTCTGAACTGGCCAAGAATCTATGAATAAGCTAAACCATAGAAAACATTTAATGAAATTCCAGTGTAGCTTTGAATCCATGATCCAGAAGCTGTGTTTACACTTTATACTTGGAAGGTGAGGTCCGAGTCTGTTCACTTTGACACAGACACACACCACTGCAGCCTCCTGCACTCATGGCATATTCTAGAGCACTCATGGCACTCCTGTCCCATCCGGAAGCAAAGACAGCAGCACACTTGAGATGTGAGCAAACAGAGTTTGGTAATCAAACTGAATTATGAATCATTCTTCAGAATGAATCCTAGCAAGTCAAAGTTTGTTAGATCACTAGGCTGTTGGGGCTTTTATTTTTCTATTGAAGTTTTAATACAAAGCCATTGTTAAAAGTATCTGAGAACTCTGTTGTTGCAGACTAGTAATTCTGATGAGAAACTTGCGCTCACCCACCCCTTAACACACAGGGCTGGCATGCTCACACTTTTATCCTTCCCCTTATATCATGATTTGTTGTAACTATGTTTTCCAATCTGACCTTTCACCTCCAGGGCACAAAGAAGCCACAGCTCCAGGGGTGCTGTTTATGCAAGCACATTCTCTTGCATGGGGTCTGTTTGTTGCCCTGGCGCTACAGACTTCCAGGGCTGTCCCAAGGTTGGGGTACCAGGGAGTGTGCCACCAACAAGTGTGCTACCAACCAGCCTGGTCTTTCCTTTTTCTTTGCTGCTATGTGCTGTGGCCCCTAACAGTCAAGAAAAGGCAACAAAGCCAGAGGAACGATAAGGAGCTGGAAGTAAACCCAGGAGCTTCAGAGAGGCTCTGGAGGGGGAGTAGACAACTACAGATCCCTGTAAGCGCTAACCTGGGCTCCTAGTGAGCTAGAAGATCTATGGCCCCGGACAGTTTGAGTTCTCATGGCTTCCAATATCCTTTAGTCAGAGTGCCAGTTCCAGGGGTGAACACACAATCAATGAACATGGAAAACATGGTTGCAGTGTGAACTCACACTGGGCATTCATTCCCTCACAAGGCTAGCCTGGGCTACTTTGCAGCAGCTTACAGAGTTATTTTCACACCTGAGCATGTTTCGCCTTTATCCTGTCCTGCCGTGCTCCCTCAGACTGTAGCACACCCTGGCCAGCATCAAAAAACAACCGAAGAACCTGGTCTGGAGGGGAAGAGTCATCAGAGGTACAAACCTACATCTTTCACTGGGTGGTAGTGGCCAACATGTCTTTAATCCTAGCATTCGGAGGTAGAGGCAGGCGGATACTCTGTGGTCAGCCTGGTCTACAGAGAGTTCCAAGGCAGCCAGCCAAGAAAATCTTGTCTTGAAGGATGGGAGAGGTACCTCTGAAAAGGCAATGTAGAAGTGTTTCAAAGGCAGGTGACCTAAAATAAAATATTCTTGGGTCACCTCTGTGTCAGTGTGGTTTTCCTGAGCACCCCTGGAGGTGAGTAACCAGGGAGTAAAAGCCCCATTCAGTGATTTTTCATGGTTTCTTTCTGTTTCTACTGCTTTCTTGTGGAATGCCCAGTGCTTTCTAGAATATGCAGCATGCAGTCAGCAGGGAATGGAGGCCCTTTTCTGGAAAATCTGAAGAGACTCTTTGCTTTAATCTTTATAGCTGAAAAGCTCATCTCTCCACCCTGGGGCCCCAGGGAGCAGACACCATGGGCCTAACCCAGGCCCCCACCCCCATCCTGTAACAGCCTCATTTCTATCTCAGGGGTAGGCTGCGGACTGCACCTGTAATTACCACTGAGGTTGAAACACCACTCCAGGAAGTTAAGCTTGTGACCCCCTCTGGCAACAAGATCAGATCCATCAGATTCAAAAGCACATGCAAACCAATTTAAAAAAAGAAAAATTCAATGGAATTCAAGAATTCTTTTAAAAAAGAAACCAAGAATTCTTTTTAAAAAGAAAAGGTTAAGAAAGAAAGAAAGAAAGAAAGAAAGGAAGGAAGGAAGGAAGGAAGAAAGAAAGAAAGAAAGAAAGAAAGAAAGAAAGAAAGAAAGAAAGAAAGAAAGAAAAAATTCTCTTTAGAACCAAGCATCAAATAATTCTCCACATCACCCTAGGTGGGTACATGACAAGGCTGCATCAGGCTTCTTCCAAGCCAGCATGGTGCTGCACACAGGATGCTACAATGCTCCCTCCTCCTCACCACCCCGCCTGTACTGTGATTTCCAGACCACTGGCCGCAGTTACTCCAGGACTACAAACTGTGATGCCTCTACCGTATCTGTCACGGAGTTAAATCCACAGCGTTATCCACAAACTTTTAAAATGCTAACACAGGTGTTTTGGGGAAATCACAGAAACATTTTATTCTAATAGCTTGTTAACATTCAAACACCAATTGGAGGTAGCTCAGGCTTTTTGTCCAAAAATCACTACACAACAATTTTGACATCAGTAGTTTTGGAAACTAAGCTTTATTTAGTTTTTCTGGGGTGTGTGTGTGTGTGAAGAATGCATCTAATTCTTACAGATCAAGTAAAATCTAAGCTCTAAAGGGGTGAGTTTCAGGGTGACTACTTTGAAAAACTGGAGACAAGAGAGCCCTGGGAGGTCAAAGGGTCAAATGTGAACTGAGGTTTAGGACTCTGCCTTTATGGTCTGTCTGCTCGACTGAGCCTGGGGTCAGCGTTCATAATTAACCAAGATCTAAGGGAGTTTCATCTGAAGACAAACTGACCCGCCCTGAGAAAACTCTCTTCTGTTTTTACCTGAAAGTAATGGTGCTCTTGGGTTTTCCCTTCACACTTGTACAAACCATATTCCTGGTCTTGTTTAAACCTCAAGGCCAGTTAATAGAGACATTGAATCACTGAACAGAATGGCTCCCACTCCCATTAAAGCACACCAGCAATAAAACAAAAATCAGTTCTTTAAAACACAAGCGGCAAAGGGAGTTGCTTAAAAAGTTAATAATCTCCAAGCCAGGGCTCTGACCCACAGCCACAAACGTCTCTGCCTCCCTTCTCTTGACCACCTTTGCTTTTGCCCTCATTTATTGGAGAAAGGAAAGGAAGTAGAGTGTCAGCAAGAAACCAGCTGATGGTGGCCAGGGAGTGAAATCCTGGTCTGTCTATACTTCATCAATAATGCCCTGAACTGTCTGACTACTTCCACCCAGCACACAGATGTCTTTCTTTCCTTTGCTACCCTGGCCCCCTCCCACGGTCAAAAGGTCAGAAAATTACTTTACCAAATTCAAAACCTACAAACTCTTTTACAGTCCAGTCCTTCTTAAGATCTCTCCCAAACAAAAGGTGATAATTTAGCCCACAGGAAGGAAGGAGAGCCAGAACCCACAAGCCACAGGCAGGGTTTTTATGAGCCTCAGTTTATATTCTAGACAGATCCACCCAAAGGGTGTCATTTCAGGTGGCAAGAGTTAGTGAATCATTTAGCGCTTTTTCACCCTGGTTCCGGGCTCTGTCACCTCCTTTACTATGGAGGGAAAGACAAGCAACAATGAAACTTTTTCAAGATAAAGGCAGTTATCCAATCATGTGGTGAAGAGACATTAAGCAACTTAGTTACACACTTCTTTTAAGCTAGAAAGGACAGGAGCTACTGAGTAGGATTCTTTACTCAGGAAGAAAAGGGACTGTTCACAGCTACGGACCCTGGGGACAGAGGAAGGGTGGTTCCCTACCGCTGCCCACACAAACCAGGGCTCTGTGCTGTGGGAAAAGTCCCTGGATTGGTGCTGTTGGGATTTTAAGATTTAGTGGCTTAGGTAACAACTGTGAAGGAATTTTAAGTGAAGAGGAATTACTAACAGCCCAACTCCAGGACAAGCGACAGCTGGAAGAGGGTGCGGGGCCATCTTGGCTGTTCCTCCTGAACAGAGGTCATTCCATTTGGCATTTATTAGAATAACTAGACCTATCCTGTAACACATCCCCTCTCACAACTGGGTGTGACATTCTGACCGACTACTGAGCCACAGCCTTTTTCATATGCAGGATGGGGGCAGGAGCCAAAGGGCTTTTAAGGTCTCTTTACAACTTCTGGATTTTTTTTTTTTTAAACTGGCTTTACAGTCCCTTAGTGTTGCCAAGGGCTTTAGCAAACACACGCTACTGAAACATCCTGCAGAAGCAGAAAACTTGTAGTAGTAGTAGTAAAATCCAACAAAATACATTTAATAGAAAAAGACCAGAAGCCACTAAGATCCATGACCACAACACAGGCCGAGCTCCTTCACTCAGCATAGAGTTACTGTGCAGTCATAAAATTCCCAGAGCAAGGGAGTCCTACTGAAGTCTTGAACAAGGAAGAAAATGGGCCTGGAAATGTAGCTCAGTGGCAGGGTGCCTGCCTAGAATGTGCATGCGCCACACATGCGTGTGTGTACATGTACACACACACACACAGCATGAAAACGTTTTTAAAATAAATTTAATAAGCTACATGTGCTGATGAAAGGCTGTAATTAGCATAGGAGGGGTTTTTCTTTTGTTTTTAATATGCACTGGTGTTCTGCCTGCATGTGTTTCCATGAAGATATCAGATCTTAGAGTTACAGAGTTGTGAGTTGTCATATGTGTGCTGGGAATTGAACCTAGGTTCTCTGGAAGCACTCAGGACCTGTGAAAGAGCAGTCAGTGCTCTTAACCACTAAGCAATCTCTCCAGCCTTTTTTTTTTTTTTTAAAAGGCAGTCTCACTGTATATTCTGGGTTGGCCTGAGACTCCCATATGTACACCAGGCTAGCCTTGAACTCACCAAAATTGACCTCAAGTCAACATAATAAAGCCATAATTGTGGGCAACACTTTAGTATGGAAGAAAAGAATAAAAGGTCTCTAACATGAGGCCTGCCAACACTCAGCTCTGTACCCAATATCTCCTCTGGCCTTCATCCTGGTTCTCTGGAACAGTCACAATTCCCAAGGCACCACAAATAAACCACCTGGTCTCTGTTCATTTCCTCCAGTGAGCAGGTCTAGACGGGAGTTCTGCAATGTCCTTGTGTTTGCACACAATCAACGTTAGCCTTTATTAAAAGGCAACGCCACTTCAAAAGACTATTTCAAACATATTCCCACTTCAGTATTCACAGTAAGCCAGGAGGTGGCAACAATCTAAATCCATTCCAGCCAGAGATGACTGGTTAGACAATGTAGCAACACACACAACGGATCATCGTTCAGTCTTAATAGAGAATGGAGTCGACAATGGGATGAATTTTGTGAAAGCTAAGGAAAAGAACCCAGTCAAAAAGAGGAAAACAAAGCCAGGCAGTGGTGGCGCACACCTTTAATCCCAGCACCTGGGAGGCAGAGGCAGGCGGATTTCTGAGTTCGAGGCCAGCCTGGTCTACAGCTAGTTCCAGGGCTACACAGGGAAACCCTGTTTTTTAATTAAAAAAAAAAAGCCATTGCACCATTCATTCTAGTTATATTGTTATTTAAAAGCCATGGAAACAGAGAGTAATATGGTGGTTGTCCTGGGCTGGGAAAGAGGGGGCAAGAGAGTCAACCACCATGCGTGGAATTTCAGTGTGGCAAAGTGAAATGTTCTAGAGATCTAGACTGTTGTCACTGTGCTGAACACTAAACAGTCGCTGAACTGGTAAACTCTAAGTATTGTGGTGGAAAAAAAAACATTTATTTGTGTATATGCGGGATGGGTGTTCATGTCACAATGCCGATGTGGAGGTCAAAGGGCAAACCTCGTAAGTTTGTCCTCAGGCTTGGTGACAGGGCACCTTCACTTGCTGAACCATCTCCCTGGCTGTATCCTGGTTTCTGCCACAGTGAGAAGGGGGTACCTTGAGAACTACGGGAACCACTTGAATTGGGTTCAGAACGTCTGGGTCGTTAAGGAGTAGAATGAGCAGCACCTCTGACAAAGGCAACAATTGGCACAGGCGCAGCACCCTCTGCAGGAAGCACCCTCTGCAGGAGCTGCTTCCAATGCCAATGTCAACTCTGCTCTGCTCTTTTGAGTACAAGGCAGGTAACACACAACTCAAACCTCTTTTTTTTTTTTTTGGTTTTTCGAGACAGGGTTTCTCTGTGTAGCTCTGGCTGTCCTGGAACTCACTCTGTAGACCAGGCTGGCCTCGAACTCAGAAATCCGCCTGCCTCTGCCTCCCAAGTGCTAGGATTAAAGGCGTGCGCCACCACTGCCCGGCACAACTCAAACCTCTTAAGCATTGGCTTTATGGACAGAAAATGGCTTTTCATCTCAAAAATCATCTCAAAAATCATACGAGTTGACTAGAACAGTGTGCCCCCAAACTCTGAGATACCATTCTTTAAAAAAAAAAAAAAAACTCACTCATTTTTATGGGTATGTGTGAGTGCCTGCATGTATGCATGCATATCGCATGTGTGTCCACAGAGAGTGTTGGATCTGCCAGAGCCAGAGTTACAGAAGGTTGTGAGTTGCCATGTGGGTGCTGGGAACCGAACCTGGGTCATGAGCAAAAGCAGGCAGTGTTCTTAAACACTAAGCCTGTTCCCAGGCCTTGACAACAGTCTTCTTAATGAACACTGAACAGTCTATATATAATGCAATCCACAGACCCCCCCCCAGGATATTTTTATGATTAGACCCTTTTTATTTCTTCTGATCTCAGTTTTAAAGATTACTAAAAATGATTACAAACGTTTTCTAACACTTCCATTTCTTCTCCATGGGAGTTAGCTGTGTTTTTAATATTACTCAAGGCAGGAAAAAAAAGGGGACTGGCTTGATTTTTTTTTCCCCCTTTGGAACAAGTTCCTGGCAGATTTTGCACACTGCAGCTCTCTGGCGATGTGATGAGAACACATGCCCACCCACAGACACTAACTGTGCTCATCACCCTCCCCGAGCAGCCCATGACACATGCTGCTGTGCTCATCGAATGGAATTCAAGAGTCCCAGTCAAGCAGCAGGGCCCATGGGGCCAGAGCAATGGCAGGCAGGCAACCAAGGAAGCAAGTGTTTATAAATAAGGAGGGGAAGAGAGGAAGGAAGGGAGGGAGGCAAGAAGAGAGGAAAGGGAGAAGAGCGCGCACACACACACACACACACACACACACACACACACACACAGAGAGAGAGAGAGAGAGAGAGAGAGAGAGAGAGAGAGAGAGAGAGATTGATTCCATTCTTTACAACTGTATGATCTAGCCCTGAAAATAGTTACCTCTTGACTGGAATCTAAAGACAGCATCTCACTGAAATTTCTTCCACAGTGACCTCGGAAGACAGCAAGAACAGTCGAGTCCCAGCACCCCTCCCAGAAGGTACAGCAAGGAGAAGGTTCCACTTACAATCCAAGCCAAAAGCTCCTTCAAAGAGAACTTAGGTGCCAGCCTCTTTCTGAAGCACTGGCTTTCTCTATGGTTCTCATGAGCCACAAGGAAATGGTACTTACAACTCAAACCATGTGCGTGGCTTCTGTAACTGCCCCACTTTCAACCCTGAGGCAATCTAGGTGTTAATGCACAGGAACTGGCAGCAAGCTTATGCCTAAGAAAAGGAATAATCCAGGTGGTTAGATAAGATGGGCATGTGCCCATTTATATTTCAGACTGAGGCTTGTGTCCTAAGAAATCCACACCGTGCTTGTCTTTGGCTTCTCTGAGCTACACAGAAAACCTACGATTTCCAAATAATGACACAAATTTGCCTCAAGTGTGTCCTCTAGATGTAGGACAAGTGTGACAGCCTGACACAGGCAATGTACAGGTAAAGCCTCTGGTGGGAGCCAGGCATGTTCTCAGCACACATTCATGCATGTGAACAGGCTGCAGACTCCAGGAACAGGACTCTTGAAAGCACGTGAGTATTTTTAAATATTGGCAGCTGGTCTATAGTGATTTTAAATTAGCTTGTTTTTATGAAATAGTTACTGAATTCATATAGCTGTGAGTGTGAATATAACTTTAATAGGTCCTAAAAGAGGAGGAGAATCTTCCCAACTAGCAAAAACTGGGAAGCTGGCTGTTCCACTAAGATACCATGGACACTATGATCTCTTAGAATAAATGTGTTCTCTGACTGCCACCTCCCAAGAAACAGAGTGGGAAAGAACATCTTTTGTCCACAGTTACGTCACTTGGCTTGGTTCAGAAAACATGGTTATCAAAACTATCATCAATGCTGGGCAGTGGTGGCGCACGCCTTTAGCCCCAGCACTTGGAAGGCAGAGGCAGGCGGATTTCTGAGTTCAAGGCCAGCCTGGTCTACAGAGTAAGTTCCAGGACAGCCAGGGCTACACAGAGAAACACTGTCTTGAAAAACCAAAAAACCAAAAAACCAACCCCCCCCACACACACACACAAAACAAAAACAAAAAACAAACAAAAAACCCAACTACCATCAAGTGGATTCTGGAGTAGAACATTCCTTCAGCAACCAAAGTTAAAAGAGGGTTGCACCTGGGTCTAAGTGCTTACATATGTAAGTGCCTAGCCCATGCCTCTCACCAAGGGCAGCAAGTTCAATCGATATCCACCGACTACTTCTAAGCTGAAGAATAAGAACTTTGGTAGCAGCCGTAGCTTTGTGTTTTTCTCTTAGAAGAGAACTCTAAAGACCACGGTCACCCTGGGCCGATGGCTCACAGTGCTCAGTATCAATGGTCCCTCTGGGAGCAGCAGCTAAAGCTGACGTGCAAATCTCAGAGATCTGGAAGAACTGGTCCTCACCTGGGCTAGTCCCAATAAGACAAAGAATGGGAAAACAGGATATTTTCATAAAAAATACCAACCAATCAAGAGATTTATTCTTTGAAATACAAGTCTCCTTAGGTAGCCCTGGGTGGCCTGGAATGTGCTATGTAGACCAGGCTGACCATGAATTTGTAGAGCTCTGCCTGCCTATACCTTTTATGGTTTTTTGTTTGTTTGGTTGGTTGGGGTTTTTTTGTTTTTGTTTTTTTTCGAGACAGGGTTTCTCTGTGTAGCCCTGGCTGTCCTGGAACTCACTCTGTAGACCAGGCTAGCCTTGAACTCTCGAACTCAGAAATCCGTCTGCCCCTGCCTCCCAAGTGCTGGGATTAAAGGCGTGCGCCACCACTGCCCAACTTACAATAATCTTCCTACCTCCGTCTCCTGAACGCTGAAATTATAGGCAAGAGCCATTTGCTTGATGAAGTTTTGACAAAGTAAACCCCAAATTGAGTATGGCTTTTACCAAAACTCTGGGGGACCTCGTTTACATTTAAAAAAAAAAAAAAGCTACCAAAAATATGTATTCTAGTTAACATGCTCAAAGCAGCTTTCCTGACCTTGAAACAAAATCTTAATGAGAAGGAAAATGGCTCCCATTTTGAATGTGAAATATTTTTAATATCAGCAAGTGCTGTTATTGAATGTGTACTATATATACATATATGCACATATGCACACAAAAATAAACACTACAGATGTGGGCAGGGAATTCCTAGCCAGACCCCCACATACTCCAAACACTATTCTTCCTCATTATTGTCCTTGACCAAAATTAGTAAGTTACAGCATAACAGGTGGCTTTCATTTATAGAATGTAAAAAATTAATGAAATTTAAAGGCAGTTTGTTTGAAAAACAAGCTGGCCATTCTTAAAAAAAAAAAAAAAAAGGAAAGAAAAAAAGCACAACCAAATAACATACAGAGCAAACTCCTCCCAAATTTCTCAATGTGCTAAAACCAATACATGAAATAAATCTATTTACCTGGAGTTTAAAATTCATATGCCTGAAGGCATTACTATAGGTTCTACGATAAAAGAAAGAGGAAAACAGGAACAAAGCCTGCTTTGCTCTCCAGCTTGGTGAGTCCAGATCTGTTTGATGCTTTCTCCAAGTGACAGCAGGATTTACACTACAGAGGGGACTGTGTAGTCAATGCCTCATCTCAGGCAAATGTATGGGCAGCAGTATTACAGGTCCTGACCCAATGTGGAGAGACCAACCATCCAGCAAGGCAGACATAGCACAGATATAAACTAACTACAGCATCTGTCCTGGACAAGAAGGACTTAAAAAGCGTTCTTTAAAAATATGAGGAGACACTGAATAGTCTGTCAACACACATAGGAATGTTTAATATACTCAAATAAACAAGGCATGTGCTTCCACTAGCCAGGCATTGTTTAAATTTAGTGAGAGAAGAAAAGAGAGAAGGTCAGACAGGCAGCCACAGCCTCCCAATTATGTGGACTGATCCTTCAGTTCACGTGGAAGCTATAATTAATGTTGCTACCAAATCCCCACTCCCTTTTCTTCTACCTTGGAAAAGTTAATGCACCGATTCAGTACAAGCAAATTGTGATCGGCAAATATAAATAGATCCACTCAGGACGGAATGAAGCTTTCTTGCATTAAGCCACACACTAGGGAGTGGAGGATGGGCAAAAGGTACCGATACCCAAAGATAATCGAAATTAGCCTGTTAACACCAGATAATATCCTTCAGCTACCCCCTCTGCTTATTCAGTGTTTCAACATTCTAAGCTACCCACCTAGAAGGTCTGTTGTCCTTCTGTTTCCAAGCAGCTTTTTAAAAACTTAATATAAATCAATGGGTTAAAGCCATTTTGATGTGAATCTCTAAGGAGATTCAGAGAGGGCAATGAGTGAAGAAAAACTCTGACAGATCATCAGTGGTTACCTGTCTCTGCATGTGGGTGAATACACACACACACACACACACACACACTCCTGAGGATAATTTTTTTTACCTTAAGAATGTTACAAGCAAACGCTGGGAAGGTTCCACAGAGAGGAGAACAAGCAAGGAGAAACTACAACCCAAGTAGCCAGCCGGCACGTACCGGCACGTACCTGCCTGGAGATGCCATTTCCTCTACATCGTGGAGTCCAAGGGCTGCCCATTAGCATCATCGCTACTATAAAGCTTCCGATAAAAATGGATCCTCGCTGGCTGACCTGAGAACCAGCTGGCTGCTGAGAAGTAGTTTCCCCCATATATGATTCAGTCTCCTTGACAAATATACTGCATTGTACCGGATGAGTCATCTGGCGGGTTAGAGTCCGCATTTCACAGGCCCGTTGTCATTACTCACCAACATCCTGCTCCTCAAAAGTAGAAGCTGGGAGCTGACAGCTGACACATGCTATGGTTTTTTGTTTTTGTTTTTTTTTTTTCAATTAAAATACTGTTTAAAAAAATTCTTGTAAGTTACAATGATCAGTCATTGACAGACGTCCGAAATGCATAGGAAGCGGAGCTCACACATGGCTACCTGAGATGCCAGTCTGTAGACCACAAGTGTGAGCTGATCGTCGCCCTGCCAAACTACATAACTTTGTTCAGATCCATCTCTCTGAAGCATCTAGTTGGGGCTTTATTAATTCCTGTACTGTTTTTGTGACCGTTGTCACTATTCAGTCCAGCCTGGCCTCAAACTCTTCATCCTCCTGCCTCAGCTTCCCTAATGCTGGTATTACAGGTGCACGTGACCATGTACAGCTTGATTCTTGGGCTAGAAGATTACCAACTGCAGGGATTATAAAAACCCATACATAAAAATAATCTTGGAGGTGGACCTAGTAACACACTCCTGTGGTCCTCCATCCCCCAGGGAGCTGAGGCAAGAGGACCAAGAGCTTGGGGTCTGGGTTACACAGTAAGACCTTTTCTCCAAAATAAGTAAAAAATGATCATACAGGGGGCTAGGAATGTGCCTCCATGGTAGAGTGCTTAAATAGCATGCCTAAGCCCTGGGTTCAGTTCCCCACACTGGGTAAACCTGGGTGTGGTGGCACAGTCCTCAGCACTAGGAAGGTACAGACAGAATTATCAGGAGTTTAAGGTTAGCCACAGCTATAGAGAGCTTGAGGTCAGCTTCGGATACATGAGACCTTGTCTTAAAATTTACAATTACTGAAGTATGTCAGGGGTGATATGATATATGAGATTTGTTATAAATATTACACACACACACACACACACACACACACACACACGGTAGTATAAAGGCAGGATTACCTCCAGGAACAGTAAAACCTTGATAGCTCCTGCATCTGAGACTTTTCTCTCTCTCTCTTTCGAGTTATCTTGGAAAGTTTGCATGGAACATTTACACACATGTTTTCTTCAGTCCCTAGGATGCAATGTCAACCAGAAAGGTCCATTTTTACTTGGGCATGAAGCTTCCATGAGTGGGGACAGGGGGACGGGGGAAGAGGATACCTGCAGCCTGACACCCTGTGGGCGTGGGAGCTGAGGCTGAAACTCAGTAAGATTTCCAGCTGGGATGAACCATGTGCCCTTAGGCCACTGTGAAGGCTCCATCAATCCCTGGAATGAATGGCTGGTACTCCTCTCTGGCTGATGAGAGCGTCCTTGTGCTCTGAAGCCAATGTTCATGAGCTCAGAGGTAACACTATGAGGGAGAGGCATTCATCCCCAGCTTCCTTGTATGGCTTTGGCAATGCTCCCTGAGAACGTAAATAAGTCACACCTCTAGTCCCTTATACCAACAAAACCCTATGTCAGGTGGCAGTGTTGGCTCAACTTACTTCATGCTCAAATCATCTGGAGAAAGCTTTTGATCTCATAGCTGAGGAAAAAAACATCCAGTGGTTTTGTTTGTATGCTAAACACAATTGTCACTTCAAACATTCTCCATGTCGATGAACTGTGAAGCAGGACAAGTCAGTCTAAGAAACAGATGCCCTACTTAGTCCTAGATCCCACCCTCAAGTCCTGAAACTGACAGCCACCTCAGCCAATCACCAACTCAGGTTTCAAAAGATGTTGTCTAAAGGACTGCAAACTGGCCACAAGAGCTAGGACAGCCCCAAGCCACACCAAACCTCACTAATCCACACTGATTAGGATGGAGTGTGGGACCTAAGGACAGCAGGCTTAGCAAAACACTTCCCCACAATTCCTGTCTTTATATACACTGGCCCTAACACAACAGGCAGTCACATGAAGATCCATACCTTTCTAGCATAAGGAGTCTATTACACATTCTAAAGGAAAAGACCTACAGCTCTTTGAGTTTTATAAATTAGGGGCTAGGAATGCAGCTTAGCTGGAAGCGTGCTTGCTGGGTATACACAAACCCTGGATTCCAAGCCCAGTACTGCAACTCACTAATAATAATACAATGTCACACACTTATAATCTCAGCACTGGAGGAGGAGGCGGGAAGATCAGAAGTTCAAGATCATCCTCAGTTACATACTGAGGCTAGCCTGGGCTATATGAGACACTAGTCTTTGAGAGAGGGGGTGAGAAGGAGGGAGAGAAGGAGGGAAGTAGGAAGGAAGAGAGAGAGAGAGAGAGAGACTTTTATAAATCAGAATTCAGTAATTAAAAGTACAAAAATAGGGGTAAAGGCTACTGCTCAGTTGAGGATTGTAGCTTTAATACCTCGAGCACACGTTTAGAAGTCAGGTGTTAGCCAGCCAGGGTGGTGCACACCTTTAATCCCAGTACTCAGGAGGCAGAGGAAGGGGGATCTCTGGGAGTTTGAAGCCAGCCTGGTCTACAAGGGGAGTTCTAGAACAGCCAGCACTGATACACAGAGAAACCCTGTCTGGGGGAAAAAAAGCAAGCCAGGTGTTGCAGTGTGTGCTAGTAACCCCAGGGCAGGGGCACAGGAAGCAAGCACAGGAACTGCAAAATTACAGAGGCTGCCACCTAGCCAGCCACTTGGCCGGCCACCCTAACCCACAGGTGAGCCCCAGGTGAAAGGCTCATGTCAAAATAATTAAAAGTAAGGTGGACAGAACCATAGAACACATGGGAGGTTGTCCTCCAGTCCCGACAGACATACACACTAGTACCTACATGCCCACATGAAGGCACACATACCCCGAAAAACTAAAATAGAAAGAAACAAACCCAGTGGTAAATGTGTGTGTGCACAGAAAGAAAGAATATAGGTAAATGGGAACTGGAGACAGGAGCAGGAAGACGGAGATTTTCTACCACTCTGGCTACTTTCCTACAAGTATGAAATACTACAAAATGAAATTAAACACACAAAAGGAAATATATAACCTACTAGAAAAACTATGGATTTAAAAATCACAATAGGGGCTGGAGGGATGGCTCAGTGGTTAAGAGCACTTGATGCTCTCCCAGAGGACCTGAGTTTGGTTCCTAGCACCCCACTTCAGGTAGTGCACAACCTTCCATAACTCCAGCAATACAGGATACTCTGCCCTCTTCTGATCTCCATGGGTAACAATCTCTCTCTCTCTCTCTCTCTCTCTCTCTCTCTCTCTCTCTCTCTCT
>NW_021604569.1:9992834-9997582 GCF_004785775.1 Grammomys surdaster
TCTCTCTCTCTCTCTCTCTCTCTCTCTCTCTCTCTCTCTCTCTCTCTCTCTCTCTCTCTCTCTCTCTCTCTCCCACGCACATACAGAAAACAGACCTATATCCCTGTATCCGTGAGAATATTATTCAAGCTTATATAGCCTTGAGTCCCTGGGGTTTACATGGTCAGAGAACAGACATACCCCCTAAGTGTACATGGTTACAGAAGGACCTTCAGCAACCCCACCTTACACCCTCACCATCCACCTCTGACCTAGCAATTACCCACTCTCAGATAACTGTCTAGAGTGGCCAGTGCTACCATCTAAAAGAGCCGAAGGCCCTAAACCTGTGAGAAGGATGATGGGTTGGCAGCTGCACTGGTTTGTATGAGAAATGTTCTCCATTGGTTTGGTTATTAGAGCATTTGGTCCCTAGTTGATGGCACTGTTTGGGGAGGTTATATGAGTAGAAATGTGAAGTCAACTTCCATCCGGATGGATACCTGTTGCCATGCCTACCTTGCAATGGCAGGCTCACCCCTGGAACCAGAGGCCATAATCAACTCTCTTGTAAGTTGTTTTTTGGTCATGGAATTTTATCATAGCAACCAAAAGTAACTAATACAGAATAATACAGAAGTCCAGGCCAGTCAGTGCTGACATCCTGATGAGTGGACTGGCTCTGCAGTGGCCATTTAAGGGACAGGGACACTAGATCTGGGACCACAGAGATCAGCTGGGGTGTTTTTGGCCTCTGGGCTTCCAAGCCTTCACACACATGTTTATTTTCTAGCATGGAAGCCAAACCAGCCAGGAGAAACACAGCAAACTGCCCTCTGGTTTCTTTTCTTTCTTTTCTTTTTTTTCTTTCCTTTTGGTTTTTCGAGACAGGATTTCTCTGTGTAGCCCTGGCTGTCCTGGAACTCACTCTGTAGACCAGGCTAGCCTCGAACTCTCGAATTCAGAAATCCGCCTGCCTCTGCCTCCCAAGTGCTGGGACTAAAGGCGTGCACCACCACTGCCCGGCCTTTTCTATCTTTTTAATTTATTTTATGTACACTGGTGTTTTGGCTACATGTACATCTGTGTGAGAGTGTCAGATCCCCTGGAACAGGAGTTACAGTTGTGCACTGCCATGGAGATGTTGGGAATTGAACCCAGATCCTCTGGAAGAGCAGCCAGAATTTTTAACTGGAAGCCATCTCTCCAGCCACTGGCCCCTGGTTTATTATATTTTTCTTTTTTTTTTTTGTTTTTTTTTGTTTTCGAGACAGGGTTTCTCTGTATAGTCCTGGCTGTCCTGGAACTCACTCTGTAGACCAGGCTGGCCTCAAACTCAGAAATCCGCCTGCCTCTGCCTCCCAAGTGCTGGGATTAAAGGCGTTATTATACTTTTCTAATAGACTTCTTTTTGTTTGTTGTTTTTGTTTTTTGAGACAGGGTTTTCCTGTGTAGCTTTGGCTGTCCTAGATCTCAATTTGTAGATCAAGCTGGCCTTGACTTACAGAGATCCTCCTGCCTCTGCCTCCTGAGTGTTTGTGTACTGTGTGTGTGCAATGCTAGTGGAGGCTATAAGACGGCACCACATCCCTTGGAACTGGAATTACAGGTGGCTCTGAGCCACTGTGTTGGTGCTGGGGACTTATCCTTTGCAAGGTGCTCTTAGCCGCTGTCACCTCTCCTGCCCCATACAGCCTTAGTTTAAGGCTCGTCGTGTTTAAACTTGTCAAGTTTTTTCTTCTCATGTTGGATATTGTTTCTTAAAAACAAATACAAGCCAATGTCAAGATCTGAAAGTTATCATGGGTAGCAAGGCATCGTAAGTAATACTCTGTAGTAAGAACAACAAAAAAAATGCTCTTGGAACCCAGGTGTCCTGGCTCAAAATCCAGGCTTGTTTTGTCTTCTCGGAGCCTTTCTCCTTACTGTAAAATGAGTTTATATTATAGATAACCTCACAAAGCCATCCTTTTTCAGGTAAAATGTTATATTTATTTAAAACTTAATTCCTAGCTGAGTGTGGTACCACACGCTGAAATCCCAGCACTCTAGAGGCTGGGGCAGGAGGATAAGGAGTTTAAGGTCAGCCTTGGCCAGCCTGGTTACACAAATGCATTGGGGGGGGGGGGGGAGGAGAGCAAACTAACCAAAAACTAATAAGTAAAATCAAACCTTAAACTCCACAAAAACATTCATTTTATCCTGTAGTTCATAATATATGAAAATGTATATATTTATTAAGGAAAGAAGTACATAGGAAGAGATACACACACAGGGGGAGGCTTGGGCATAGTTGGCAATGGACCGTTCTAATAGTTACCACACATTAAAACCACAGTGGTTAGCAGGTTACCTGCATAAAATATTACAGAGGCAAGCCAGGTGCATTTTACCGGAGTTAGGGGACAAACTCAAATAGAGATCAGAAAACAAAAATAGGTTTCTCCTGTCAAAAGATGTAGTAGCAGCTGACGGAACTCTGACTTCCCAATGCAATGGTGTTCTGAGTGGGGTAAGTGTGCCCGCTTCCACTAGTGCTTAGCACAGGGTCTGGCTCTTTAGCTCACACACATGACAGTGAGAAGGATGTTTGCAGAGCGTGGGTCAGCTGGAGCCACCACACTCCTCTGATAATATACTGTGTTCCGGAGGTGCTGAGCAAAGGTGGCTGAAGTGACCTCTCACTACGATCCAGTGAGACTTGCATCCACCTGGTGACTCTTGGTGAGCAGCACCAGCTATGTGTGCGCCTGTGTCTGTCAGCAGAACATACAAATATGAAAATACCAGGCAGTGACACCTGCTGACACCTTTAATCCTTTTGTCTGAGGCAGGAGGATCTCTGAGAATCGGGGCAGCCTGGTCTACAGAGCAAGCTCCAGGACAGCCAGAGCTACACAGAGAAACCTTGTCTCATACTCCCTGCCCCAAAGTGTCTCTTACTGCTTAACATTCCAATCTAGAATCAGATACTCAAATGTTACCCATGGTCCTCTACAACTCAGGAGCCAGAGCGTTCAGTGGAGCCCACTCTTCCTTCCAGCAGGGTGGAAAGTAAAGCCCAGTCAGTGCTCTTGCACCCCGACTTGCTTGCTCAGAGAAAGTCCCCTCCCTACTTCAGAGTTTAGTCCACCAGCTGTAGTGTGCAAGGCCACAGCCATGCCTCCCTCCCCCAAGCACATCTGTGCAGATTGCAGAAACCACATGTGTCCCAGGAGCGTGAAGCAAGAGGTGAAAAATGATCGGAAAGGAACTCCCAGGAAACTGAGCAAACAGGGGTGGATGATGCTTTCTAGGAGGCTGGGCAGCCATGTGAAGGCTGCCAAGTGCCTTAGGAAACTCAGGCTGCACAATACTGTTGCCCGTAACAGAAAGGCCCCTACAAGGAGACGAGTGCCAACCCAGGAAGATGAAAAACATGCCTCAAAAGACGGCCCCAAGACAGCCCTGCATCCACTCATGATACACATCTTCTTTGGCAGGAAAACTTGTTTATTTGGGGGAAAATGAATCCACAGAATTAATGGATAACGCAGGTGAAGGGACCCCTGGGAGGAGTCTTGGGAGGAGATATCTGAACAAAAGAAACCATTCTCCAGCCTTCACTTATGTTCTCTTGAAAACAAAGTCTCGGCCAGCTGCTAGGACACAGATGAAAGCTGAGTGTATGAGGATAGCTGTCTTTCTGGTGGTCATGTGCTGCTTTCCTGACAAAGTGAATCCAACGGAGAATAGCCAGGACAGCCCAGGGGCAGGGATGGCAGCTAGGGGTGTAGATTTATGTGGTTACCTCCTGAGAGAAGAGTAAGATACATTAGCACTGTGACAAAGAACCTCAGGCAAATTCAGTATTCTGTGGTACTGACCTATGTCTAACTGGCTCTCTATGGTTCATCTCAAGAAGAGTTTGGATTCAACACAATCAGAGGCCTGTGCTGATCAGATGCATATGGGCTATTGCCCTGAATGGTTGTGTTTGCTTTCCTTTCACGAGACCCTATGATGTGAAGACCCAAGACAGGACTGTGGACTCAGTCCAGCTGTCCCTAGGAAAAGGCAAAGGGAACCCATATGTATCCCATGTCCACTCTATGGGGTGACAGCATTTTGCTTATAAATTCGGTTCCTGGTTGGCATGGAGCAGACATGGGCTGTACTGGTGCACTGATGCCCTCTGCAGGGTCTGTGGTACAGAGCATTGCACAGAAGGGCTTTTGACAAGTCACTCTGGAAAACCACAGGAGGAACCAATGGCTGGATTAGCAAGGAAAAAGGGAAAAGCCTGTATTCAAAGTGTTGATTCTAGGCTCAGCTGGGGTCAGGTGTCTGAGATAATCAATTTCCCCTTCAAGCCTAGAGCAGGCATGCAGAGGGCGATTCAGGGCCAAGCCTGAATCCTCCTGGAATCTGGACTCAAGACAAACCAAAGCTGTATCTAGGGCTGAAATATCAAGTTAAAGGGGTGGGACAGGTTTAAAGCCTGGAAAAGCATATAGGAATCAGGGGGTTCCATGTATTTGATACCTTACAATGATCTCAAAACACAGGAATCAGGAACTGGTGCTGTACCAAAAGTCATTCTGATCAGACCAAACCACTCTGTGCCTTCACTACCTCCAAGCTATAAGGACACCAGAAGCTGCTCATGAGCTACACAAGTCCAGAAACAGGGCTGGTGAAATGGGTTGATGAGTAAAGATGAGTAAAGGTGCTTGTTACCAAGTCTTCTCTCTCTCTCTCTCTCTCTCTCTCTCTCTCTCTCTCTCTCT
>NW_021604569.1:9997682-10007747 GCF_004785775.1 Grammomys surdaster
CAGCGCTTGTAAGGAATTTGATCCTTAAGATTCACATAGTGGAAGGAGAGAAATGACTCCTCAAAGCTGTCCTCTGACTCCTACACATATTCCCTCCTTTAAAAGGAGGGGGGCAGTTATGGGGTGTATACTTTAATCCCAGCACTGGGGAAGCAGAGGCAGGCAGGTCTCTGAATTTGAGGCCAGCCTGGTCTAAGTAGCAAGTTCCAGGGCAGCCAGGGCTACAAGGTGACATCCTGTTTCAAAACAAATGAACTTTTTTCTAAAATCCCCTCCTCTGGATGGAAATCCACTGCTCTATTTGAGATCAGTCACCATAAAACTTTATCCAAGAAATAATGAATACTAATTCCTAATGGAATGAACCTTCCATGAGGAAGCCATCTTTGTCAAATGGCTAGACAGATATTTGGCCAGTCTTTTCTGGGAATTCTCAGCAATGTTCCTTAATAATTTATCTGTATAAACAACACACAAGTCACAGGATTAAAAGGCCTGAAAGCTCATCCTATGAGCAGCAGTCAGTATGGTTGGGCTCTGTCACTAGTTATGTGTAATATGAGTATAGGTAAGGGGAGACAGACAGACAGACACAGACACACAGACACACACACATGGTGGGAAGGGAGAAAGTGAGGGGGGGGAGAGAGGCAAGAGAGAGGATAGAAAGAGAATAAGAATGGGGGAGGTCATGATACATGTGAGAGTTGTGTTCCAACTTTACAAAAACCAGTAACAACAACCCTATATTAGGTGGTGCACACATGCAAGCCCCAGACTTAGGAGGAACGTTTCCAATTTGAAGGTGGCCTAGGGCTGGAGAGATGGCTCAGTGGTTAAGAGCATTGACTGCTCTTCCAAAGGATCTGAGTTCAATTCCCAGCAACCACATGGTAGCCTACAACCATCTGTAATGGATCTGATCCCCTCTTCTGGTGTGTCTTCTGGTGTGTCTGAAGAGAACAACAGTATATTTACATAAAATAAATAAACCTTTGAAGGCAGCCTGGACAATACAGTGAGTTTCCGGCCATTCTGGACTAGATAAGCTGTTTTTTAAAAAACACAAATAGGCTGTGTGATGTGGTGGTCCATGCCTTTAACACCAGTACTCAAGAGGCAGAGGCAAGTGAATGTATCTTTGAGTTCACCCCCCCCTCCAAGAACCAAAACAGTGGCTGACAAGGTGGCTCAGCAGGTAAAGGCCCTTGCTGTCAAGCCTGATCACCTGACCCACATAATGGAAGAAGAAAAGTAATGCCTTGAAAGGTGTCTTCTGGCCTCCACATGTGCCCACCCTTGATCCCTACCTATAAATAAATAAACAACAAAGAACCTTGTTGGGGCTGGAGATGGACCTCGGTGGTAGATGGCTGGGATACCACATGTGAGGTTCTGCAGACTTCCAGCACAAAAACGAAGAGAAGGGGAAGGAGGGAAGGGACAGAGCTCAATGTGGCAGTCAAGATGGGCCCCATGGATTAACTTGCAGATTCAACATACTCAGAGGAGAACAAGAGACTGAAGATATTCAAACATGGGTGCCATCCACACCTGCTAATGTGACCTTGACTTTGTATGGAAAGGTGCAGTGCTAGCTCATCTTCCAGGACAGCTCCTAAATGCCAGTGTGCTGTGCATCTGCAGTCAATCACTGGTGTGTCCCAGCACCACATACATGTGAAAAAGTGTGACCTCTACAGATTGTGTTCAGTTGTTGCCACCAGGCTTCAAGAGTGAGTTCCACCCCATGTACAACTCTGTACAAAGAAGCTGACGTTGCTGAGAGAACAAGTCTCTAACCTGGTCAGTGTGCGGTCAGAACCTTGCTGGTGTGACACTTAAAGGGTTGAAGGTGGAGAGGCAGTTCACTCACTCCCTTCACTTGGCTGTCATTTACAAAGAAATCTTAACATAAATATCAGGTACTAAGCAAGAAAAGAAGGGAGAATGGATGACGAATGTGAACTCCACCCACTCAGGCTAAGACTAGGATGATGGCGCATGAATGAAGACATTACAAAATGTGCTCTTGTGCCAGGGCTGCGTGCGTGTACTTGAATTTGTCTTCCAGAAAACATCTGACCAAGGTTCTTGTTTCTGATGCGCCAAGATCCTCTCTATCCTTTCTCAGCTCAGGAGGGAGGAAAGCTTCCCCGGATTTCATCTATTTGCTTCCTGTGAGCCCTGACATTAGGAATGAACCCAATGTGAAGGACAAGTCTCAACATTCCAAACTACCAGGCTGGGTCCCATTTTGCTGCCACTCAGAAGCTGGAAACAAATACAAACACACTATCAATTTGGTAGACAGGATGCCAATAGATAAGCAGTCAGACAGTCACCAGACAAAGGCCACAGGCCTCCAAAAACCCCAGCTAACCACACTGCAGGACTCAGCTCTGTGCCTTCCCTGTCCCCTGAAGTTAACCTCCAGATGCTGTTGGCACTGCTTGTACTTCAGAGTGAGGAAGGGAAAAGTCCAAAGGCTTCAGAACAGAACTGAGTATTTATCGGCTGTGGCTAGGCAAGGCATTATGGGAAGAACAGGAGTCACATTCCATTGGCTGATCATAGCTTTTTGCGGGGTCACAGCAGGGCAGATTCTGAGGTGTTTTAGCAAGCAATGGTCAGAACTTATAGATTAACTGGGACATAATAAAGCCACCAATTTATCTGACAACATAAACACAAATGGATCATTTTAGCTGATTGCTCTCTGATTCATAGATCAAAGTTTAAGAAGGAACATTCTACCAGAGTCTATAATCTTATCCCTTCTCTCACCATCTACAGGAGCCATCTTACAAGTTTTTGGTGGGCTGAGATATAGCTTAGTTGGTAGAGTATCTGAGCAGCAAGCAAGAAGCTATGGGAATAATCTTCCCCAGCATGATATAAGCCCAGGTATAGTGGCATACGCCTGTGGTCCCAGCACTGAAGTGAAGGGGAGGGCTTATGAAACCCCCCTGCAACACACACACAAAGCCTATCTTTCATAGTCTTCGGAACTTGACTTTAAGAAGTTGATTGTTCTATGTGTATTGGCATATCTGTACACCATGTGAGGAGGTCAGAAAAGGTTGTTGGATCTCCTGGAATGGCAGTCACAGATGGTTGTGACCTACCACTTGTGTGCTGGGAATTGAACCTGGATCCTCTGGGGAAAGTCAATGCCCTTAACCCCTGAGCCATCTCTCCAGCTCCTGAACCTTGAGTTTGATTCCTTTGATTTTTCTAAACTAGAACACAAACCACCCAGTCAATTTGTTTTTCACATCTGCATGCTATTTACTATAAGGATATGCCATGACTTTGTTTAGCAATTGCTTGTCTTTATGGAGCTCGAGGTGTGAGAGCCAGGGCCTTTGCAGGTTCCAGTGAGCTGCGGGTGAGCTACAACCCCATTTCCACATTATCAAAGAGCATTTACGTCTTCCTAACCTTTTTGCAAGCTCAGTCATGAGATGAATAACATTAGAGACGTCTTTAAATATCAAGATGTGTGCTTACTGCTGTTAACCACCTGACTGTGATACAGAAAGAGAAGGAAGAAAAAACCCTCGAAGCTACAAACGCATCCCGACCCCAGACAGAGCCCTTGGGGAAAGTCTGATTTGCTGAACTAGAAAGTATATCAAAGACACTCAACAGAACTTGGAGGACGGAATGAGGAGCACGGGGCACCTGTTCTCCATCCCCATCTGTACCCTCCTCCTGCTTGCCAGCCTCCCCCCTCTCCATTCCATCTGGAGCTATCCTGACATCGATCTCGATGTGATGAGGACACAGACCACCATCTTAGCTCCTGGTAGGGAACTTCTGGAGTCTTAGTTATACAGGAAGACTCTGTCTCACAACAATGAACAACAGAACAAGTTACAAAGAAAGACACTGTGACAAGTCTGGTGCCATTGGTGGTCACAGCGTACACCGGAACCCAGAGACATAGCGGAAGTCAATTCCACACAAGAGCCACTCCAGGCGAAGCAAGGCTGGACTTCCCCTCTATAGGAGCACAAATGCCAGCTAGTTCCTGGGGGAACTTTCAAAGCAGGACTCCTCAACAGAACCCAGGAGACCATCCCTTCTTAGCTACAGCTTCCAGCAAAGGAACGTGTAAACTGTCCACAGAACAGACCCCACTGTTTTTCTTTTTCCATCTTTTCTTGGGTAGTTCATGCTGGCCTTGAGCTTTTTCCAATTCTCCTGTCTCTACCTTCCAAATGCTGGGACTGCAGGGCTACACCACTATGCCTGGTTTGTGGAGTGCTGGGGATCAAAGGAACCTGGGGATCCCTGCATGTTAGGCAGACACTCTGTCTTTGAGCTACATATCCCCAATCGAAAACTAGTCTTTTCCTCTGCCATCCTTACAGCATCTGGAACATACAAAAGGAGCCTGCCTTCAGGCCTAAGCACTGCATGAATGCTGCAGCTGGGGTCTCAATGAGGTGTTCCTCCTGAACCATGGTTCTCAACCTGTGGGTCACGAGCCCTGTGGGGATCAAACGACTCTTACAGGGGTCACACATCAGGTATCCTGCATATTAGATATTTATAATACAATTCACAACAGTAGCAAAATTACAGTTATGAAGTAGCAACAAAAATAATTTTATGGTTGGGGTCATTACAGCATGGGGAACTGTATTAAAGGGTTGAAGCATTAGGAAGGTTGAGAACCACTGAGCTAGAAACTGGCAAGGGCCCTTCAGAAGGGCTCAGGAAGGCAGCAAACCATAAACATCAGTTGGGCCAGGTGCCATAGATGACACCTTTTTTCCAGAAATGCACACTGTTATCCCCTGCGTGTACATCACTACGATGTCCTGACCCCAGGGTTCAATTATTAAAATTAGTTATACTTTCCGGGCCCTAATTAGAAAAAAAATATTGTGAAGATATCTTTAGTCCAACTGGAGAAATTGAGCAGATTTGTTATTAGGAATGCAGCTCCTTTAGGTCTTATAAATACGCATGCAAGTATATACATATGAAATCTGCACTTCACTTTAAAATGGCTATCCGCTCCCAGGACCACATATTCATTACATAGGTCCACTGGAGTGATACTTTTCTCAATGACTAGACTTTTTTTCTCCCATCAACAAAGCTACTAGTTCTAAGGTTTCTGTTGTTCTTTTAGGTGGTATATAGTTTGGGGTACAGCCTGGCTCCCTGCCTTTTCAAAGTTCCTGGGTAATGCCTCTGTACTGCAATGGTTAGGAATTGGTGCTGTGAGAACCTGTTGGGGCTCAGTAAGAAGCTGAGGAACCTTGAACGGATATTGGCAGCTGGACACTGGCTTCCTGAGGCCAGGGCTCCAGGGCTGAGATCTAGGCCAGCTCCTCTGAATTACTGAGGCCATGAGGGATAAACATTGGAGTTTAGTACAAACTAGGTAGTTGGTGGACTGATTAAAGCCAGAAGTCAGGCCTACTCTACAACCACACTCCACTGGCCCCACGCCTCCCTTGCTTACATGCGAATTGAGTGTCAGTGTGCGTCTGGTGGAGATCAGCCCATGCCTGGACAAATAAGGTCCTGTTTTAACTGGCTGAAGGGCTATAAACATCCAGTTTGCTACAGCAGCCTAAGAGCTGGCTTATTCAGGTAAAGAGGAGCCAGCAATTCCCTCGGATCAGCAAGCTTCACATCACAAGGACTGCAAGTTCCTGCGGGTATCATATCTTGATGGACAGCTGTGAGCCTCTGTCCACTTTTTTGTGGTTGCATCTAGTGTCATCCTTTGGGCTTTGGAGAGAGGTGGGGTTTGTATCTATTGCGGTACCTTCTATGTTAACACAGACAACATCCTCACAACAACCCAGAAGTGGACGAATGTTCCCCTTTTACAGAGAGGAGTGAGGCCTGGGCAACACTGGTTAGCTACTAAGACCAAATCAATACAGTGGTAGAACTAGATTCAACCAAACTCCAAAGCCCTATCCTTAGACCCAACCTTCAGGACAGTCTTAAAGTGGCACCTCTTTCCACTCACAGGAAAGAACCCAAAGGTTGCTTGGCCACTCCCAAGTGAACCTGAAGGTACAAGCCCTTGACCTCCCCCTCATGAGTCTCCATGGAGACAAGCCATTGATTGGTCCTGCACCCTCACTGAGCCCAGCTGTGCTGCTCAGGAACTGTCTAGTACCAGAGGCTACTGCCTGTCCCACTCCCGACTCTAATCTTTATTTCTGTGGTGCTGTGAATCGAATCAAGAGCCTTTTGCATGCCAGGTTCTGAGCCACAACTACAGCCCTTCCAAAGCCTCAGTCTCTGTTGTTGGTGGTGGTTGGTGGTGGTTTTTTAAGACAGAGTCTCCTTACGGTGCCTAGGATCTCACACTCATGGACCAAAGAGATCCTCCTTGGGGGCCGGAGACGGCTCAATGATAAAGAGCACAGGCTGCTCTTGGAGAGAGGATCAGAGTTCAGTTCCCAGCATCCACATCAGATTTACAACCACTTATAGCTCCAGTTCCAGGAGATCCAACGCCCTCTTCTGGCCTCTATGGATAACTACACTTATGTGCACATACTTCCCAGACAACATCATGCCTTTAATGCCAGTACCTGAAAGGTAGAGACAGGTGAATTTCTGTGAGTTTAAGACCAGCCAGGTCTATACAGTGTTCCAAGGCAGTCAGGGCTACATAGAGAGATTCTGTTTCATAAACAAAACAAAACAAACAAGCAAAAAAAAACAAAAAAACAAAAGAAAAAAACAAAAAAAAGCCCTAAAAAACAGTTCTAAAAGGACTCTGGAAGTGTTTCCAGCAAATGGCTTTAAGATCTCAGTGAGAAAGAAACCTTCTCAGTGAGACCATAGCACTGAAAGATAAATGCACAGGTCCAGGTCCAGGTGCACAGGCCCAGGCTCTGATCAGGTTTCCTTTAAACAGAAACATGTTCAAAACATAATGCAACATTTTATCACTGGAATCCATCACAAGGCATCAAAGGGCATCATTATGAAGGTCAGCTGACAGTTACCTGATATACGAAATATAACCTGTCTGTCTGTCTGTCTTAAATTCTGTGTGTCCCCTTAAATTCCCACAGGTTTCTTAGTTTTCCTGTTTTGAGGGATGGAGAAACCGGCCAGAAGAGACTATGAAGGCAACACACAGAGCCAAAGAGGGCACAAGCCACAGCAGTCTGGCCCCAGAGCACACGGCTCATGCTCTACACCTCACTGGGTTAGCTGGCAGCACAGCCTCTACAGCAGCTATGGGACACCCCAGAAGTCCCATTACCCCTCTTCAGATATTACCTAGGTCTCAAAGTTGGAAGAGTCTGGGCAGTGCATTATCCTGGAGGATCTTTTAAAATAATTTTTTTTTAATTTTTCATTTTGTTTTGTTTGTGGAGCCCTGAGCCCTCCACAGGAACAGAGAAACCATGTGTTACTCCTGTAGCTCATAGGCCCAAGTCATGACAAGCCAGGCATGGTGGCTCATACTTGTGATCCCAGCATTTGGGAGGCAGAGGCAAGGGGACTGCTATGGCCTGCCTAAACTATAGACTAAAACTTTGTCTTCAAAACAAAACAAAAACAAAACAAAAAAGTAGCACTGGAGAGATGGCTCCACGGTTAAGAGCAGGAGCTGCCATTCCAGAGGTCCTGAGTTCAACTCTCAGCAATCACATGGCGGCTTACAATCATCTATGAGTTCTGACATTGTCTTCTGGCATGCAGGTACATGCAGATAGCGTACTCATATACATAAAATAAATAAATCTTTTAAGAAAATAACAAAAAAAATAGCAAATTTTTCAAAAGGAATAACAAAGTATCCTCAACCCTCAGCTCAGACGGTCCAGGGAGCCCTGAAGCTAAGCTTCCTGTGGTGTCATACTCCAGCCCGCACCAACAGACACCGTGACACAAAACAATCTGAGGTGCCAATGAAATGAGACCGACCCAAGCTGGACTGGGAGGCACACACTGCCAACTCAACGGCCAAATACAGGACTTGAGTTAGATAGACCTAAACTGTGTTCCCACTCATCCCAGCTTCATCACGGAGCAACTCATTTGCGGGTAGATGCTTTGTCTACAAACAGGGAAGTAACAGTTGCTACTAGGGTATCTTGGAGTTTGTTCTGTTAATTAACTCTGTGCAGTGCTTGTATACACCAAGCATTCAACACATGCCTGCTCCCATGTAGCTGAGATTTAAAAAAATGGCTGAATATAAAACAGACCATGGAGTGGCAAAAATGTAGTCAATACAGGGCTACTGTACAGGTTGGCAAAGCAGGGGTCCCCTCCAGCCCTGCAAATGGCGACTGTCTAGGTAAACACGTTCCCTGGACTCTGAGTCAATATGGAACTCTTCATTGCATCGGGGAATTATCTGGAGAGTTAGCCAGCAGCAGAACTTCCCCTTGTTCCTGAAATGCTGGCAGACTGAGGAGTGCCAGCCAAGCGAGTGGACTTCTGGACTTCCCAAAGCAGGAGTTTCCCAGGCTCCACATCCACCTTGTGTTTCCCCAACACATGCTCATCCTTGAGACCCACTTCAAAGGCCACAAGTGCCCGCACGTACACGCCCACACGCACGCACATGAGGGTGGGGTGGAGTGAGATGGGACATAAAAGGACTGGGGACCCACCACATACAACCTGCTCTGCAACAGTGGCTTCAGGGTTCAACTGAGCACTGAGTTTCTGAGAGGACCAGCCTGCAGTGAATGGATTAAAGGAAACCAGTCGCTAGAGTCTGACCCGGAGGCAGGAGTGCAGGAAGACTGCAGGCTTCCAGGAAGAAGGCTGGTCAGCAAGGCTGACTGAGGAAAAAACAAAACAACTCTGTGTGTGTGTGTGTGTGTGTGTGTGTGTGTGTGTGTGTGTGTGTAAATAACCATCAGCCTTCAGGAATCACTGTCCCAACCACTGTCAAAAGAAAAATTCTAGGGTTAGGGCTAGGTCACCACTCAGCTAGGCCAACAGGCAGACAGCCCAGAGACTGTGTACCTGTTAATGCACCATAGCAAGTTAACAACACAGAAATGGAACAAGCCATATGCACAATTTGAAAGTTTTCCACAGGGTTGCCATAACTCAATATATCTAAAATAGTTTTGTTCCCATAAGCAATCAAAATAAAATAATTACTAGTGGGATGCCTAGCACTTATTGTAACACGGCTTCAAAATCCAATCTACTTTCTGCACTGACACCACCTCTCATCCCACGCTGGGTTGTTTTAAGGGCTCGGAACCCAAATGACTGACTAGTGGCCACAGACTTGGACAGTGGTCTGGAGGCAGTCATTCCCAATGGTGCCACCTGGATCTCTAGCAGGAGGGTGCCATGCGGTGGTAGCATTTAGAAAATGTGGCTGTCCCAGGCCCACCTAAGAAGGCCTCAAAGGCAGGCAGCTGGTTTCCCTCCAGGTTCCACTGTGGCACCAGCCTTCATCCACACAGCCAGGTCACCCCAGCCTCTGTTTGTCTGTCAGACTCAGTCAAGGAAACTTGTATTTTAAAGCACTCACTGGAATGCCAGCTAGGGATTTCTAAGCATAAAAAACAAGGGAGACTCAGGGGTAGGTGGCCTAGGGCCAAGGAGCTAAAATGTTAACACCTACTGGGCTATTTGTCCCCCAGCTCGAAACTTGGCCAAACTGTGGGTTTCTCTCTGCGTACAGCCCATCTAACTTCCTGTCTGCGAGGGTAGATGCCCTGCTTACAGCTCAGAGACATAGGAGCAGTCCAATAGAAATGAGAAAGCAGAGCTGTTTCAGCTGGTATTCACTGGGCACTTAAACTTTCCTCCCACTGGGCCCTTTGAAGTTACTGCTTTCCTGTCTCTAGAATTCTGCCCCTAAGAAGCCACCTTTAACCTGGGAGGTGGGCAGAGCGTGCTCAGACAAACACTAATGCGCTCATCAGGCAAGGGGGCTTGCCATCAAGTTTGATGACCTGAGTTCGATCCCTAGGACCCATACGTCGAAGAGAAGCAACTCTTTGCTTTTCCTCTGACCTCTGTATGCATACATATCACACACACACACACACACACACACACACACACACACACACACACACACAC
>NW_021604569.1:10007757-10073298 GCF_004785775.1 Grammomys surdaster
CACACACACACACACACACACACACACACACACACACACACACACACTGGGATTCCCAACTGGTGGAAACCTTTCAAAGGCTGACATACCAGGATGGAAACAATTCTCTTATCATTTGGAGAAAATAATTTCGGGCTGGGTGGATAAACATGGACAGGAAATGCTTCTATAGAGGTCTTGATCCTCTGAAGATTAATACCCACGGAACAGGAGACCAGCCTCAAACTCAGAGGAAATAGGCAAGTTATAAAAACAGGAAGAGTAGGAAGTTTATTTTTGGATGAATATTTGTTCTAGTGACGCTCTCGACGCTGACAAGAACCTTGATCTGCAGGTCATCCGCTGCAGCTGAGCGGCTGTGCTCTGTGTCTCCACAAGCTGCCCCTCCCAGGAGTTCCAAGTCTTTTTGGAAAGGGACTTGTCTCACCCCTGCACACTTGCCTCGCTGCCACTGGCTCAGGACTCCTTTCTCTAGCAGCCCCGTGGTTCTATGTGATCTCTAGCTCAGCTAGACCCAGGGCTCCACTGCTTAGCCATCACTGTGCCCACGCTCCTCCGCCCGTGAGAAAGACAACAGGCGCACAGTAGGCTTGTTGTGATTTCCACTACTCAATAGTCAGGAGGAAGTTTGCTCTCCATTTCTCCCACCTAGAGAGTCTCCTATGACCTTGGCAGGTAACCCATGAAAGGAAAATAAGAGTCTACCTGACATTTTCCTTTTACTCAGGAGGAAAGGTCCCGTCTGCCAGAGCAGTGGAGGTCTTGAAAGGAAACTTCTCCCATCAGACACTACAACGAAGCCAGCAGCCAGACACTAGCTGCGCTGTTGACTCTGGTAGTGGTGGTGGTGGGGGCACAGGACAGCACAGCACAGTGGGGAGGACAGCACAGCACAGTGGGGAGGAGGGAGGGGGATGAGGAGTCTTCATTGCTCTCTGCCCTTCCTCCACGATAGCATAGCGACCCCAAGGGGGAAGAGCTTGAGTTAATGATGGATTTCCTTGCCCTAGCCATCAAAAGCAGAAGTGCCTGCATACATCAGTGAGCTCTTACCTTCTTGGCAATGGGTGAGCTTTGCAGGGAAAATGCTTGTTCTGAGCAGAGGCAGTGAGGGAGGAAGCTGGGGGACCAGACGAGCACCACCTCACTAAACGGCAGACGTCTGCTCACAAGCAACACTAGTCTATAGGTATAGCTTGAACCCAACCCAAAGCACTGGCTGGCCTTGAACTTGCAGTGAGTGCCAGGATTGCAGGTGTGGTCCCCATACAAAGCTTGCTTCATTATTTGTTTAAGAGAAAGAAAAACAATGGGGGTTCCAAATAGCTTCCTAACTATGTAGGCAAAGTTGATTTTTCCAGTAATTCAATGAGTATGGACCGTCCCCGTATCAGATGGCATGGGATGGCATTAAATATCTTAAAGCAGTGTGCCTCTAGTATCGGGTCTTCCCTGTACTGAATGAAGCACCCTTCGGACCTCAGCAGGCATGCCACCACAGGAACAGCAGCTGACATCTGAGACATTGGACAGGCACTGGGTCAGGGCCAGTGACTTATTCTGTCTTCTCTGAAGGTACTTGTGAAATCCACACTTCCCTTGTTTATCCGTTTTTACCCATACTTCAGAGTCTCCCTTTAAAAAACAAGGTCGCTTATGACTGAGATCAAGACCCATGCTGCAGCACGAGTAAGCCGGTACTTGTCGAATGTCTATCAGCCTTACCCATACAATATGGTTCCCAATTTACAGAGGAGATAGCACCGGCCTTGCCTGGCCTGTCTACCTGAAGGAAGGAGGCAGTTGCTTTCTCCTTGATGGGGATGACCACCGCTCCGCAGCACGCCTGCCAGAGGTGTCTCATTTTTCACGGCTAATGACTACAAAGTCCTGACTGAAATCTCTGGCTTTTGCACAAAGAAATGGTAAGCCCACCCAGTTCCCGGTTTATATATTAGAGAGCGACGGGTAAACACACTCAATCTCAGGGCCTATAAATGAAAACTAACATGAAAAATGTAAAACATGTCATAAATGCTTCTAAGTTATTTCTGAACCTAACAGAATCTCATGGGGAGAGTCACTACAGTACTTGGTTAAAACAAATTCAGAAATATCTAAATACAAATGTATCTCCTATCTAGATCTAGGCTGCCAAACTAAAAACAACCATACAGACATACACTTCACTAACGCTGAAAAAAGCTAAGGACAGCAGGTCTCTAACCACTATTAACCATGATTCACCCAGGAGGCTCGTGCCTCACAGGTTAGCACATTACTGCTGCTAAGATCCAGCCAAGTGTTTCAATCACCTACTTTAATACAAAGCTTACGAAACACAATCTGAGCCCTTGAGGTAGAGATTGAGTGTCTCCCAATAGGGGCAGGGCCAAAAACATTATCAGTGGCCAACAAATGACGTTGGGGCAATGCCACCCTGTGGGCCGAGCTACTTCACTTAGCCTGGTGCCCTGTAAAATGGCAAGGTCCACAGGCTTACTGCCCCATGTCTGGTGACTTCTTGAGCCTCCAGGAGTATAGAAAGGAGCCAGGAACCATCTCTACTATGCTCTTTTGTGAAGGCAGCAGGGAGGTCAATCGCTAGAGGGTTTATTGCAGGGACTGTTATCAGTGGGATGTCTCTTGATCTCCAACAACTACACCAGTACAGAGACGGGAGTAATTTTTCTGTAGCACACACACACTCATACATGTATCAACACGTTCCCATTGGACTCGTAAACATCTCCTGGGTACCTAATGCAAGAGTCAACTCCCGAGTATACAGTCCCTTATTAGACAATCCAATTCTGAAATTCAGCTGTGTTTTTCAGTCTACCCCAATATTCCCAGTGCATCAATATTCCCAGTGCATTTTGACTTGGGGGTAAACTGCTCTCCTGGCCAGTCACACAAACCTTCAATGTAGCCAACACCTACCGGAAAAGTAGAGCACCCGCCACCATTCTGAAGGCTCAGCAGATGGGCTGAGGGGGCTCACTCTGCAGCTCTAGGTCTCCTGGCTTACCCAGCCTGTCCACATGGCCTGTAGGTACAAGTCCTCCGCTCCTGGAGGAGAGGCGCCTTTAACTCTGCTCTAAGAGAATTTACCAGGCCTGGCCCAAGAACAATCCTGCTGTTCTCAACCCAAGAGTTGTTTCATCCTCTTTCCTGAGACAAAGCAATAGAAAGATGTTCTATGGCATCCCTCTTCTTCCTCCCCACTCCTCCCCACCCGCTTAAACACCAGACTTAATTCTAAAAGCATCCTGTATCTGCTCTACCTCTTGCACATTTACTTTTTTTTTTTTAATCTGTGAAGAATTTACTTTTTCAACAGCTTTCTCCCCCCCACCCTACCATCCCCTTCAAATTCTGTAATGGCTGGAGAAAGGGTTCAGCACCTGTTTGAGAAAAACATGGATTTTTGTGGACTTCAGCAGAAGGTCCTGACTTCAGCTTTGCTTTAAATGGAACAGCATCCACAAGAAAGTACCTACAAGTCAATCTTGTCAAATATGGATTTCTAAGGCTCTCTCATACCTAGGGAAAAAGATGGAGGCGTTGGCAAGATGGCTCTGTGCTGCCTCCTTGTCTGTCAGCCTGCGCTTGATCTCCTGGGCCCCATGGTGGAAGGAGAGAACAGATTCTCACAAGCTGGCCTCAGCTATCCACATACACTTGGTGGCATGTGTGTACCTGTACTCTGCCTTGCCCCAACCCCTATACAGTTACAAATGCTAAAAAGTTGATTCTAGGCCTCCACCTCCCCATGGAGGAATGCAGAGCCCTCCCATTGTTTCTTTAACGTGAAAAACCCAGGCTCTGGCACTGTCCCCAGCAAGGTACAAGTTCAGACAGTCTCTGACGGTATTTCTTTTTGATACAAAAATGGAACTGCTCTGACCTGAATCATAGGAAGATTTTTGCCACACATGAATTTTGAAGAAACTAGCAAATCTGCAGTGAGAGTAAAACTTTATTAAATACACGTTTAAATACTGTTAAACCAAGCAAGTTTATTAAAAAAAAATCACATGTTAAACTAGAGGCCACAAATGTATGGCTCAATGATACACATTGCTTAGCATTCGTAAGGGTCTGGATCAGAGACCCAGGACTACTAAAATTAAATTAAAAGAAAAAAACAAACAAACAAACAAAAAAAGCCAACACAACAACAAAAAAACCCAACCAACCAACCAATCAGATGGGCAAGAAAAAACAGTAAGCATAGGTAGGCTATCCCTAATAACAAGAGTAAAGGGTCTGGAAATGCCACTCACTATAGAACTTAGCTGGCATGCATGAGGCCCTGAATTGAAACTTTTTACTTTCCCAAAAAAGAAAACTCAAAGCTCAGTATACTCCAAAATCAGAAATCTTTAGAGCACTGATGGGAATACCACAAATGGGAGGTTCTAAAAGCCAAAATGATTGTTGTTGCTGTTTAAGAACAGGTCCAGGCTGGTCTCAAACTTCTACGTAGCCAAGGGTGACCTTGGACTTCCAATCCTCCTGCTTCCAACTCCAGAGTGCTAGGATCATAGGTGTGAGCCATCATGCCCTGCTTAATGTAGCAAAGTATTTTAAACGTTACATAACTTAGCCTTTAGGGTATGGGTATAAGGTGTGCATGAAACAACTTAACTCCGAGTTTAGATTTGAAAGCTGTCTCTGCCAAGGACCAGCCTTGGCTTGGAGAAGGCTTCCGGGAAAAGAGCTGTCTGGGAGCGAGGAAAGGAACGATTCAAAGTCAATTCATAGGTCCAAGCTGTCGACCCATGTTCTGTTTAATACAGCTTTTCCAGTCTATGTCTCTCCATGTTCTGATTTTTTTTTTTTCTGGAGATTTTTCTGTCTGTATTTTGTTTGTTATTCTAAGAGATCTCTCTGTGTGTGTCCTGCTTGCTTGTGTCCGTTCTCTAAGTATTTTCTTTTTTTAGATAATCTATCTCTTATAGAACTTGGGTTTAGTCTTTTATTTTATATAATCAATCTAG
This sequence comes from Grammomys surdaster, assembly GCF_004785775.1. Taxonomy (NCBI): domain Eukaryota; kingdom Metazoa; phylum Chordata; class Mammalia; order Rodentia; family Muridae; genus Grammomys; species Grammomys surdaster. Next base: position 10,012,764 of record NW_021604569.1, read on the forward strand.
TCATTTTCTCTAGTTTTTTTTTATTATCTTATAAATCAATATCCTATAACCCGTGACAACAAATATACTTTTTTAATGTTATAAAAAATTTTAAATATGTACAGACAACAAACTAGTTAAACAAGACCCCATCCTAAAAGTATCATTTTCCCCATGCCTAAGTCTAACCTTAGTCTGTCTTAGGCTGACCCTAAACTTAAAAATTCATCTCTTTATAAACATAAACAAAAAACTTAATAAGATCTCCTGCAGTCACCACTCCCTAAATCTCTTTATCTACTTTCTTAATAATTTTCTAACAAGTTGACTCACAGAATGACTATTTTTGTTCATTTAGATTTATAAAGCTCCTCATATAATTTATATTATCTCTTTATTTTTATATAATTAAAAATCATATATTTTCAAATATGTAATATTTTCAAATATAAAATTCATGTTTTAAGAGTTCTTTTCTACAGCCTTAAGGGCTGTCCTACAGGTTCCCAATGTTTTCCATTTTGCTAAGACATAGCCACACCTTTGACTTCTAGACTCTTACTGTTTCTAATTATCATACAGTCATTGATATTAAAAGACATTCCTCAAAAAGTATGCCGCTGCCGTCATCGTCGTTGTCATCATCACCATCAAATAAGTCTATGCCCACAACAGCCAGGAACACTCATACTCACACCGGGCCCTGTCCCAGAGACAAAAGCATGTCATTCTGTCCCCACCAAAGCCATGCCAGGCCAGGTACATGCCCATGATCACATTATATAATGTATAAAATTTTCCCAGACAGTAAGCATTTCCAGTCCCAAGCATTTGGAGTAAAGATGTATTTATTGTGGGGATCTCAGCTGAGCAAAGCTGGGATGGATACCCAGATTCCGGTCACCACCTTCCCATGCTTGTATTTCCCCCAAGGCCTTCCGTCTAGAAGCCTCATGCAAGATTACAAACCTACAGAAATGCCTGGTGGGCTATGCAGAAGAGCCTCAGGCAGAATGTGTAAGAGCCAGCCTCAGCAAAATAAAGGAAAAGGCAAGGGCTTCCAGAAAAGGCGAGGCCTCACTCGGATGCCACCACAAGCCTGGGTTACAGCTGAAAGGGCTCTATATACCCAGAGACCAGTAACCTACCGTGGTTCCTTCTTGTCAGGGTCAAAGCTCTTCCTAGACACACAGTAGAGTGACTTGGGCACAGCGGAGTCAGGTCAGAAATGATACTGCTGTTCACATAATGAACAGAACCAAATGCTGGGGCTCTGCAAAGATGTAAGTAGTGCTCAATAGCCTGGAAACAGATTCACACGGCCTGAGTTCAAATCCACCCTCTGCCATGAGCTGTGTGATCCTGAATGAACTAACTGCCCAGTCTCTTTATGACTCTGCAAATGAGATGTGTCACAGGCCTAGTTCCAAGGGCATGATCTGCTCACTCCACTGTGGGCCTTAAATGGGCATTACTTACAATTTGCATAGGTCCCTTCTATTCTTTCTAAAAGACTGCATTGGTTTTATCATCACAAAAGTTAGTATACCATCCCAACTAGACCGTACTTCTGGTAACTTGGCCCTTCTTGCTAAGTGCCACAATCTCATCAATATACACACATGCATATATATCATATGGGAGAGATGAATTTTACAGAATAGCGTTTTAAATTACTTATACACAAGCATGTAAGGATACTCACACAGGTACACACAGACACACACACACATACACATATACACACTCTAACACGATACTCAGATGACAAGGGCCAGTGCTAACACCATGTTCCAGATATATGTTTTTGTTTTTTTGTGATATACATTGGATTGTATAACACAGGTCGAGTTCTGTATATTCTTTTCACCCCAATATTAGATTTCTATGTTACCAACCACTCCCTGCAGAGCCAGAGAGGTGACTCAGCTGTTGAGGGCACACACCGCTTTCTTGGAAAGGACCGAAGTTTGGTTCCCAGCACCTACTTTCTGTGGCTTACAACTGCTGCTAACTCCAGGTCCAGGGGACCCAATGTTCTCTTCTGACCTCTATACATAATACTCAGCTGCATAAATTCACACAGAGACATACAAATAATTAAAACAAAACAATCACCCCCAACAGGACATGGTGGCACATATCTTCAATCCTAGCACTTAGGAGGCAGCTTGTGTATCTCTGTGAGTTCAAGGCCAGCCTGGGCTACAGAATGAGACCTTATCTCAAACAACAAAGCAAAACGCAACACAACATCACAGTACATAACATGAGTTCTCTAAGAGCCCCTTTTCCATGGCTATACAGTACATGGTACTCCATATAACTGAACTATTTTATCTCTACATTTCTAGATTTCTCATGGTAGGGGAGGGAAGAAGGAATACAAACAACAGAACTGCTCCCCAGAAAGAGGATACTCAACTATACTTCCAACAACTGTGCATGAAAAATATTTCTTACCCAAGTCACAATCTTACAATATTTTTCCATTGAACAGAAAGTTGGGGGGTGTAATATATTTCATTACGATAGTTTTATAATTTTGGGTTAGCTATTTTGCTCTAGCTATGTTTTTCTCTTTTAATCAGTTAGCATGCTATTAAGGTAAGCCTGACAACCCAACTTCTATTCCTGGAACTACTTTATAAAGCCTGGTGCAGTACTGTACAGCAGCGATCCTAGTACTGCTTCTGTGAGATGGGCAGTAGACGGAACTGCCTGGAGCTTGGAAGATTAGCACTAGTCTGAAGGACTCGGCACGGTACAGAGCAGCATCACAAACCACAGGAGAGATCTTGCCTCGACAAGGTGGAAGGCATGAGCTAACTGCTCAGAGCTGCCCTGACTTCCACACACACACTGTAGACTCCTCTCACCTGAGCGCACATGTACGCAAACAAAAAAGGAACTGTTTGTTTTGTTATTAGTTGCCTAACGTCTCTTTTGTAAGTCCCCAAATTCATAATTTCATATTAACTCTTCATGTTTTGTACCTGAAATGCATCTTTTCTTTGCTTGTTGTATACAGTCAAGCTAGGGAAAACTCAGTAATTCCTCTGTGAGCTTTTTTTTTTTCCCTGAGACTTTTAGGTGCAGACAATTCTGCTTCCTTCCAAGCTGAGTTAAAATACCCCCTACCCACCCCCATTCCCCCCACCCCCACTCCTGTGTGTTCGGTAAGTTTACTCTGAAGATGTGAGGGGGAAGTTCTCCATTAGAAGGAAGTCCTGAGTGCAAGACTCCAGTGTGGTGTTGTTGAAACAAGGAAACTGTCATAGTCAAATCCCCAGGATACAAACTGGATGTCTGCGTGAGCTCCACTCTCAGAATGAAGCCACTCATTACAAAGCTCTGCTCAACAGAGGAACAGTGTCAAGTTCTCCTCCTCCTCCTAAGTGTTGTTTAGTGGACTGCTGGGCATGGAGTGGAAAGGAGGAGGAATGGGAGCACAGCCCAGCTCAGAGCAGGGAGGAGTCACTTGTGACTCTGATCCTCCATGTGTGACTCTACGGACTCTACCTGCAGTAGGCAAGATGCCACAAGTTCAAACGGGGATCCTTCCTCAGCTCCTTTTCAGAAGGCAAAGGTCATGGAACTAGTAGTTTTTCTTGTAGAAAGTCATTGCAACAGAGATGGGAACAAGGGAAACACAGTAGCACATTATAAAAACCACCCTGCTGAGACCTTCTAACCACCTTTAAATTAAGACATATTTTAAAGCTTATGGTTATTTGTTTTTGTGTATGTGAAGGTCAGGGACCACTTGCAGGAATCTTTCTCTCTTTCCATCTTTCTCTGACATCCCCCTCAGGTCATCAGGACATCAAGCTGCTGGCTGAGGCACCTTCTCACCAGCCCTCAAGCATGTTTAGGTGGGAAATACGACTGTCTGTTGAGCTCACCCTTGTACCTGACTGCTTTTTCCCAAATCCCAAGCTGAAAGGCTTACACCAATACCTATTTGTTGATGAATCGTTTAACCTTTACCTTAATAGTTACTGTAAAGAGACTTACCAGAAATAAGGAAGTTTTACTGGTGCTTCCTGGTCTATAGTTACCTTTTGCAAACATATTTGAGAATATCCCAAATAATCTCTCAGACTAGGGAAGATACAAAGCATCGTCATTTGTCAGCAATGGAGACAAGAGCTAAAAGTGACCTGGGAGAAGACTGTCTTCTCAAAAGGACGCCATAAAGCATGTCTTCATGGTCACCTGGTCTGCAGCATACTGTGTTAAAAGTTCTATGTGACTGGCACTAGAGTTCATTTGGTCACACCAGCATCACCCCAAATATGATCTGACTGGTGGCATTTCTGGGTAATGGAATTTTTTGTTGTTGTTGTTTTTGTTTTTTGGTTTTTTTCGAGACAGGATTTCTCTGTGTAGCCCTGGCTGTCCTGGAACTCACTCTGTAGACCAAGCTAGCCTCGAACTCAGAAATCCGCCTGCCTCTGCCTCCCAAGTACTGGGATTAAAGGCATGTGACACCACTGCCCAGCGGAAAAAATTTCAATTACACTATAATCTTAGCGATCACTGCTGCATATGGGCACACCAATAGAAACATGGAATGCATCATAGAACTGTTCTTTCTAAAGCCTTCCTTCATCCATTCATGCCTCTTGTCCACTCCTGGCCTACTCCAATCAAGAAGCAGGAAGACATGGCATCACTCTGAGCCTGTATTCCTCATTCCTAAGATAGGTATAAAATTATGTGTTTTTTTAAAAAAAAAACAATCTCAAACCCGCGCTGTATTTTTCCACTGCTCTACTTCTGTCAGGGCAGCATGCAGCCTGGCAGGCTCCAAACTCACTCACCACATAGGCAGAGATTACCTTGAATTCATATTTCCGCCTCCAATTCCCTAGGACTGGGATTCGAGCTTTGTGTCTGGTTTACATAGTGCTGGAAGTCAAACTCGGTATTTTATGGGTGCTAGGCAAGAACTGAGCCAAATCCTTAAGCTAAAAGCACGGTGACTGTGAATGGTTTCCTGAATGGGAAAACAGAAGACTCTAGGCTGAGGCTGGCTGACCCTACTGACAAAGCTAAGTGTACAGAGATGTCCAGGGACACAGTAATTTCTCTTCGTCATTCAGCTCCTTCAAGGATTCAGGTCACGTACCGCCTATCCAGCTGTCCCTCTGCTACTGTCTCCAAATGTTAACTACTGGGCATTTAACTCCCAAAGACATAAGCTAGTGTATCTGAAGGTAGGGCGTAGATGTGGTTTTGGGAAAGGGGCCCTAGGCTGCATTAGAGAGTTACAAAAGCAGGAGCGACCTGAGCTAGCAATCTGTCTTGACATGGGGTAGCCTACACTACCTTACAGCAATAAGATCCTTCCCAGACTCTGCCACCAGGTCTTGAACCTTTCCGCCTTTAGAACTGTCAATAAGCAAACATTTATTCACTGCTAGAAAAGAACAGACCCAAACACCTGCCGCCTGCCGGGACCCCTGGTGTTCTATCCAGTCTTGAATCAGAGTGCTCTGTAATCCCCAGGGAGCTCCTGTCTTTGCCCCAGCCATCACATGTATTTTCTTTCTAAAGTTGAATCCTGCATAGATCTCTCTGACAACGGCCCTTAGCTCAAGTTGTTGGTCCGACCTTTGAGCAAATGGATACTTGGAGGGGGAAGGAATAATTTGAAGAGATAAAATTTAGGGGAAAATGTGGTTTGGGACAGATGGGGAAAGGACTCATCTGAGTGCTGAGCTAACTACGCTGGAAGCTTCGTCATCTTACAGGTTAAAGGTCTTTTATCAACATCGGCATCCTAGAGGGTGAAGATTGGAAGCCTCTGCCATGGATTCTTCCAGCCTCTACCATCAGACTCCCCCAGTCTCCTCAGTTGCACCTGAGCCTTTCTCCAGTGACCTTTTTGCCTTTGACCTTAAGTTCACCTCACATAACAATACTCAGTGTACTTCTGGCCAGTCCTCTAGCCTCTCTAAACTTGCACTGACTTCCATTAACAGGTACAGCGGGTATCCACAGCACCTACCTCACAGGCTGTAATGAGGGTGCCAGGCTCGGGAACAGTGTCTGGCACATAGTGATGATGTTTTTACAGGTATGGCTGGAAGACTTGCTGTGGTCATGTCACACCCCATTAAAAAACTTTCAATGGCTTCCTGAAGCTTCCAGCATAGTTAGCTCAGCACTCGGATGGGTCCTTTCCCCCATCTGTCCCAAACCACATTTTTCCCCTAAATTTTATCTCTTCAAATTATTCCTTCCCCCTTCAAGTATCCATTTGCTCTAGGGGGGAAAAGTCCACTCAGGCTTAGAGGCTAAAACCCTGAGTTGTGAAGTCAGATTGCCCCAGGTGCAAAATGTTCTAGAACTGATTTGTTTTTCCCCTAATAGGAAAAACGGTTCGGAGAGGATTTAATGGGATGGTGTGAGCTGGTCCTCAGGCGAGTAACTGGCATACACAAAAGAGGCAGTGTGAGTCCTCCTCTACTTCTCCCCCGGTCTGTGCTTTCTACCGCTTGGGTCTGTACGCTATACCTAGAGAGTCCCTCTCCGTACACCTAAACCTGTTATCCTTTAAGATGAGGGAGGCATCCCTTTCTCCACCAGGAGGTCCCAGAATTCTACCCACCTAAGTAACCTCCCCGCCAAGAAACGCCTAGAGACACTCTAGCTACACGACCACTTCCTCACATCACATCTTAGTGTTTCTGTTCAAAACAGAGAGAGAAAAGTAACATCTTTTTCTTCTTTCACTTTCCTGAGGGCTTTGATTAAATTTTATCTTGCCTGAACAGTTCTTGCATTCTTATTTGAATGATAACGTTGGCGCATGGGTCTGTATACCTGGCTGCCGCCAGCTGTGCACATTCCCGAATCGAATGCATCTTTGAGCTTTGCATGGGCCGGTAAATGGCAGAAACCCCATAAACCCTAGCTAAGTGAAAACACAACTTTTCTGGAGCAAAGGCAAGAGGCAGTTCCAAGTTTTAAACACCGAAGAGCCAGTACTACCACGCAGCTGAGCCTCTCCAGACAGAGACGGATCTGTGTGGGGCCGCACTAGAGAAGTAAAGAATTTTGTATTCCACAGGCACGCTGAAGCCAAACTACACAACGCTGAAATGAAGTCAGCTTTCTCCTGTCTGCTCCAAGTGAGGCATGGCTGTCTTTCCAGGGTCAAGGGTGGTGGCTTTTAAACAAAGAAGTCCCAGGCCTCTGGTCCAAAGAGCTCTGGATGCATGGGCCTGAGGAGAGACTCTTACATACCATGTACTTGAAAAATTAGATCTCTGAGCCCAGGAGGCTATTCTAAAGTCCTATCCAAGCGTGTCTGCTGAGCAGCCTTGGTAGCAAGCACAGCTGAATTCCTAATCACTTACACCCCACAGCCCACTAAAGATAGCTAGAAGAGGTCTGCTGTGTGCCAGTCTTCTTTTAAATAAGAATGCAAGAACTGTTCAGGCAAGAACATTTTAGTCACTGCCCTCAGAAAACTGAAAGAGGAAAAAGACATGACTTGTCTCTCCTTGTTTTGAACGGAAACACCTTGGGTTGACATCAGGCTGAGACGGTGCTGGGGCTCACAGGCCCTAGCCTTAAGCACTTACCCATGAACACCCTGAAAAAGATCCAAGCCTATCAGAAACTGGCCAAGACAGCAACAAGCAATGGCTCTGGCCCTCAAAACAAAAGCAATGCCGACTTTTCTTGCTAGCAATTTGAGCAGATTGAGTTGGGACACGTCTCCTTTTGACTAAACCCTACTAATAATTACCTATGAGAATTAGCTCTCTGCTCTAATGGGGAAGCTTTTCTTCAGCTGCCTAAACCAAGACGAACCAGCCTGTCTTTGCACCAAATTCCTATGGTGTGTTTTGGACAGGAATCGAGGAGAGGCCATTTCATTCACAACAAGGGAATCTGTTCTTTAACTCAGAGCTGCTTTTCTAAGTATGTTGCCAGTTTCCTACAGACAGAAGCAACATCTTGGCTAGACCCCTGCAGACACATCACCTTCCCAAAGTGTGACCGGAACTGAGTTCTCCCACTGCAAGGAAGTGACACCAAGCATGGCTGTGACCTATACACTTGCTGACTTTCAGCTCCACGCTACACACTGACCCCGTCACAATCCTCTTTGCGTGTTCTTAAGTAGTCCAAGGAGGGATCTAACTTATGGGAGAGCTCTTGCCCAGCACGCACAAGACCCTAAGTCTGATTCCCAGCATAACCCAGAAATATAATAGTTAAATAGACTGTTACTCTATAAATACATAGAGCTCATCTTTGGTGAGAGTTTTGTCTTCATCTTTGTTTTTTGTTTTTTTAATTAAAAATTGTGCTGGGAGCTGTGGTGGCCCACGGGAGGCAGAGACAGGTGGATCTCTGTGAGTTCAAGGCCAGCCCAGCCTATAGAGTGAGTTCCAGGTTTACACAGAGAAACACTATCTGGAAAAAAAAAACGTGCTGGGCATGGTGGTACACCATGTTGTACCAACTGTGTTGTAGACATTTTTACTTCTAATCTGGAGATTTCACCCCACTGGATAAAAGACATGCAACGTTTATTATTTACAATAAGCCTTAGTCAGCACTAGAGCTGGGCAGATATCTACCCTCTATGTTATTAAAATCTAATTTTTTTTTAACCCAATAACCACAAGTTATTACTTACTATGCTTATCTGGTCTGCTCTTAACTCCACTTGGCCAGCCCTTGGGGCTATGTTTTTTTGACTCCTAACCCATGGCAACATTTTTTTTCTTTTACCTTTTTCTCCCTGGTAGTTCTCCTCCGACCCTCAAGCCCGGGAACCCTAAAACCCACCTATGTCTCTTCTGCCCAGCTTGGCTGTTGGTATCTTTAGTTACCAATCAGAAATAATCTGGGGGCAAGGTCACATAGCATCATTTGGGTCTAAGTGCAGACTCTCTCGTCTCTGGGGCAACCAGATCTAGAGAGCTACATTTAGCATTACGATATACAGCAAAATAAAACAAGCTTCAACACGTGGATAATCCCAGGACTTGGGAGGCACATACAGAAGAATCAGAGTTCAAGGACAGCCTTATACTGTCATCCCAACACCCTCCTCCTCCAAAAGACAAAACAAAACAACCACAACAAAACCCAGTTGGACTGAAGTTGTTCCTCAGTGGATGAATATTTACCTGGCCTATGAGAGGCCCTGAGTTAGATCTCAGTATGGGGTAAAACAACAAAACAACTCCTTTGCTGCTTCCTATGATGAATTACTGTTTAAACCACAAACAGGACCAGAGCTGGCTGGAACATTCTGTGATTTGGGTCTAGAGCATCCGTTGCTGATCATGCTAATTCTTCCAGGAATACTGGTCCTCTATCCTGGGTCTAGACTGCTGGTCTTATGGCTCTAACATACGGCTCTAGAGCTGGGGCCTCTTTCTTCCCTCCTGTATGGGATACTATTCTGGGGAATTCTCTTTCTCCTTTGGTGCAATGGTTTTGGTCGCTACATACTCAACCACAGCCTTTGGGAATCCATAGCAAAAATTCCATCAAACCGTCCTCAATTTTGTACTGCCTGCCTGGCAGACAGGCAAGTAAGCAGGCCGCATTTAGGCACCGACACTCCATCTTGAAGAATCTGCTTGCTATTCTGTTTCTGGAGGTGAGAGAGGGTTTATAGTGTTTTTATTCCTTTCTACCATACTGCTAGAATTCTGGGATGTAGCAGAGATACACACATCTGCCCAGTGAACTAGAATCAGAGTCAATATTTACAAAGAACCACAAGGTCAGTGCTGTGTCCCTTAGCCCCCTGCCCCCCTCCCCCAGTACCAAGTAGTAGAGGCTTACGGTGAAAACTCAGGGGGAGCAGTTTTCTGAGTTACATGAAAAGTTAGACCATTCCCAATACAACCTGCATGGCAATCAGCACAGTGTTCGTTCTTGGGTGACTAAAGGGGCAGAGGCTTTCACAGGAACCTGACAAAAAAGGAATCTCAAAAAAGGACCAAGGGCTTTATGCAGCCTGTCCTGGCAGGGCCTCATCTCCTCACATTCTCTGGAAATGGCTTCTTCACAATGCAAAAATCACTGGTCAACAGGCCAGTTTGTCCTTTTGTCAGAAAGGAGAGCGGAACAGGGATGACAAAGCTCACCTCGCCAAAGCTTCCCGAAGTACACAAAAGATGCTCCTGCTCACATAGAGAGAGACCAACCAACAGACCAGACAGTGGGTACCAGACATTTAATTCTGGTGGCATAAGAGAGTGCACCTGTGCTAAGGTCAGCACAGGTACCTGTGCCAAGGCTGGGAGTTAGTGGAACACACCGGGTGCTTGTCATATACCCATGTGGAGTCACCACAGAAACCTTGAGTCCTGGGAAAGGCCAAGCTGGGGAAGTCAGACTGAAGGGTTACATGCACACAGTCAGTAAAGACAGGGGCTAGATGGCACCCAGGCCAGCCTATACAAGCAAGGAGAAAGAGGCAGGCTAAGCCTTTATTACAGTTTTCCAGTCTTTACTACAGCTTCAATTCTGTAAGACAATAAAAACCATCAGATTTCACGACAAAATCTCAGTATCTCAACATTAACTAAAGTTAAGTTCGAGTCTATATTGTCACACAAGTCAGAGAAATGAAAATTCCGTAAAACATCTATATTCAAAGAACTCCTCTGGTGATTCAGAAATTAGTAAAGCCCATGAGGGCTTCCGCTCTCCAACACCACCCAGGGGCTCTGCTTTGCAGTGTAACCACAGGACTTAGCTGGGCACAGCAGCACTCACTTGAAGGCAATGCAGGAGGAGTTACAAGTTCAAGGCAATTTAGTGAGATCTGCAAAACAAAAACCCGACACATAGTGGCACATGCACAGCAGTAATCTTCTAAGTGCACACGCACAGGAGGGCTCCAGAGGTGGAAACAGCAGGATGAGTCCAAGTTTGAGGCTAGCCTGGGCTACGGAACTTGACCTAGTATCCAAAAACAAAAATAAAAAGTAGGCAGGAGGGAAAGCTAGGCATGCAGCTCAGTGGTGGAGCACCATCCAGAGACCGAAGGGGAGTCAGGTTAGACAATAAGGAGCACTTTTGAGTAAACCGAGAAGTAGAAATGAGTCCTCACACATCTGAGCCTCTCCCACTCTGCCTAAGAACTTCAGTATGATCCCTTTGGGTGACATTTGACTCATATCCCCCAAACCCAAACACAGTAGCCCGAGCTCTAGGACCGAAGAAAAGCATGGTGGCATTGTAGTGTCTACAGGCAAATGGACCAACCCTCCTCAGGAAGTAACTGTTTCCAGAAAGGATTACGTTCAGAAGGAGTAAGTACACTAGAGTTCTTGAGAGCACAAAGAGAAACCTCAAAACACTGAAGACAAAACTCAGGGGTGGAATCCCGAAACAAGGTCTCTGGTGAAAGCAGAGACCAAGAAGCTACTAGGGGCAGAATCTTGGCCCACCACCCAGCTGTGCTAAAGAGGAACCGGTCACACAGCAAGACCCCCCCATGACTTAGAAGTACAGCTGAGGAGGGCCTAGACCACAGATCACCTGCTGCCACCAACGGGTCCCCAGGTGTCCCTGCTGCTTCTGGTTGGTCTGCTAGTGGAAGAACACAGGACTCTGCCTAGGATGGCTTCACATGCGGGCGTGTGTGCACAAACACACATATGCGTGCACACGCGCGCGCGCGCACACACACACACACACACACACACACATATGAGTGAGCCAATACCCATGCAATGTTCACGCTAACAATGTTCCCTTTGATTTAATTTGCTTTATTTTTGACCAGGGGATCCAACCAGGGACTGTTTTTTTTAAGTGCATGTGAAGCACAACTTTTAATTGTTTTAAGAAGTGTGACAGCAAGCCAGCCGTGTTGAGTTAAAATCTGTAATCAAATACACGCACAAAGCTAAATATATTAAGTTTATTATTGGGGCTGGAGAGATGGCTCAGCAGTTAAGAGCATGGACTGCATTAGCAGAGGACCTGAGCTTGGTTCTCATAACTATCACCTAACTCTAGCCCCAGGAGATCTGACGCCCTCTTCTGGACCCTGCTGGCAGTGCACTTGTGTGCACATAGCCCACACAAACATATACACAATTAAATTAAATAAAAATTAAATGCATGCATGGTAATCAGATATACACAAGTTTATACTAGTTATCTATGACCAAACTGAGTTGTTTTTTTTTTTAAATCTCACAACTCTTTGTAATAAGTTTCTTTTGAGTTTTCTCAAGGAACATGTATGATGTGATGTCGTTTATTCACACTGAGACTCATCCATCCATCTAGTCATTCAGCAGGCATTTCTTGGGACTCAAGCATACAGCACAGCAAATTGGCAGATGCTTGGCCCTCCAAGGGGTCTCTGGTAGTTGGAGTCCACAGACCTTGAAATTAGGGACATGAGGTAAGGAAGAAGGCACAGAACACACAAACACAAGTTGTAGGTATGGAGCCTGAGAACGAGGAGACAGGAAGAGCTCAGGTTTTGAAGCCTGTGGGCAGTGGATGTATAAACTGGCTTTATATCAAAATAACAAGCACATGCCCAGTTCTTACCAATAATGGCGCACGCAGCTCTGACGTGTCAGGTACCACCTGAGCCAGTATAAACAGATCTATCTGCCCTTCTCTCTCCAGCAGGCCACAGCAGCCCATTTGAGGGCCAGCCTTACTCAGCTCCAGGCTCCCGCTTCCCACCACACCACACTCTCCTCACGTTCCCGTCTTGTCACCACCACACCTGGTATTTTTGTCTACTGTTACACATCTTTATGAATGCGGTTATGCTAAAAGATAGCGTGCTAATGTACCCCTGTGTCAAGGGTGCATTAATCATGAAGTCACGTATACATCAGCCCATTTGTCAGAAGAGAAAAACTAAAGCTCACAGTCTGCCTAACTGTCCTAGGTCACATGACTAACAAATGGTGGAATGAGAGTCCAAACTGCCCCTTTGTGCTAGTGTCTAGCTTGATGGAGAGAAACACAGTCAACACAACGCATGCAATGCACACTGCTGGAGGAGGCTCATGTCCAGGTAGCTACAGCATTGTCCTTCACACAGGGTCAAACACACGTCCTTCAAAGCAGACCACAGGGTCAGTGGTGAGGCACCCCTTGCTTCTCCTCTGGGATCTTTTACTCTGACCCAAGTTCACTTAGCTAAAATGCTAAACACTGCTTCCTTCTCCTTCTTCAGACACTTGCTACAAATGCAAGGCAACTGTAAATGAGTGTCCAAACTCCACCATTAAATCCAGCACACACACCTGAACTTAATGGGATTCAACACCCCCAGAAGATTCATCAGCGCCACGGGGCTCCGGGAACACAAAGGCTACTTTGTGGGAGTGCTGTGGCCACGCAACCTCCTTTTCTGTGATTACACCTCATTGTATAACAATGTTCAGACATTTGGTTTGAGCAAGCATAGTAATTACATTTCTCACTTTGAACTAATTTAAGCAGCTACGTCTGAGTTCCTCCACAAGTCCTCGGGCTGATCCACCCTCCGCCTCCCACCAGGAGCGCTCCTGCCTGAGAGAACTGGGGCTTCTGCTAAATAACTGGCCCTTTTGCTGTCAGGTGCCCTTTGTAACTCAGAGGCCCCCTTCAAGCCCACCTCACAGCAGTCAGGAGCAATGAAGTGACCTGTTAAAGAAAGACAGGAAAAAAAAAAAAGGCAGGGAGGTGGTGGCGCACACCTTTAATCCCAGCACTTGGGAGGCAGAGGCAGGCGGATTTCTGAGTTCGAGACCAGCCTGGTCTACAGAGTACAGAGTGAGTTCCAGGACAGCCTGGGCTATACAGAGAAACCCTGTCTCGAAAAACCAAAAAAGGGGGCTGGAGAGATGGCTCAGTGGTTAAGAGCACTGACTGCACTTCCAGAGGTCCTGAGTTCAAATCCCAGCAACCACATGGTGGCTCACAACCATCTGTAATGAGATCTGATGCCCTCTTCTGGTGCTTCTGGTGTGTCTGAAGACAGCTACAGTGTATTCATATATAATAAATAAATAAAAAAAAAACGAATTTAAAAAAAAAAAAAAAAAAAAAAAAAAAAAAAAAAAAAAAAAAAAAAACACAAAGACAGGAAAAGGAAAAGAAATCAGGGCTCCAGAGATGGCTCTGAGGTTAAGAGAACTTTGCTGCTCTTGCAGGGAAGCCAGGTTCAGTTCCCAGCACCCACAGGATGGCTCACAATTTTTATTTAACTCCAGTTCCAGGAATCTAATGCTCTTTTCTGGCTTCTGAAGCATCAGGCCACACATACATACAGGCTATACAAACTTACATGCAAGCCAAACAAGCATGCACGTAAGACCAAATAAATCTTAAGAGAAGCCAGCAAGCAAGAAAGCAAGCAACTAACATCATCTGCCCCTGCAACCAACAGCCTGATTTTGCTAGCTATGACCACACCTGCCCCATGCCATGCTAACGCATGAAAGTTTTATCTCCAAGACTGCAAAAAACTCTTAGAAAGGCAGGGACAATATCTCATTGTACTGCTGAGTTCACCTGACATTTTACATCTAGGGAGGAGGGAGGGGAGGGGCTGGTGATAGATAATAAATAACACACAGGTCACTTTCTTGCTGGTTGGCAGATCACTCTGCAGCCCTTGGGGACAGGTCATGGCTAATATCAAGCTTTCTTCTCTACTGCTGGGAGCTAACCTGCTCCACCTGGGTGATCTGACCAATAGAAGGGAATACCTTTTCCTGAGAGGCAGGATGAAAGCTTGGGGGTTGGTCAGGGCCACCCTAGTTTCTGGTCCCACAGCTTGATGCTACACGGAGTAATGGAAAAATCTAACCACTTTCTCAAATGGGACATTTAGCTCCTTCACACTTGGCTCAATAACTTGCCATTTTGTGATGGTGATGGTGGCGGCTGTTGGTTTGGAGCTGAGTCTCCTGTAGCTCAGGCTGGCCTCCAATACTTTATAAGGAGGCTGACCTTGAACCCCTCCGGCCTGGGTGTAGTAGCTTGTGCCATCACACCTGACTCACAGTAACTTCTTCCCCGGGAACCCGAGGTGGTTGTGTATGTGTTCTGATGTGGGGTGGGGTGTGCTGAATACTGGTGACTGTATTCAATTTTAAGATAAATAAAAGTTCAACGAGACACATTTTGAAGCCACTGAAATTGTCCTTACCTAGACGAGTGAGAGAACAAGGCTCCAACCCATTGCTACACGGCCAGATTTGAGAGGTGCAGGGGAACGTGATGCCACACAGCATTCAATCCCTCTCTGTGCAGGCTGGGCGGAAGGCACGGCGGAGCTGAAGCCAGGCTTGGCTGAGTCAGTACACAGCAAGCATCACACATCCAACCAACCACTCGCTTTGCAAACCTAAACCTTGCTCTCTAGTTGCTTCAATCAAAAGACCAATCAGAACCAAGTGTGGGGCCCATGCCTGTACTCTTTAGAACTTGAGAAACTGAGGCAGGAGGATAGCCTCAATGTCAAGGCCAGCCTGAGCTACACATAAGATTCTGCCCTAAAAAGGAAAGGGGCTGTCACAAAGCCCCACCCCTTCTTGAGGATTTACAGCTGGTTAGCAGTTGCTGGGGAAGGGAGAGACATTTTCCTAAATGACGTAGCTCTGAGAAGTTGCTTGAGGTTCTATAAGTAACCGTAAATCAAAAGGTATTGGCTTAGGCCAGGGGCGGTGATGCACACCTTTAATGACAACACTAAAGAGACAGAAGCAGATCTCTGTGAGCTCCAGGCTACATAGGCTACATAACGAGACCTTGTCTCATGGGTAACACATGAAGATGCTACCTGTCCCTGCTTCACCTCATGTGAAAACAACCCAGGAAGGCAAACAGACAGACAACCTCCCCAGAGCTCGGCCTTGAGGACAATGCCCCCTTGGGCTCTTGGAGAGTCCCCACCATGAGAAAATAGGACTTTCTGGGTACTTCCGCTTTCCAGAACAAACAGCAATGCAGGGAAGGCAACGAGGAACAGAAGACTGGGGGGTTGTGGGGGAAAGAATGTTAAAATGATCAGAAGGGGCTGGGGAGATTGCTTAGAGGGTGAGGGCACTTGCTACACTGAGAACCAGAGTTCCCATTCCCAGCACCCACACTGGGCAGGGCCGCGTGTACACCTGTGAGGAGCAAAGGCAGAAGGAACAGGAGAGAGGTCACCGGGGCTTGCTGGCGGCAAGCTCCACATTCAACGAGACACTGTGTCAGCGTAAGAGAGTGATGAAGGACATGAGTGTTATCCTTGGATGTCTTATCAGTCCATACTCTCTTCAGTTCTCTTGCCCCATGTCTTTCCTGGGTCTCCTGGCACCCTGTACAGTCCTAAATCCTTAGCAGACAGGCCAGGCGTGGTGGCTCACACCTGAACTCCCAACACTCTGGAGGCTGAGACAAGAGTATGTCGAACAACAGAAAGCTAATACAGAGCCAATTGTGTGTGTGGTTCATAGCTATCACCCCAGCGCTTGAAGGTCATCCTTGGCCAAGTTAAAAGACAGACGCCAGCCTGGGCTACCTCAGATCCTGTCCAGACAGAGCATAGGTCTGTCAAAACAGGAACCCACTCTCTCTGGGTAAGGGTCTCAGTGTAAGATGCACAGCTGCCACCTGGATGGCAGAGGGTCCCTAGCCAGACCTAAGATTGTTCTGCCTCGTGTGACTGCACTGGGGACGGGGGTGGGGGGGGACACAACCCACCTGTTAATCTCATGGGTTAGTTCTTACATTTTCGGCTTTCCTGTTATTGCCATCACCTGCTGCCTTTTCTCTTTAATTGTTCATTTTCCATGTACCAAGCACATTCTTTCACTGAATCCTACAGTAATCCTTTGAAGATTCACTGAGGCTTCGAAAGCAGCTGCAAGGCAGCCTGGCTCTCCCCTTCTTCCCTAGCGCTAATGATGCTCCCGCTGTACACAGTGGAGGTCAGGTTAGGGAACGTGCCCACCGCAGCTTCACAGTCGCGTCCACCACGTTCTCTTAAGTAGTGCTCCCACGTGACATGGCAAGCGACACCTCTGCGCATGCGCATTAACAGAAGACACGTGCACAGGTTATGAGAAGGCACTGACAGGAAGGAGCCTAGAAAGTCACGCTGCAGCAGAGGACGTAAGTGAGGGGTGGAATGCTGGCTGAACAGCTCACTTCCTTGCCTTAATTGGCATCCATCTTAGTGTTAATTAGCTTGGAGTGAAGTACCTTTCGTATGAACCTGGGGAAGCTGACCTTTGGAGCGGCTGGTGACTTGGTGGGTAAATATGTCTTTATGGACTTCATAAAATGCAGTCTGTGTAAACACACACTCAAGAACTGTTAAGAGCACTGGGTGGCTGGAGCATGGAACGAAGGTGGCCTTTAAGACTGCTGAGTGCTCGGTGGTTAGATAGTTAAGAAAGTAGACATGCGGATATAGTTTCAGTTTAGGGGGATAGATCTCAAACTGGTCTGCAGGCAGAGGAACTACCTGGGGGTCACACCAAAAATGCAGATCAGGGCTGGGGACACAGCTTAGGTGGCAGTGTTCCTCAGCAAGCATAAAGCCTGAGGCTCCATTCAACACCACATAAAACTGGGCACGGTGTGCATATTGGGGAGGTGGAGCCAGAGAGATCAGGAGTTCAAGGCTAGCCCTGGCTATGCAGCAAGTCTGAGGCTAGCCTGGGCTACACACAAACACACACACACACCTGCAATCCAATACTCAAAAGCAAAAGTAAAAGGACTGAGCTTAAGCCCATCCTGGACCACACAACATAAAGGTTAGCCTGGGCTACACATAGAAACTCTTGTCTTAAAAAACAGGAGAGGATGCCAGGTGGTGGTGTGCACACCTTAAATCCCAGCACTCAGAGGCAGAAGCAGGAGGATCTCTGAGTTCACAGTTAGCCTAGTGGGAGTGAGTTCCAGAACAACCAGGGCAACACAGTGAAACCCTGTTTGGGAGTAGGGGGTAGGGAAGATTGTAACCAGAGAGGGGAAGAGAAGAGAGAAACAAAGCAGAAGGCCACTGCTGTAAGGCTGTCAGGATTGCTTCCTCAGAGGCCCAAGCACCCATCAAGATGACCCCGTCAAGACTCTGTAGGACAGAAACTTACAGCTTGGCAAACTTCCAGGCCCTGGTAACAAGGCAACAGTGAACTGACGACTTGAAACCTGTGAACAGGGATTAAAAATGGGAGCCTAGCCTTGGGAGAGCACACGTGAACTCAGGACTGCATCTTCTACCCCCTCTCTCTCTCAAGCACATTCTCATCCAGACCGGCTGGCCTCAAGCCTGGTCTGTAGCTGAGCCTGGCCTTGAACTCCTGACTCTCCTTTGGAGAAGGATGTCTCTTTCCAATCACTGGGACTAGAGTTGTAAGCCAACCATGATTGCTCCATTTCTTGGAAAAGAAGGGTTTCTGGAGTTCTGAGCCGTTGGTTGACACTGTCCTATTTAAATGTCTCTCCCCATACGTCAAAACACTTGCCACGCAAGCTGACAGCCTGAGTTCTCTCCCTGGAAGCCAGGCACATAGCTGGGTGCAGTGGCTCACATGTGTAAATCCAGCACTCCTACAAGGCAGGAGATGGAGACAGGAGAGTCACATGGAAACCCTAGGGGGGAGGGGTGTGTGCAGGGGGCAGAGGAACAAGGCTGGCTGGCTGGCACGATGGCACGGTCTGTAATCCTAGCACCCAGGAAGCTTAAGTAGGAGAAATGCCACTGACTTTTAGGTCAGCCTGGGATACACAATGAAAGCCTGTTAACAGTAAGGGAAAATGTTCTTCCACGACAACAGAGCCAACATGTCCTTCTTTCGCTTTGCAGGAACAGCCTCATGAATTGTCACAGAGATGTGCTTAAACCACCACTCATCCCAGCCTGGCATCTACTGCCCTTCACCCTGGAGACCAGCATATCAAATACTCCCTCCTACTGTCTATGACCACACAGCCTTGGCAGGAAACATCAAAAGCACACATGACATAGACAATGTGGGGTGGACAGCAAGAGAAAAAAAACATAGGTAGCCACAGACATGCTCCTTCTGTAGCCCAGAGGCAAAATCCTGGGAACTTTATTTCAACTGTTTGAGGGCTCATCTCTCTTGCAGGATGGCCATCTGGAGGCCCCTTGCCTCCACTCCCAAACTTCCTGTACCCCCTGCCAAGCCACAGGCGACACACACAGGAAGAGCATTTGGAAGCTCCTCTATCTCACCCTTGCACAGCATGTGACCAAGGCTAGCAATCTGTTCGTGTTGATGCTTCAATATCTACACGGGCCACATGGATCTGAACGGATGTCGTCTCCATCTTCTTCCTGTCTCCTGAGGCTCTGACAACTCAGCTAATGAAGGTCACAAATGTTTAATATAAAACCCAAAACGGGATAGGACCAAGACCAGATGCTATCTCTCGGACATAGCTCAAACCACACCATGGGTGTATGACCTTAAATTGCCTTGCCAGACTACAATGTACATGTTGAAGAAGGAACCTAAGCTTGTCATTTCCTAACATCTCCAGCTCTACAATGCCATGGTAAGTAGCAGATGCTTCACCCTGTTGAGAAAGGGTGAGAGAGTGGCAGCAATATGAAGCTAACACACTGGAAATCCTCCCAGGGGTTCTAAGGAGGATGTCTGACCTTCAAAGTCAAAGCAAGCTGCTTTACTGTTCTGAAGTCACACCTTCAGACCAATGACTTCTCATGAAGGCAGACTTCTCCATCAACACCCTCAGTGCTAAAGGCAAACAGAAAAGTCCTATCTCACATGTCAAACACAGAGACAAGTGTCCCTGTTGCCAACCTAGCCCACACCTTCTAACCAGTTTTGTATTACCAACTTACTGCTTCTTCATATGCTTGCTTGGAGGCCTTCCTGGTCTAGCACTCCTCAATCTCCAAAGTTATCTGGACCCGACTGGTTTTCTCCAGCCTCACCAGCCATGAACTTCCAGATGGGGCGTCCTGCTTGTAGAGGAAGCCTCTGGACAAGAGCTGGCTCTTCTCCAGCTTGTCTGGTCTGTATCTCCCTGTAAATCCACTAGCACCCTTCTGCCAGTCTACAAAAACTCAACTCAAGACTTTGCTTTGGCTACTATAATCACCAAAACAAACAAAAAAAAATGAATAAGTTTCTTTTTCTATTTAAGAGAAAACAATAGAGAATCAAAGTTTGTTGTGTTTTTAAATTTATTTTTCAACTTTTGAAACATGCTATTATGTAGCTTTGGCTGCTCTAGAACTCACTCACTATGTAAACTAGGATGACCTCAGACTCATGGACATCCACCTGCCTCTGCCTCTGCCTCTCCAATGCAAGAATCAAAGTATCTGTGTGGGCATGGGTGTTTATTTTTGTTTATTATTTGTTTGGGGGTTGTTTGTTTTTGTTTTTGTTTTTAGACAGGATCTACTATGTAGTTCTGGGTGTTCTAGAACTTGCTATGTAGATCAGGCTAGCCTCCAACTCATGATCCTCCTGCCTCTGCCTTCTGCACTTACAGGCTTGGCTCTACATGGTTTTGTTGATTATAAACAAGGGATCAAACCCAGGGCTGCTTTGTGCATGTAGCTAAGTGCTCTATCACTGAGCTCTAGTCCCAACCACACTGTTTGTACTTTTTAAAGACTTTCTTATTTGTGTATATGTCCCTGTATGTGGTTATGTGTACTATATGCTTGTGTGAGCCCAAGGAGGCCAGAAGAGGGGATAAGAGTTCCAAGAACTAGAGTTACAGGTACATCTGCTATCATGTGGGTGCTGGGAATCGAACCTGGGTTCTCTGCAAAAACAGTGAGCACTAACCATTAAGCAACCTCTCCAGCCTTTTTTTTTTTTTTTAAAGTAATGAGGTTTCTTTATAACATCTGCCTCTAGGAAAGTCTTATAGTGTTATTGTCCAAAGACATGCACTAGCATGACCATGACCACACAGCAGGCTAGTGGCAAAGGAGTGGGAATCAACGTGTCCTGAATCCCAGAACTCACTCCACACACACGGCAACCTCTCTTTCTTGCTATCTGGAATCCATTTAAGCTTTTAGAGTTGGGGCAGCCTCTCCTCCATTACAAAGAGGAAAGCACTACAGAAGAAAGGCCATTCTGTTCATTGGCTGCAGGAGTGGGGAGATGGATGGAGCTGAACGAGGCAAGATTCACCCCAACACCTCCTGCTTTAACCAGAAAACCAAGTACTGACTCACAGTCAACATCACGACCCCCTGAGCTCAACCTTTCCTCTCCCGAAGAGCTTCCCCATCTCAGAGTCTGACAGCTGGTTGCTAACTTTCTAACCACATGAACTGTGAGGAAGAAACTCAAGGACTGCCCCCCTTCCCTTCACACACTTGAGGGACTACACTTGTATCTCCTAATGACTCCTGAGTTGACAAAAAAAAAAATATAAAACAAATATCCACTATCATTTCAGTAATACCTAATGAGGCTTTATTTTATTACGGTAAGAGCACTACTGTGTGCACTGAAAAAGATACACACTATGTGGGTGATACTGCAGATTCGGTTTACAAGCAACACTTAAGGATCCCAACCACTTGTTATGAGCCAGTGGGCAGTTCAATTCAAGACTTGCAGATTAGGGCTGGTCAGATGGCTTCCTGGGTAAATTCTCACGGCCTTGAGTTTGACCGATGGGACCTACATGGTCAAACAAGAGATCAACTCCCAAAAGCTGTCCTCTGACTTCTACACCCGCACTGTGGGGCATACATGCCCACGCAGGTGCTGGAGAGAGCGAGCCATTAACAGGAAGAGCTGCTCTTACCGAGGACCCGAGATCATTACCCAGAACCCAAGTCAGGTTGCTCACAACTCCAGCTCAAGGGGACACGACACCCTCCTCTTCTGGCCTCCCCATGAACCCACAGTCACGGGCACATACCCCCCCCACACACACACACATATACAGTTAAAAAAAGAAAAAAATCTTTAAAAATAATCTTAAAAAGAAACTTCCTGGGAATGGGCCTTAGGCTCTACTCACAATCCTCAGAAAGAAAAATATGACAGACCGATAAAGCACAGGGTCCCGTCCCTCCCCCCCCCCTCCAGGAGAACTGCGGGCTTGCGTATTTTTAGTGCTTCTTTTGGGGGGGAAACAAAGAATCTCTCACTTATTTTAGCCTTGCGGTCTATTCTTAGATCTCCAGCAGCCAGGCCCAAGCACAGCCCTCCCTCTTCCAATTCATATTCCAGGCTCTTCTCATTCCTCACCAGGAATTATCTGAAAAGAGTAAGAACTGACAAGTGACAGACCATTTACATTTTAACCCTATTCAGACTTAGGTAAATGGTTTAATATGCATGCTAATATTCCATCATTATTCCAATTAAGGAAACTATTATGTTAAAGTGTTTAATCAGGAGAATTAGGGAGAGCTGCAGACACCTAAAATTAACCTCTAATAGTCTTGACAGTCCCCCCATTTAAATGCTCGGCTATAAGCAACTCTTACTTAGGATTTCTGCTTAGGCACACAGGGATTCCTGATAAGACCTAAAAGCAATTCATTTCCTAACAAGATTGCTGTCTAAAAGAATAAACTAAAAGAGCCACGATTTAAATACAACCAAAGCCCCAGGCAGTCACATGCCAGGAGATTTAAACATCATCATCTTGATCCCGTTAACAACAATGCTATCCGCATCAGAAACAACACAAGAACTTCCTCTTTCTCTGACCTTCTCTGCTTAATTATTTCCTGTGATTTCTTCTAGGGCCAGCAGGCTTTCCTACATGACTGACTTTTCTAGAAGCCGCAGAGTGCCAGCAGCCTATTGAGATATTACACAGTTGGGGGCCTTCACATACCTAAATGACAGATTTCTGGGGGCTCCTGGAATGCACAAACAACTTTTTTGGTTTTCTGGGGTTTGGGAGCTTTTTTGTTTTTGTAGGGGAAGTGTTGTGTTTTTTTTTTTTTTTTTTTTTTTTGAGACAGGGTCTCTCTGTGTTGCCTTGGCTGTCTAGAACTCACTTTGTAGAACAGACTGGTCTTGAATTGAGGGATCCTCCTGCTTCTGCATCCCAAGTGCTGTAATTAAGGGTATATACTATACCACCATGCCTGGCTTGATCTTTTATTTTCAACTGCCAGAAGAAAACACGTTTTCCACAACTCATTCCCATCTACAGCCAAACAGGAAATTCTACCAGGGATGAGAGAGGAGAGTTTTGGTGCTGCCTCCCTGTTACTATCTCCCACCTTGTCCAATGAGCCTCAACAAATGAATCACTACTAATACCAGGTATGTCTTAGGTCTCGACCCATAAACATACAAAAATCTTAATTCCTTCTAAAACCATGCACCATCTCAGGCCCACCTAGTCAGGATCCCATACCTATAGCAGCCCAGCACAGAGTCCTTTTGAAAGCTACTGTTTTTCATCAGCTGCTCCAGGTAAAGTGTCCCTGCCCTTTTGGCTACTTTCTTCATACACACTTTCCACCTGGGATAAGGCAGGCAGCTTGATCTCTCTCCGAGTGAGAACTTACACTGTTCACATTACAGGCAGAAGAAGCCACCTTAATGGCTGAGGATAGCTCACTCACAGATCATGTCCAGCCTACATGAGGTCTCAGGCTAAATCCACAATGAAGGACTGGCAAAGAGATGTCACCTAGCATTAAAATTCTTACAAGATTCTGAGTTCACCTGGGCAGTGTGCACACCTTTAATCCCAACACTCAGAAGGGAGGCACAGGCAGACCTATGAGATCTGAGGATCGGCCAGCCTGGTCTACAGATTCAGTTCCAGGACAGCTAGGGCTATACAGAGAAACCCTGGTTCAAAAAAGATTCCGAGTTCAAATTCTTAATAATAGCAAGTCGATATATTTACAGTGCTTTATACAAGAACGTATGGTCCTGTGAAGTTGAAAGACACAACAGTCATCTATAGAGATGAAATCTAAAGTCAAAAACCTCGTTAAAGAACCAAATCCTGGGTCTGGTGACATGGTTCAGGAGGACCTGAGTTCAGTTCTCAACCCCCAGATGGCAGCTCACAGCCATCAGTAACTCCAGTTCCAGATCTGATGCTCTTCTCTGCCTTCCTCCAGCATTGGGGACTCATGTGGTACGCATGTACACACACAGGCAAAACACTTAAATACATAAAATTTTTATAACTAAAAAAATAAGCTGAGTGGTAGTGTTGCAGTTCAGTACTCAGGAAGCAGAGGCAGGTGGATCTGAGTTCAAGGCCAGCCTGGTCTATAAAGTGAGTTCTAGGACAGCCAGGGCTACACAGAGAAACCCTGTCTCAAACAACAACAATAACAAAAATAACAATAATACAATAATAATAACAATAATCCAACCAAAGTCCTGCTAAGCCAGCTGAATCACATCCATAATCCAGCACCAAGGGTACCAAGGCAGAATGAGCACCATGATATTAAGGCTAGCCTAGGCCACAGAATGAGACCTTATTTAAAACAGAAAAAAAAAAAAAAAGCATAAATGCTGCTGTGATCAAACAAAACAAAACCTTTTAACTGATTATTAGCATATTTATTTTGTGTGTGTGGTGCTAGAGATAAAAACCAGAGTGCTGCCGGGCAGTGGTGGCGTACACCTTTAATCCTAGCACTTGGGAGGCAGAGGCAGGCGGATTTCTGAGTTCGAGGCCAGCCTGGTCTACAGAGTTCCAGGACAGCCTGGGCTATACAGAGAAACCCTGTCTCGAAAAACCAAAACCAAACCAAAACAAACAAACCAGAGTGCCTTTGTGCACACTAGGCAAATATTCTACCAGTGACCTATATCCTCAGTCCTTGGGCAAGATGTTAACTTTACAAAATCTATTCCTCACCTACAGCACAAGGATGCTGGAGGGTCGGCCATACTCCCCACAGGCAACCATGTACGTGTACTTATGTACAACACAACCTCCACATGCCTTACAAACCATTACTCAAGGGCCTTGCTTGCCAGGGATGCCTGACAACATCATGCTGATCCTAACAACACTCGGAGTGGAGTTTCGGCTATGGGACCCGGGAAGCCCGTTAGCAGGTGAGAGCAGGGGCAAGTGTAGCAATCAGTGAGCCGAGAAGACAAAGCCGTCCTCATACCCGTAAGGCACGAGAAAGTGTCTAACATCCTAGAACGTAAGTTCCCCAAGGGCAGGGACTGCCTGAGTCACGCTCTGACAAGTGGGTGGATTAGAGGTAGGCGTTAAGCACTCTGTATGCAGTGACAGGCAGTAGCTAAGCTGGTCACTCTGTTCTCTGGATGCACCCTGTGCTGCTTGTTTCTAGCTATACAATAATTCGTACATGGTTTTGCAATTAGGGCCCTAAGCACATGCATCAGAATCTAAATGTACCACCCACAATATCAACACCTGTTCTCTAGTGCTCCTAATGTTCCCTGGAACCAAAAAAAAAAAAAAAAAAAAAAATCTAAGAAAGGACAACAAGGCCCACAAAACCAGTACATAACAGAAGATCCTTATCCTGAAACCTGGTGCACATGGCACCATGGGAAAAACAGACTTGACTCAGTCTCTAAGCAATAAGTAACTATATTAAGACTGTTTACCCGTATAGCTTCATATGAACCAAATTGTTGAAATATCTACTAAACTGGCCCAGCATCACACTTGTTTCCTTGGTAGGAAATATAAAATGAAATACCAACATGGCATGCAAGTAGACAAAACACATCCTAAGCCAACGTCATCAGGGGAGCCCTGAGCCTCACCGTCACTTTAGAACCAACCCAGAAGCTGACAGTAGTAAGAATTTTAGACCACACACATGAGAAGGCCAGGAACTGCCAAGGACAGCAACTGAGAGGGAGAAATCTGACTGTCAGAGAATAGATAAGCTATGAAATCTCCACAAGCCGCCTGGCTCATCCTTCCAACCCAGTACCGAGAAGGCTGATGCAGGAAGATGTCAGCACAAGCTTGAGGGGCCTCACGACCAGGCCAGTCGGGTACAAAACAAGACCCCATCTCAAAACAAAGCAAAGAATGGTCATTACCAACACCACAGAAATAAAGAAAAAGAAAGTTTTATTCTAGAGGACTCTACCAGGACATCAGAGAAGCAAAAGAAACAGCAGAACAGGACCTTTACGACCTAGCTCTCCTTTCAGAAGCTCCGGAACACCAAACAAGGTACAGGCCGTGGACACAAATTCGGAAGACGAGACATCTTGGCACACGAGGAGCCAGAGCAGATGTGAAGGGGATCCAGCAAACTCCCAACATGAGATGTCTACTGAAAGTTTACTGGGGCTTCCACACTTCCTACTTAGTAAGAGCCAGGTCTAGACCAGTTCAACACAATGAGCTTCTGTATGTGATCCAGAGCTCCCGAGTCAGAAAGGGGACAGAGGAAGGATCTGTCCAAAGCCATATTTATTCCACTTCTTTCATGGTGGCCTCCCTCTTGGCTTTGGTGTCAAGCTAGAGGTGGTGGCTTATGTCTATAATTCTGGCACATGGGAAACAGAGATGAGAGGATACAACTTTGAGGTTTGCCTGGGTTACAGTGAGTTCTAGGCCAGCCTTGGCTATATAAAGTTAAGAACCTGTCTTAAAAAACAAATAGGGGCCAGAAGGGGTCAAATGACCCACAACTTTAGTCCCACTACTTGAGTGGCAGAGGCAGTTGTATCTCTGTGAGTTCAAGGTCAGCCTAGTCTACATACTAAGTTCTAGGTCAGCCAGGGCTATCTAGTGAGACTTTGTCTCAAAAAACAAAACAAACTAACAAAAATGGGGTTGAGGATCTAGCTTGGGTAGTAGAGTGCTTGTCTAGTACGCACAAGGCCCTGGGTTTAAGTACCAGAACTGGGTGTGTAGTAATTCAATGTCATCCTAGGCTATATGGTGAATTCTAGGCCAAACTGAGCTACCTGAGAACCTGTGCCAAAAAGAAAAAGAAAAGAGAAAGAAAAATGAAAATACTTTTTTGTATGCAAGAACAAAGTGAATTATCATTAAATGTTTATGTAGGTGAAATGATTTTTTAATGAAGAAAACATTAACTTCCATCAGCATGTTTATAGAAAGCCCACTGATACTGTCAGGCCATGGATGTAAGAGTCAATCAATACTCTTCGGACATCATGGGCAAGGTTTCCCTGTGCACCTGCAGTCCCTATGGAACGCAAATGTAAACCCAGCCAGGATTATCTGAGCCATCAGGGCTAGAGGAGAGAGAGCGCCAGGGCTATTCAACAGCAGAAAGAAATAACAGAATGAACCATGAAGACAGAAAGGAAAGAATCTTATTATCAGATGAATCAGGAAAGACAACTGACATTTAGTCTGGCACATTTCTATGCATTTATGAATGGATCTGCTGGGGATATAACTATGAACAATACAACCGGATCTGAAAAGAATTACTATTTCAAAGGCAGAGGGAACGAGCCACAACCATACATTTCAGAAGCTGCCTGTGTCTGTTCTAATATCTTCAGTCAAAAGTACTCAATACAGCCAAGTGTGTCAGTGCACGTCTTTAACCCCAGCACTCAGGAGCCAGAAGCAGTTAGATCTCTGTGAATTCAAGGCCAGCCTGGTCTACACAATGTTCCAGGCTAGCCAGGGCTACTTAGTGAGACTTTGTCCAAAATATAAAACAAAAACAAAAGTACTAACAGCTACTATAAAGTCAAGCTGATTTCTTTACCTCCATCCACTAAGCCCACATAAAGCAAGCTGTGTGTTCAGTCAGCTACCTCAACTTAACATACGTAAGCACACTTTGATAGTCATGTGTACAAAAGGCTATGTGAGTGTGTTGTTAATAAAGATCACTTAAGAAAGGGAACTGAAGCACTCAGAAAGCAGAGGCATACAGATCTCTGTGAGTTCGGGGCCAGCTTGGTCTACAGAGTGAGTTCCAGGCCAGCCAGAAAAAGAAAAAGGGAACCGAGTGGTCGGGAACCAAGTGGTCATAAAACAGTTACCTTTTAGGTGGGTGGACTCTCATGCCAGTCAGTATCAAGTCTTTTATTAATCCTAGCTTGTTTTCTTTCCATGACCTGAGATACCTGTCAGGCCATTTAAGTACACGCCTACTCAGGGCAAACATGCAAAAAAAATACTCCTTGTCCTACCCACACACATGCAAACCACAATGAAATGCAGCAGGCCTGACACACACCTAAAGCACAATGGGTTGCTCAGAGACAGTTCAGAAATATACTAAACTAGCCAAGTGCCACAGTTAATATTACCGCATTAATCCACAGGAACAGAACAGCACGTCGGAGGGGGATGGGAGGATAGGGAGGAAGAAAGAGAGGCTGGAAAACGAAAGGATTGGAGGATGATGGGTGGGGGGTGTCTAATAACAGAGCACATTATATGTGTGGGCATGAGACTGTGAAGGAATAAATCAAAACCACATACATTCTGTCACGCCAGGCACTGTGTGCATCCATGGAAAATGGGATCAGAAGCTCTAGAAAGAGCCCCCACATCGCCAAGGTCTTACCTTTAAGGTCTAATTTCCTTCAGAGACAATAAGCCAAAACAAACAACCACACATATCAAAACTTCCTGCTCTGCCTCCATTAGCTCTGAGGATCTGCTGTTTGTGTGTGTTTGTGTTCAGCCAGTAATGTCGGACCTATGCCAGGACTGGGGTTCCTCAGCACAGCTGTCTCCAGCATCAAGTGAGAAGACATCACTGGAACCCTGCAGCTACTGCAAATTATTAATATTGTGATTTCTGCAGACTCCTTGCAGGGGTAGAAATACAGACCCATCTTACTAAGCCAGAGATGGACTTCTAAGCTGGAAAATGTGCTGATCCAGTGACACAATGCCACAGTCCAAACTCTGGGATATAGCGACAGGAAGAATGAATGCTGGAGTTCAAGAGTTCAAGGCCAGCCTTGGGCAACACAATGAGGCTCCCTAAACCCCATCTCTAAAAAGACAACCAATCAAACAGTAAACTTCTTCCCAATTTTAACCTCAACAACTACAATCAGAATGGTGCTGAGTCACTCATGACAGATTACCACTCTCTGACAGTTCTATATTCAACTCCACAAAACAGAGCCCTGGGTACACCCTCGGAGCAGGTAAGTTAGCTCAGAGGGTAGCTAACTACAGTCTAGGATGAACAAGTGCTACAAACTGCTATAATCATTACATTTTTCCCAAGAACAAAACATTTTGTCTTAGTGCGCACCGTGTGTGTGTATGTGTGTGTGTGTGTGTGTCTATGTGTAGTCCTACATGGACCACAGAGACAACCTCAAGTATTGATCATTGCCAACAAGGTGTTGTTGATCTCTCTTTAGTTTTTATTTTATATCACCTGGATGGATGGATGGATGGATGGATGGATGGACAGACGGATGGATGGATGGATATGTACCACATGAGTGCCTGGTGCTCACAGAGGCTATAAAAGCATATCAGATTCCCTGGTACCAGTTAGTTAGTTGTGTGCTCCCATGTGGGAACTGAGCCTGGGTCTTCTATAAGAACAGCAAATGCTCTTAACTGCTGAGCCACCTCTTCAGTCCCTGGGATCTTTTCATTTGCTACTCTGTATGCCAGGCTACGCAGATTCCTGTGTAGTCCTGCTACCTGTCAACAGAAGCACGGAGAAACCCAATGCACACTACTGTGTCCAGCTCTCTGGAGATTCTAACTCAGGCCCTTGCATGCTTTTACCTACTAAGCCATCTCCTCAGCCGCCAAACAGCACTTTGAAACATTCATGTCTATTACTTTCTTCAGTACACATTTACTAAGCAAATACAATGTCCTCAGTGGTATTGGGCCAATAGCAGGAAACTAAGCTGTGGAATTACTAAGCAATAAGCCCTAAATCCAAAAGTTCTATAGTCTGATGAAGAATGTAGCTGGGAGAAGCCCAGCTACATGGTAAGAACTGCCTGACAGAACAAGAGGAAAGAAGACTACAGCCACTGGACGTGGAGGGGGAAAGTCGAGGACAGCCTCCCCAAAGGATGGCTTGAAGAGGCTGGAGGGATGAGTGGTATCCATCTATGGATGGGAAGTAAAACAGAATCCCAGAACGAGGAGAAACAGTCACGGTAAGCTAACACTCCTAAGTTCAAGGCTATCTTCAGCTACACAGGAACCTCATGGTTAGCCACAAAAACAAACACACAAAAGCAGCAAGAGTAAGTAAGGAAAGCTGTTGGGGCAAAATAGTTGTAGGTTTTCCTGCTGCTTTACTGACAGGTCTTACTGGTTAAGGCAGCAGGGAAGCGGATGAGATTTGCTATAGCCACAAAGAAGGCAGCATTTTCTACTGAATGGACCAAGATTCCAACTCTGCATGGTCAACTCATATTTTCATCATCAAGGGTTTTCTACTTGTAAAGACTGCCTGGCACAGAGACTCAGCCAGTGCTACATAGCAAACGCTGTCTCAAAAAAGAATAAAAGATCCTGCCTACACAGACAGGATGCACTGACTTTTAAAGGCCAATGCAAAATGGGTTGTGTTGGTACTTGCCTATATTCCCAGCATCTGGGAGGCAGAGGCTAGAGGATCACTTGCAAGCTCAAGGATAGCCCTAGCTACATTAAGTGCCAAGTGAGCCAGGGGTACATAGTGAGACTCAAACAAACGAATGCATGCTAATTCAGTCAGCTGGGCTTGGTGGTACTTACCTGTACATGATCGCCAATACTCAGGGGGTAGAGACAGGAGGATTTAAAGTTCAAATCAACCTGCCAGGACTACAGAGTGAGCTCAAGGCTAAACAGAACAACTTAGCAGGACTCTGTTTCATAATGTAAAAATTTTTGAAAGATAATTAAAAAAAAAAAAAAAAGCTGAGTCTGGAAAGATGGCTCAATGGTGACAAGTATTTGCTGCTCATCTAGGCCCGGGATTTGTGTCCAGCATTCACGTTAGGTGGCTCACACCTGCCATAACTCCACATCTAGACGATCCAATGCTCTCTTTGAGACTTCAAAAGCACTACACTCAAGTACACAAATGCACATCCAAATTAACCATACACAAACAACAATAAATTGTTTGTTTGTTTGTCAGGTGTGGTATTGTAACCTAGAAGGCAGAAACAGGAAGATCGGGGAGACATTTGAAGCCAGCCTTGGCTGCACACGGAGTCTGAAGCTAGTCTGAGCTCCGGTCTCAAAAAAACAAAAATCAGGGCCCTGTTGGGGCTCAGTGGATAAAGTACTTGCCTTGAAAACCTGATGACCTGAGTTTGGTTCCCAGAATCCACATAAAGGAGAAAAGAGAGTACCAACTCCACAGAGTTGTTCTCTGACCTCCATAGGAGTAACATGGCACACATGTGTACACATACACACGCGCACACATACAACACCATACACACTGCACGAACTGCTTGTATTGGGTTCAATGTCCTGTACTTGTTTCACCTAAATCTAACACTCCAGTAACATTACTTTGAACACCCTTCCATAATCTTGGGGAGAAATACAGAATTCTCATCCCCAAGTTTGTTTAAC
Source organism: Grammomys surdaster (assembly GCF_004785775.1). Taxonomy (NCBI): domain Eukaryota; kingdom Metazoa; phylum Chordata; class Mammalia; order Rodentia; family Muridae; genus Grammomys; species Grammomys surdaster. The sequence goes on from NW_021604569.1 coordinate 10,044,237, forward strand.
TTCATTTTAATTTGATATGCTCCTCATACTTCATGAAAATGAAGAAAAACCATGGCAGTGAGAGATTATCACCAATTTAGAATAAGTAAGGACCAAGAAATAACTCACAGAAATGACCAGGAGGCAGGGAGGTCTACAGCCATAGTGGAAAGTGCCCACCTAGCATCGTGAGACCGGGTTCACTACGGCTTGCCACCACATTCAGATACTAGCTAGCTAGGAGCAAAGGGTTCCTCCTGAACCGGGCTGTTGAGTGAATTCTTCACTTGACTAAAGGGGTGGTCTTAGACAAATTACTTAAACTCTCCTCGGGTTCTCCAAAATGGAGGTGATCCCACAGTTGAGTCCTACATATTTCATTGCTATAGGAATCACATAAAGAATCTCCAGAGGCCAGTGTAAGGAAGCAAACCTATAATTCCAGCACTCAGGAAGCTGAGACAGGAGGATCCCTCTAAATTAAGATTCTAGCCTGGTCCCAAAGCTATCCAGGGGATTCATGGTGAAGCCCTGTCTAGACAAGAACAAAAAATGTAACCCCAGAAAGTCAATTCAACAGTGGTGAAGAAACCAGGGCTCTCTAACACTCTGAAACTAGAACCCATCTCTAAGACCTACAAACTTAACAGAATTCTTTACTTTTGGAGTCAGGGTCTTACTCTTAGCCCTCCCTAGCCTCAAACTCATGACAATCCTCCTGCTTCAGTCTCCAGCTGCTGGGATAGCAGGTGTGAGCCACCAACTTCAGCTTCTACAAGCCTTCTGATCATAGTAAAACTGATCTCTCTCCCCAAGACTGGAATGGAGAAGTATTCACTTAACGCTGGTGTCCTCACCTGGAATCCTTCCTTTTAGGCTAGCAAATGGGGGAAGACACAAGGCTGACCCTCTACTGGAAAACAGCACAAGCCAGACCTGTGCTCCCAGTGGAAGGAACCAGAAGCCTAATGCACACTGGGCAAAGCTCTCCAAGAACCCTAAACAGCACAGGTACTGTTCACTGCCCCTAAGGCTACACCGAAGTGCAAGTCCAGACAAGGGCCCAGAAAAAGAACTGTTTATTGACCAAGTTCCACAAGGGGAAGGCCTAGCAGATACTCCTTCCCCACTATGTTTCAGCATTCAAACTCCCAACTCCCCCACACACACACTTTGTGATTTCAATCACGGGTATAATAAGGCAAAATTAAATTGTCTAAAACAGCCCAAAATGCTGTGAGACTCCAACAACAGGTGGGAACCTCTCCAGGGACAGGTGTCTTGACAGACTAGGGCTACAGCAGTCGAAGTTCCCTAGGGACATACAGAAGGAAATTCCCTTTGCAGAGCATCAGCTTCCTTCCACCCAGCCTGACAATGAACGCCACAGGATAAAAGGCCATTTAAAAACAAACGAGGGCTGGGCAGCAGCTCAGTAACCCAGCTCTTGCTTGTCTGGATGTGCCAGGCCCTGGGCGCGAACTCCAGAACCAAAAACAACAACAAAAAACCCAGGGAGATTTCTTACAGAGGTACACAGGATTTTGCCACCTGCTACAAGAGCTCTCTAAGCCGCCCAGTGGCCCAGTCCTGAGTCACTTCCCCTCTCTGCACTCTAGAGTGTCAATGCTCATGGGGGAGAGGGAGTGGTAGACACACAAAAGCAAAAGACCTCGGGTTTGGGAGCTAGTCTCCAGCCACTCCCGCTCCACCGCTCCAGGTGCCCCTCCCCTCAGCATCCCCGAGACTGCGGACTCATTCTGGAGTCCAAGCAGGCGCCGCTGCTACCTTGGCTAATGGCAGCACTGAATGAAAGGAGCCGAGGCAGGCTCAGGATTTATGAATGTGCAGGGGAGGAGGGATATCATGTGACAATAAAGGAGAACGTCTTATTCACAAAAAAAAAAAAAAAAGTGAAAGAATACAGCCACTGAACAGCAGCCTCAGAGCCAGGAACTGCTAGGACCCCTGGCTAAGTACCCGCCAGGGCAGACCGGCAGCCCCGCCCCCAGCGCCCCGAGAGGGAAACGCCTCGAACCCAAGAGCGGAGATCCAAACCTATGTGCGACTAAGGCGGGAAGCAGCTGCCACTTGGCCCAGAGACGGTGACAAGCCCGGGTCTCCCCGAGGGGCGAGCATAAGCACCTCTGACTAAGCACCGAGAGCTTTGTTCCCCTCGGGCCTGCGGGCCGGGTACACGCACGGGCACGCGCTCTACCTCACATACATGCCAGGAGCGCGCTTCCCCGCACGCTCTCCCGCCCTCGCTGCACACGCTTCGGATCCGCCCCCAGAGCTGCCCCGACACCGTGGGGCGCGTGTGTCGGCCCACACGCGCGTGCACACACTCACGCGCGCCGGGACTCGGCAGGCTGCTCCCGCGCTCTGGCCGCTGCGCGGACCCCGGCGCACCGACCCTGTGGCGAGCCCGACTGGCCCTCCCCCAACTCCTCCGTGTTTTTATGAATGAAAATGTGGTATGCAAATGAGAGCGATTCAAGAAAACGAAATGGCGGAGCCCGGGCCACAGAGGGCTCCGGTGAGGGCTATGGGGAGGGCGGCAGTGCCAGGAGTCACAAAGTCACCATGCACACAGACCCATCGACCCCGGGATGCCCCGCGTGGAGGGCGTCTGGGCTTCCGCTCCCGCAGCCTGAGGACCGCCCCGAGGTCATTTGCGCGCCCTTGGCCGGGGCTGCGACCTGGACTTGCAGACCCCAGGCGGTTTCTGCCGCCTTCCCCTGCCAAACCAAGAGCCTCTCGCATAGCCCCGGCAGCTCAGCCAGCGGCTGCACCCCACGCCAAGTTCCCCAGATGAGTCCCCTCCTGCGTCCTTGGCGGCGGCCCCCAAGCCGCCCCGCTGAGCGCCCACATCCCACCCGCAGCGAACTTACTCGTCCGGGTGTGTTTCTTCGGTCATTTTCTTGTTCACCTAGACGCCTGTCCCGCGGCGTGCAGCCTGGCTCCCTTCATCTTCCTGTGCGCTCGCCCCCCTTCTTCACATCTCCGACATCTCCTGATTTGGTGGTGGAGGGGGGGAGCTAGAGATGAAGGGGGCGCCGAGGCAGGCGGGGAAATGGAGAGCCCCAAGTGCAGGGCGAGGTCTGGGAAGGGGCGCACCGGGCAGCGTACGCCGTGGGCCGGCCGGGCGCGGCCCCGGGGCTCCGAGCGGGTGCAGGGGCGAGATTTGGGAAGGGGACCCGGAGGGGGAGAGCAGCAGAAAAACAAGCACGCTCGGGGCGGCGGGCGGGCAGCCGGCTGCGCTGGGGCTGGGCCGGGGTCGCCCCCGGGGACCGGGCCAATCAGGGTTCCGGGTAGCGCTCGGCGGCCGGGGGAGGTGCGCCTGGGAGGCGGTGCAGGGCGCCCCGTCCGAGCCCCATCTCGCCACTCCACCGATTTACTCCATATTGGATTCTCAGCGCCGCCAACAGGAGGAGGAAGTAGGGCGGAAGCGATGACGTCTTCCCAGCGGCCAGAGGTGGTGGAGTGCAAAAAGCTTCCTACTTGCGACCAAAATAAAAAAGAGAGAGAGAGGAAAAAAAACACACTCACAAAACACTTTGTCCCGCCTACTGAGCGTGCCCCTCTTCTACTCCTCCTCCCGCTAGCTTCCAGTCCAGGAGGAGTCTTGGAACGGCATGGTTGGCACTCCGTTTGTCGGACTCCGAATCCCCGTCTCCGGGGCTCCGGGTTTTAGGAAGCCCAAGAGGGAGGAGGCGGGAGCCGAAGACAAGAACACATCTGGCTCCCGTTTTGTCCCCTCCCTCCTTCCAAACCTTTGGATTAAAAATCAAGGGGGGAGGTGGCGGAGGGCGGAGATGGGGAGGAGTTTAGATGCAACCAGAGAGTTTGGGTTTGGAGAAACACTGCGGGGGTAGGGGGTGGGGGCAGTGCAGGTGCCCTCCGCTGGCCTCTACATCCCAAGTCTGATAGAAACCATACAAAGAGAGGGATTTGGACTTTGCCAGTGTCCTGTATAACAGAGGAGGTTCAGTTTCATGAGAATCTTGCGATTTTTTTTTTTTTTTGGTTGACAGAGAGCAAGTGTTTTCCTAGCCTGTATCTCAGGGTGTCTTCAAACTTGCCTTGTAGCCGAGGTTGTTCTTAAACTCTTGATCTTCTTGCCTCAGCTTTCCAAGTGATGGCATTACTGTTATGCAACACCATGCACATCTAGAGGGGGCATTTTTTAAAATAGTAATATGTACACAGAAAAAGAAAGGCACACAGCCAAGAAACTTTTGCTTTGCAGGCAGAAATGAAGTTTAAAGGTAACACCAAAGTGAACTAAATTATCTAGTCAGTGAATAATAATGTTTCTTGTCTCCAGCTCTTAGAAGTCCATAGTTTCCTGGGCCACAGATTACTGCCTTTGCTGGGCTTTGGCCAAAGAGAGACCCAGGAACTCCTCATTACTCTAGCCCGGCCTGTCTTTTCTTTTTTAAGAATGTGCAGGGGGGGGGGGTGCATGCATGCATGTCAGCACCATGCGTGGGTGGAGGGGAGAGGTTGTTGGATCTCCTGGAACTGGTTGCTAGCCTCCATGTGGGTGCTAGGAATTAAACTACAGTCCCCTGGAAGATCTTAACTGCTGAGCCGTCTCTTCCCATCTCTCTTTAAATTATTTTTCATACCATGGCCTAGGACTATGAGGTTTTCTGAGAGGACCCATGCACCATCTAGACAATGAATAGGACTGTGCCCAGGACTCAACTTGTAGATTTGCCTGGAATCTGAATTTGTGGTATTAAAATCCATTACAATTTTTGAAGGGGACACCATGTTTTCACTTGGCACTGGATGCCACTAATTACAGAGTCATTGAGTAGTTCCTGAAACCTTGCCAGGGAACAAGGGACGTAATCCCTGTCCCTTTTCTGCTCCTCAAGACTAATAGACATTTCTGTCTTCCTGAATCTGAATATGACATTAGAGACATTCCACTTAGATTTTAAATAGCTAGGAAACAAACTAGGGGGATGAAATATTTGCTTAAAAAATATAAAACTGTTGGACTGAATAATCCCATTCTATGGAGGCTGAGGTAGGAGGATTGATAGTATTTCAAGTCCAGCCTGGTCTACAACAGAGAATCCTAGGCTAGACAGAGCTAGTAAGCAAGATCCAGTCTCAAACAAAACCACACCAAAAAAAAAAAAAAAAAAAAGAAGAAGAAAGAAAGAAAGGGAAAAGAAAAACAGCCAGCCAGGCATGGTGAATCATGTCTGTAATTCTAGCATTCTAGAAGCAAAAAGGTAGGTGAATCTCTGTGAGTTTGAAGCCAGTCTGGCCTACATAATGAGTTCCAGGCCAAGCAGACTACATGGTAAGACTAGTAATGGTAATAATCAGCAACAACTAAAACAAAACCCCCACAAAACGAGAGCAGGCCTCTTACAGGTCTATGCATATTGAGAGTTCCACAGGGGCTTGAAAAATAAGAGTTTCACCTTTGAGTCAGGTAGAAACTACTGGTTTCATGCTTCTCACAACCATTGTCTTTGTGGACACAGATTGAGGTTCCACACTGGATTCTGAGTGGTGAGGACACCAGGCCTCGTGACCTGCATTTTGGTTTTCTCTTAGACGACCTGAGATCCTCACGATGAGGTCTCTATTAATTCTTCAACTTCCACAGGAATAAACAAAGCAAACCTTGTCTTTCTTCGGTTTTTGTTTGTTTTTTTTTGTTTGTTTGTTTTGTGGGTTTGGGGGTGAAAAGATGGACGGGGACCAATGATGGAAGGGGATGTCTCAGCGGACCCATGCCGAGAGGCATCTCTTCCTCCTGAGGGACCAGCCACAGACGGTATAGCATAGAATAGAGTTTATTCAGGGCATGGGGAGGAGAGCTAGGAGGGTAGTAGAAGCAGAGAGAGAAAGAGAGAGAGAGAGAGAGAGAGAGAGAGAGAGAGAGAGAGAGAGAGAGAGAGAGAGCACAGAGAAGTAGAGGCCGGCCATAACCACATGGAGAGAGGGGGAAGGGAAGGGGCAAGGGACAGAGGGGACTTGCAGGCAAGGGAGTAAGGGGAGCAAGAGAGAGAGGAGGGGACAGGCAGCCCCTTTTATAGTGGGCAGGCCTACCTGGCTGTTGCCAGGTAACTGTGGGGAGGAGCATGCCTGGCTGTTGCCAGGTGACTGTGGAGGTGGAGTTTAGACAGAATACTAACGGGGTATTTTTGTTTGTTTGTTTTTTGTTTTGGGGGGTTTTATAGTTGTTTGTTTTGAGGCCATGAAGAATATGAGATATGTTGGACGTGGTGGTAGATACTATTAATCTTGGCAGTATGGAGGTAGAAGCAGGTGGATCTATTGAGTTCAAAGCCGTATTAGTCTACAGATGGAGTTCCAGGACAGCTAGGGCTAAATAGTGAGACCTTGGCTTAAAAAAAAAAAAAAAAAAGAGAGAGTCTGGGGGTTGGGAGGCAGCTGTAGAGTTGCTTAGTGGTTAAGAGCACTGGTTGTTCTTTCAAAGGACCCAGGTATGATTTACAGCACCCATATGTCTGTTTACAGCCTTCTATAACTCTAGTTCCAAAGATCCTCTTCTGGCCTCAAGGGCCCAAGTAGTGCATGCATAGTTATACATACAGGCAAAATACCCATACACAGAAAAGAAAATAAACAAACAAAAAACAGACATTCAGAGCTAGGGAGATTGGTTAGTATGATGCTTGCTTGCCATTCGAGGACCTATGCTCCATCCTTAACACCCACATTTGACGGGCTGCAATTATAATCCCAGTGTTGGAAAGATGCAGACAGGCAAATTCCACAGGACTTACTTGTCACTCCTATGGTCTAACTGGCAAGTTTCAGATTGAAAAGCAAGGTGGATGGCTCCCAAGGAACAGTAACGAAAATGCACCCTCCATCACTGTGTCTAATGAGCTACTTGGGTCACACTGACCTGTTTCTAGAGTTTGTTGTAACGTTTCAGGAGCTATTTGTTTTGTCCCATTGATGTCTTATTTTTCTTATTCTGTTACTCCCACAAAGTATAATAAAGTCATGTTTTTTCTAAAAAAAAAAAACGGAGACATTAAAAAATAAGTATTAGTTTGTTCTGATTTTAGATTTCAATTCGGAAGCATCATTACCATCATTAATCTGAAAATACTGGGCATGGTAGCATCACCTGTATTCCAGGCTAGTGTGACCTGCCTAAAAAACACAGCACAAGCAACAGAACAACAACAACAAAACAAACAAACAAAAATTCAGTGTTTTTTTTTTTTGATACAAGTGTATAGTAGCACAATTTTTTATCTCTGGAGGCAGGAGGGTCAGGAGTTCAAGGCCATTGAGTTCCAGGCCAGCCTGAACTACTTGAGACTCGGTCTTTCAAAATAAAGTGTTGACTCAGATCTTAAAACTTCAAAAGTACTATCGATCTGCTCACAACTTCACGGAAACCCAACACAGCTGCTTGCCTCAAAAAGCTGCAAGCTGGGCAGGGGACGCCCCGTAGCTCTTCCTTTCCCAGGGGGCTGCAGGAAAGCCCGGAGCGCCCCTCGGCGGCTGGATCAGCAGGCTCTGCAGCGGGGCAAGTCCTGCTTTTCAAGCCAGTGGCCCGGCGGGGCGCAATGCGGAACCAACACCTAGGCCTCCCCTGCAGCCGCTTCTCCCCGCCCAAGCTGAGCTACCGCTGTGCGTGGGATCGCAGGCCAGGAGCCGCAGCCCCGGGGCTGTCCTCGCCTCACCCCACTCTGCCCCTTCGGTATTTCTCAATGACCGGCGCTCGAGGACACTTCCGACGTGGGGGAGGGGTGCCACTCGCGCGGCTTTATCAGTTCCTTCCGGCCGCGCCCCGGCTGCTGCAGCGCCTGCATCACTACTCGGGCGAGCAGCCGCGGGTACCCGCTGTGCCAAGGGAGCCCAGAACAGTGCAGAGGTAAAGAGGCTCCGTGGCTCTACAGGGTGAATGGCTCGGGCCCATTGCACAATCTCCGGTATAATTAGCCAAGGGCGGAGGTGCTGGGCTCATCCCCGGGGCAACACACTCCGGGATCATTTTCCCTTTCGGTTGCATAGCCGGGATTTTATTAAACAGACGAAAGTCCCCCGCCCCGCCTCCTTCACGCTAGTGCAAGTATTATGAATGAAACGCCAACACCGCTGCTGCTGAGGTCGCCACTTCAGGTAGGAGGGTGGCTCGACTGTGCTAAGCAGCTCACCAAAGGCTCGGGTATGCATTTGTTCAAGAGAGTCAGAATGCAGGAAGTAATCTACAGAGCAGAGAAGGAAGCATTCTTTGTGTAAAAATGTAACCACCAGGGTTTGCCCCAAGTTTCGGTTTACAACTGTACAAGCCTCAGCCAATTTAAGAATGGGTTATGCAAAGGGTCTGTGGCTGCTCACCTTCTAGCTGGACGCTGCTGGGTGGGAAGAGCTGTTTCTGGCAAGTTACTCCCCAATTCTAGCCCTACCCCCATCGACTCTAGGAAAGATGAGGAAGGCTGACCTTGGAGTGCACGCCTGAACTCTCAACAGGAGGCAAGAGGATTGCAAATTGGATCGTGGCAGAGAGTCAGAGACCGAGAGAAGGAGAGGAGACACAGAGAGGTCCTCCCCTAACTCTTACAGAGGATCAGAATTTCTGAGTCAAGCTGGGTATGTGTCCCAGTTAGTAGAGTACATTGTGGCATTTATTGCGCATGGAGCCCTAGGTTCGACTCTGCAGCCCCTCATTAATCCGGCCTGTAACCTCAAGGTCATTTTCACCTACACTGTTTGAGAGACACAGGAGTCCTTAAGATTGTCACAGAGGAAACAAAACAAACAAACAAAAAAACCGAATGAAGACTAATTAATTCAGAGACTGCAGTAACTGAAGCTGGAACCATGTCCATAGTTGAATGAGTTTTAAATCTTGCTTGTTGTGTATTTAACAAGCATGTGAAGGAATCCCTGCCGCTGCCGCCCCCCACCCACTTCTCTTTTTTTGGCAGTCTCTATGTAACCCTGGTTGGCCTGCAAGTCTGCCTGTTTCTGCCTAAGTGTTGGGCTTAAGGCATGCACCACCACATAGGCCTAGAAAAACTTCATTCTCCTAAAGTTTAGGACCTAAACTAGTTCTACCCCCAGCCCCCCACCCCCGTTGTTGTTTGGTTGGTTTTTGTTTTTGAGACAGGATTTTTCTGTGTAGTCCTGGCAGTCCTAGATCTTACTTGGTAGACCAGGCAGAGATCTGCCTGCGTCTGCCTCATGAATGCTGGAATTGCGCGCATACACCACCACTTCTGGGCTCAACTAGATTTCTTTTTTGCAGATATGAACTGGTATGTCTGTGGAGACTGAACCAAGGTCTAGCTGCTGAGCCAGCATTCTACCACCAAGCAAGGTCTCTAGTTTCTCCTCCACACATCATAACTTAAACAAAAGAAAGAAACACACTGAGAGCTTGTTTTGTAGAGCTGGCTGGTCTGAATCACACCTTTTTCTCCCAGCCTCCGGAGTAGTTGTGACTATGGCAGCTTACCATCATTCCCAGCTGTGACTTCATTTCCTAAAGCTCTAGTCTTTCACAAATGGGTTTTTAGTGGGTGGAAGCAACAGTCAAGGCAATCATTTTTCATATCTGCTTAAGGGTCAAGGTATCCTATGAAGCCACGGGGATACCAAGGCACATGAATCCAGGTTCCTGCCTTCTGGGAGTTGGGTTGTGTGTGTCAGGCATCTAAAGAACAGGTTAGGATTTGTGGTCAATGACTGGCGTTTATGTGAGTGGGGTAAGCCCCAGAGTAAGCTGAGGTCAGAGAAAGGCTCCCCAGAGGCTGGGAGGTTTGAGTCAAATCTTGGCAGATAATGTGATGGTGGGGTTGTGAATGGATAACTGGAACAAGAGGTAAAGGGAGAGAGAGTCAGATCAACACAAAGGTTCTGAGGTGCACACAGGGGTTAGAGGCAGGGACCAGGACAGACACTGGCCAGGGTAGCCACAAGGTCCAAGCTAGAGATTTGATTTTCATTTTGAAGTCATGAACCTTCCTTAGCCGAGTCACAGCTGCTCTTTGTTGAGTCCCAAATCCTTGCCAGGTCGATCTTAGTTATGCAAATGTAGGGCAAGTGGCACCCATTGTTCTGGGATTAGTGGATAAAACCAAAGTCACACACTGACAGCTCTTGGGCAGGATAAGAGGACTCTCAGACAAGTTTGGTTTTGACTGCCTTTCATTTTTTTTTTCTAAGTAAAACTGAGTCTAAAACCAGAATATTTTATATAAAACTTGAAATCGTTGGTTCCTCCTGGAGGAAAAAAAATAGGAAGAAAGGCTTTGGCAACTCTGAGTGCCAAGCTCTAGTTGGTAAACTTGTTGAGTAGAAGCTGCTGGATCTGCTGGCCCGAGGTGGCATCCAAGCTGGTGACCCTTGGTATAAAAGAACATTTTGTGACTAGATCCAAACTCCCATTCCTGACTCCAGGTAGCTAGAGATTGTTACTGAGTAAAGCAGTTTGCATGGAAGGAAAGACACTGGTCTCCAACCCCCCTTTCCCAGAAGGCTGCATTATGGGTGGGCAGGCTATGCAGGGTGCTTTCAGGCAGGCTTGGTCACAGCCCAGTGACAAAGAACAGTGAGGCTCCTAAAATAACAGCTAATGCCTACCCCAGTTCAGGCTCTGTTTCCAAGATAACCTGGCTGTCTGCCACTCTGTAGGGGGTTCAAGTGACCAGCTGAAAAAAAGTCACCAATTGGATCCTGCTCGTACCTAACATTTTCAGAGCAGGGAACACAGGTCTCAGAGTTTACAATTCTAAGAGAATTGATTACTCCTGGCACAGTAGATGGTTTGAGGTGAAAGAAGTCAAAACTAGTTAGACTTTTTCTTCCAAGACCAGAAATACCAATGCATGACAAAGCACAGTGGCAGGGACCACGGAGACAGATAATGAATTTCCAGGACACAAGTACCTTAGCCATGGTTTGTCTTTGTGACCTGTGAGCTACGGGACTAAGGAGGAGGTCTGGGATAATTTCCGGTTTCTTACTTGTGCCTCTTGGTCCTCCAAATAAGAGCAGGATAATCATTAAGGATGAGGGAGGTGTGGACCGCTTGAGGCAGAGCAGCATAACAGGCAATTGCTGTTACCAAGCTGGAACACACAGTAGGCCTGGACAGAGGGAAGCAGAAGCCAGAGATGGAGATGGAACATAGTTCATGGGGTATGATAAAGCACGTGAAGTCAGGCCTGCCCTGTGCCTAGGGTGAGCCTGACTTTCAGGATGTAAAAGCTAATGCTTCATTCCTTTGGCTTGAGCTAAGTTGAGTTGTTGAGCCTTTGTCACTAATAGCCAAAAAAGTTTGTGAGAGCAGAAAATTGTTCTTTGAATAATGAAGAAGAGCGCAGGAAAGTAAGGCATGGAATATTATTTATTACTATGATTTGTGCTATTTTGATTTCTCACCATTTATTTGTAAGAAATAGTCTACATTCACAATTTTATTTTTCTTTTAATATTTATTTCCTATTTGCTTGTTTGTTTGTTTATGAGAAAAGATCTGACTATATATCTATCTTTGGCTCACCTGAAACTTTCTATATAGACCAGACCAATCTGTTTTTTGTTTGTTTGTTTGTTTATTTGAGACAGGATTTCTCTGTGTAGTCCTGGCTGTTCTGGAACTTACCCTGTATCCAGGCTGGTTTCAAACTCAGAGCCACCTGACTAATAGGCATGGGCCACCACCTCCAGGCCTAAAATTAAGGTTTTCGTTTAGAATATTTTATATAAAACCCCAAATTTTTTACTCCTCCTGGAAAAAAAAAGGAAGGACTTGGTAAAAGTGAATTCCTACTGTGTGTGTGTGTGTGTATAAGTTTGGAAGCATGCAAGAGCCAGTTTTCTCTGGTCAAAAGTCCTTGTAGATGAAAAGCTGGCTTTCTCAGCCAGCATGGATCCTCTGACACACCCATCTTGTGAAGGGCCCCACAGATAGCACAGACTTTAAACTGGTCATTAAATCTGCCTGTGACCTTGTGAGCCTTGGTCACATTCAACTGATGGAGGCCTGGTCCTTGGAAGCACTATTACAGTTGCTTGTGGAGCACTTCCTAGTGCATGTCCAAGGTCCTCAGCCTCCAGGACAGAAGCTTCTTTGGCAGGGGTGTGTGTGTGTGGTCTGGTAGAAGTAGGCATGGGTAGGAGGGGTATTGAGACAGAGCATCATTAATAGCCCTGTCTTGTCAATTACTGGCTACACAGACCAAGCTGTCTTGGAATTCATAGTAATCCACTTACCTCAGCCTCCTGAGTGCTGAGATAACGGACATACACCACCACAGGTGAGACTCTAAAAGGTAGGACGTGGGTTAGCAGTTTCAAACAGGTACATCTGACTAGTACCAAGGATCCATAAAGACTTAGGTACAATGGGACTTAGTCAGCACTGAGGTGTCCAGCCTCTTAGTGTGGGGACCCACATCTCCATCTCGCTCCAGCTCCTCTCTGTCCATCATGTCTGACTTTTACTCCTCATCCTCATCATCGTCCTCTTCCCAGGAAGACAGCAGCAGAGAAAAGGAGCAACAGTGACAGAGAATCAGAATCTTAGAACTGAAGGAGGAGACAAGGGCCATGTTTATCGCACCAGTGCTTTTAACAAAGCAAGCACTTTCTGAATTGTCATCAGTATTATTTGTGTATGTATGTATTTGTGTGTGTATGCATTTGTGTGTGTGTCCTTGTCTGTCTCTCTGTGTGTCTATATTTCTATCTCTGTGTGTATGTGTATGTGTATGTCTGTCTCTCTGTGTTTGTCTGTCTCTGTGTGTGTGTGTGTGTATGTGTGTGTGCGTGCATTGTTTAAGACAGGTCTCACTCTGTAGCCTGGCTGACCTAGGTGGAACTCACTGTAAAGACTAAAGTGACTTTTACTCACAGATTCACCTGTCTCTGTCTCTCAAGTGCTGGGACTAAAGGGATGTGACACCACACCCAGCCCTTGTTGTGAGACAAGTCTCCAGTAGCCCAGGCTACCTTCACTCTCTTGTGTAGCTTTCCTTTTGCTGAGGTTGCAAGCATGCAGACATGTTTTTCATATATATGCTAGGGACAGAACGCCTGGCCTTTCCTAGGCTCAACGTTGCTTCACCACTGCGTTTCATCCTCACCCTAACTGAAACATCACCTACACTCTTTTGCAGTGAATAAAGATGAGATGAAAACAATACAGTAAGGCTGGGTCCTGTGTAGGTTCACTGCTTCTCTGTCACAAGCAGCCACAAATGCAGTGGCTTGAAATGGGAAGCAGGGCTCTGTGATCTGTCTGCTTAGTGGCTCTGCTAGTGAGCATGCTCAGCAGGGACCAGGCAGCCTAGGAGATCACAGATGTGATGGGCAGGCTGATTGGCCAGGGCTGGGTTCGCTCCACTGTCCTCTGTGTGATCAGTTAGCCTCCCCGTAGGCCGCCCAGTCAGATCACATGGTGGTGGCAGGGTTCCCAGATCAGCAACAAGGCCAAACCCATTGTAGATGCTTTTTTTTTTTTAAGGCTGTGCTTAAATCACATTTGTTAATATTTTATTAGCTAAAGAGGTCAAATGGTCGACCCAGAATTGGAATCAGGTAAATTCTCCTTGAAGAAGGAAAGTCATATAAAAAACAAGAGATATATAGAACAAGACGAGTCTATAAGCAGCTTTTACAACCTGCTTTATAGCAACAGTGAGCATTTTAGCTAGACCTGGTGGTACACGTCTATAATCCACCTGGGAGGTAGGAGCAGGAGGGTCAGAAGTTAAAGGGTCACTCTTGGCTTTATAACAAGAGCCAGAGCAGCCTGGGAGCTATGTGAGACTTTATCTCCTCTCAAGGGGGACACAAGGATCCCTCTGGGAAGGGAAAATAGAACAGATTTTACAGGTGGACTGGAGTCCGGTGGGGTTGGGAACAGGAGGGACCAGGTGAGGGATGGGGAGAGAGAAAACACTTAAGACTTTATCTCCAAACAAACAAAATAAACACATAAATAGAGAAAAAGGGGCAATGACTTGCTATGCTGATTTGCCTAAATAAAAAAAAATGACATTTATCTATTATGTGAGTCCCCACGTGTTCAAATGCTTCTGGAAGTCAGAGAATAGCTACAGAAGTCAGATCTTCCTTCCACCACATTGGTCCCAGAGTCTGAACTCAGGCTTGGCAGCAGGCACCTTTCTCCACTGAGCTGTTTCCACAGCTCTGCTCCTTAAAAGAGGTGTGCTTCGGGGCTGGAGAGATGGCTCAGCGGTTAAGAGCACTGACTGCTCTTCCAGAGGTCCTGAGTTCAAATCCCAGCAACCACATGGTGGCTCACAACCATCCGTAATGAGATTGGATGCCCTCTTCTGGTGTGTCTGAAGACAGCTACAGTGTACTCATCAATACAATAAATAAATAAATATTTAAAAAAAAAAAAAAAAAAGAGGTGTGCTTCCAAAGACATCAGGACAATTAACATGTCTGTAAACGAAAGCACATTTAAGAAAACATTTACAAAATCTGATTGTTTGAAGTTGCTTTTGAGGCTGGTTAGATGGCTTAGTGGTTGAGGGCACTTGTTGCTCTTTCAGGGCACCCAGGATTGGTTCCAAGCACCCACATGGTGGCTCACAGCTATCTGTAATTCCAGTTCCAGGGTATCTGATGCCATCTTCTGGCCTCGGTGGGCACTGCATATAGCTGGTGCAACATGTAGGCAAAATATAAACTAAAAATATTTTCTTTTGTTTTTTCTTTTGTTTTTTCAAGACAGGGTTTCTCTGTTTAGCCCCGGCTAACCTGGAACTCACTGTGTAGACTGGGCTGGACTTAAGCTCAGAAATCCACCTGCCTCTGCCTCCTGAATGGTAAGATTAGAGGTGTATGCCACCATACCTGGCTGAAAACTTATGTTTGAGACAAGATCTCTATGTATAGCTCTGGCTGACCTGGAGTGTGCCACCGCACCCAGCAATATTTTAAAAACCCACAAAGGTAGTTAAGCATGGTGGCATACACTTATAATACCAGCACATAGGAGGCAGAGGCAGCCAGATATCTGTGAGTTCCAGGCCAGCCTGGTCTGTAACAGTGAGTTCTAGGCCAGCCAGGATTGTATGGTGAAACCCTGTCGAAAATACTATAAAACATTATTTAAAGCTATTTGCAACTAAATTCTCAGAAAAGTAAATAATTCTCTCTTCACTTGCTCGTTCTGTCACCTAATATTGAGAGGGGTGAGGAGAGAAGGTTAGGACAGCAGCACTATGGTGTGAGGTGTCTGTAGGCCAGGAGGGGTGCTCTTCATCAGCCCTCAAGTGGGATCATCTTCTGGAAGCCTCTTTCACTTCCTCTTTGTGAGGCTAGTGAGTCGATGTGTACCGTCTTTTTCCTGTTTCACGTCTCCCCATGACTGTGGTTGTTTATCTGCCTTTTTTCATTAATAATAATAAGAAAAAAAAGAGGACACCAAATTGGGGTGGTGGTGGAGAATCTGGATGAACTTAGGGGATAGAGTTGAGGCAAATATTATCAAAATAGATTGCATGAACTTATCAAAGACTTAATAAATAGATTCTTCTTTTTTATTTGTGTATTTGTGTGGGCATGCATGCACCACTGTGTGCATGTATAGGGGTCGTGGGACAATTTGCATGAGTTGGCGCTTTTCTTCCCCTAATTGGATCCTAGAAATCAAACTCGGGTCTTCAGGCTTGGTGGCAAGCACCGTCATTACCTACTGAGCCATCTCTCTGCCCCATCTGCTCATCCACATTGCCTTCCTGCTATATTATAATCTCAGTATATAGGTATAAGAGGCAATAGAGACCACCTCTCACTCCCTTTAGTTTTAAGGCTTTCTTACCACCCACAGTGGGTACCAGTAATATAGCAAATGAAACAACTACCATGCTTGCCTGTCATCTCTTTAGGTGTATTATAACCAATCAAACAAAAAAGTTGGGTGTGGTATTCAGTGCCTGTAATCCCCGCCCCAAGGAGGCGGAGCAGAGGAGGAGGACCCTCTCAATTCTAAGATCAACCTGTTCTACAGATGAATTCAAACCTAGCCATGAAAGTGAGAACTTGTCTTCACAAAAAGCAAAAGCGTGCATCTTGGGGCTTGGGCTACTGCTCAGTTGGTAGAGAACTGACCTAAGATTCAGGAAGCCACGGCTTTGATCCCCAACATCACATAAAATGGCTCAGGTGGTATAAGCCTGTGATCCCAGTGCTCAGGGAACAGAGACGGGGGTGGGGTGAGGTATGTGTATGTGTGTGTCAAAATTTCAAGGTAATTTCAGAAAAATGGCTCACCTAGTAAAGGCTCCTCCTGCGAAGAGTAATGACTTGAGTTTGATTCCTGGAACCCACAACCGTGGAAAAAGAGAACGTGGCTCCCTCAAGTTGTCCTCTGACTCCCAGGTCAGGTTTGTGGCAAGTTCTATCCCATCCCCTGCTCTCCACTAAATATTATAGTAATAACAATTTTAAGGTAAGCCTTGGCTCATCGGACATTCAAGGTCCGCTTGGGCTACCTAAGACTCTGTCATATGGATGGATGGATGGATAGATAGATAGATAGATAGATCCATCTTGGCTCATGGCATCAAAGAATATGCTGAATAACTTTTCAGTGTCCCCATCCTGATGTCAGGTAACTAGCTAGTCAGTTCCTATAAATTGAACAGTAGTATAGTCACAGTACACTAAAGTTTAAATGACATTAAGGAACCACCTGTTTTAAGGTAAAGAAGGAAGCCAGATAAGTCTAAGTGACTCACTTTAGACCACGCAGATAGTAAGGAGCAAACCCAGAACTGTCAAATCAGGAACTCAAAGTACAAATTCTCTAACCAAGGTGCCTTTGTTGCAATAGGGCAGGGTGCACCAGGCTTCCTGCTATGCTGGCAGAAGGAACCTGTGCTGTACTGCTTATCAAAGTTGTAACTCATTCATAAACGAGTAAACAAAGGCTTCCTCTTTCCTCTGAAAAGACTGACTCATAGCAGGTATAGTGCCTCACACCTGTAATCCCAAAACTCCAGAGCCTGAATTAGGAGGATTTTGCTGATTTACAGGACAATCCAAGCTACATAAGACAATACTTTCTCAAAAAAGAAAAACAAGTGGTGGACCATATCATTAATCTCAGCACTCTGGAGTCAGAGGCAGGCGAATCTGAGTTCAAAGCCAGCCTGATCTACAGAGCTAGTTCCAGGACAGCCAGAACTACACAGAAAAACCCTGCCTAAAAAAACAAAGAAAGAAAAAAGCCAAAACCAAACAGAAATAAACACCATTGACAAAGAGGGATGTTATTTAGAGACATACACATATGGCTTGTGTTTGTGGCTTACGTGTAATTCAGATGGCCACTGCCGGTCTGGGCTAACAGTCATTTTGTTCTTTAAGTGTGGCTTGCTTTTCTTTTTTGTAGTAAGGTCTTATATATCCCACATTAGTCTTAAACTCTGTAGCCAAGGATGACCTTGAACTTCTGATCCTCTTGCCCCTGCCTCTCAACTGCTGAAATCACAAGTGTGAGCCACTAAGCCTCCTGTGGTGAGGGAATGAAACATGGGGCTGCTCAGATGCTGGGCATGCACTCTAGCAAATGAGCTACATCCCTGACCATTTATTTTGAGACAGGGTTTTACTCTGTAGCTCAGAGTGACCTAGAAATCACTGTGTTCTCAAAATCTTGTCTCAGCTTCCCAAGTGCTGGGATTACAGGTACTGGTCATGACATCATCTGTAAGCTGGCTTTAGTCCAAGCTTTGCTAACTTTCAGCTAAACTACAATATGGAGACTATTTTAATTCTTTGTATGCACAAGATGGCAGCCCTGCCCTGCAGTAGTCTACATGTTCCAAGGGCAGGCACATGGGCTCCTTTTGCCAGTTGCAGAAGAAATCTAGCAGGCAGCTATCTTTGCTTAGACACATCTCTTTTTAAAAGATTTTCTTTTTACTTATTTTTGGTTATTTATAGGGGTTTGTATCTTCATGTGTATGTGTATGTAGGTGGCCAAAGAAGCCAAAAGGTGTTGGGCCCTGTCATAGTCACTGTTTTATTGCTGTAAAGAGACACCATGACCCAGGCAACTCTTATAAAAGCAAGCACTTAATTAGGGGCTTGTTCGGTTTGAGGTTTAGTCCATTATCATCACGGTGAGGAATGTGACAACAGGCATGGCAGCCATGGTGCTGGAGAAGTAGGTGAGAGCTACATCCTGATGTTGAGAGAGAAACTGGGCCTGTCATGGGCTTTTGAAAACCCCAAAGCCCACCCTCAGTGACATACTTACAAAATGCTATACCTCCTGATCATTTAAATTCTTTTAAATAGTACCACTCCCTGGTGACTCAGCATTCAAGTATATGAGCCTATGGGGGCCATTCTTACTTTAACTACCACAGAGCCCCAGGAGCTGGAGTTACAGGCTGTTGTGAGCTGTCTATGTGGCTGCTAGAACTCAATTCTGAACCTCTGGAAGAACAGCAAGTGCCCTTAAGCACTGAGCCATCTTTCCAGCCCCACAGATACACCTCTTGAGGTGTTATCTGCTGACATTTGTAGGCAAAGAAAAGTTTGCTGTTAGCCAGGTATATCTCTACAATTCCATACTCTGGAGGGTGATACAGGACCATTATCTTGAGATCAAGGGCAACCCAAGCTGTATAGCAAAACACACAGGTAGACAAAAAGGTGGTTGCTGTAGTACATGCCTATAGTTCTGGTGCCAAGGAAGTAGAGGCAGGAGAATCAGGAGTTTAGCATCATTTTTGGTTACATAGTAAGGCCTGCCACAGCTACTAGTCTCAATAACAAACAAATGGATTAAATGAAATTCAGCCTTTTCTATTTGATAAATGATTAAAGGAAAAGTTAAAAGAAAAAAGGTTAAAATAAGAAAATAATATCAACAACATCAGATATAACTGATAATACACATATTTAGTTTTATGGATTTAGTCTACTTAGATAGTGCATATATTTAAATTTTTTATGTTTATGTGTGTTTTGACTGCATTAAGTCTCTTCCTGGTTCCAAGGTCAGGAGAGGGCTTTGGAATTAGACAGTTGTCAGCCACTATGTGGGTGTAGAGAATTGAACCCAAGTCCTCTGAAGAGTAGTCTTTGCTATGCTATCTCTCCAACCCCTAAAAAGTACATATATTTAATAGTACATAGTGTATCATAATAGGATGGGATCATATTAAACACATTAAAAGTCAAGTATAAATACATGTTTCTTCAGACTCCTAAATGTCTTATGCATGTTTCCAGCTAATATCTAGGACTCGATACCATTCTTTTTGATTTGTTTGAGACTCTGTAGCCCAAGATGAGCTGAAACTTACTGTATAGCCCAGGCTGGTCTCAAACTTTGAACAGTCCTACCTTAGCCTCCTGAGTTCTGGGATTAAAGGCATTTACCACCACACCTGGGGTTTGGTTTTGTTTTTCTGCTCTTGTTGTCACATGTATAGAACTCTTTTTAAAATGGCAAAATAGTTTCATTTGCATCCTGTTGAAACTTCCACCTTGACGTCTCTAACAAATGGTGAACTACTTTGCTTAATGAGTTTTCTTTTAAATCAAATTAGTTTTCAGTTAAATAAAATTCCTGGAGTAAAGAAAGAAATGCTCAAATTAAGCTTACACCCATAAATTTATATCTAACAGAATGTCCAATGGGCACAGAGTATTCAAAAAATGTTTATAGAATGAACCAGAAGTGGGCTTACATTGTTTTTGTGTTGCAATGACAACACACAGCCTGCAGGTAAATTGATACTGTTGTCTCTGGTGAAATTCTCTCATCAAGCTGATGAGGCACACACTGAGAATAAGATCACAAAAGAAGAAGGGGCTGGACAGTGACTTAAGATGGCAGCCACCACCACAGGCTTGGACAATTTATGAAAACCAAACATACAGCCTTAAAGATACAATGTGGGCCTGAATACCCAGGAGCACCTGTCTGTAAGATTTGTAACAAAAGCCAGGCTGAGCAGCATGAGCAGTTTAAACAGAAAGGTGGATCCAAGAGCCACCGCAGCAGAGCCACCGAAGAGCTGGAAAAGTGATGGAATCCCCACAGCACCAAAGCCATCCTGTAGGAACTTCATGCTTGATGATGTCAAAATAGAACATGAAGCTGCCACAGCCACCAGAAGGGCAGTGTTACAGTAATTAGTCACCAAGGCCCCGCCTCCCCTCCCCCATCCAACCTAAGTCTTCATTTTCCATATTAGTGAATTTTCCAGCTGCATCTTATAGACTTCAGAGTACTGGAGAGGAAGCCCCACTCAGGCTCCACTCTGAGACACTGTTCTGATATTAACTCCTTGTTCATTTGAAATACTCAAGTTTTGCTGTGTAAATTCTTTTATTTGTGCTGTGTGACATCTTCTGTTAAGTATAACCACTGTCTGTCTAGTTGAGTTTCTAAGACCAAGAAACCAAGAAGGTGTGTTGACTGACTGCTCTTCCAGAGGTCCTGAGTTCCCAGCAAACACATGGTGGCTCACAACCATCTGTAATGGGATCTGATGCCTTCATATGGTGTGTTTGAAGACAGCTACAATACACACACACACACACACACACACACACACACACACACACATATTTATAATAAAAAATACATCTTTGGGCCAGTGAGTGGGACTGGAGCGAGCTGGAGAAGGGAGTATGTGTGTGGAGAGAAGGTATGTTGAAATCGGTTTCCTTTGGGATCTGTGGGTACAGCTAACGCAACTGAGAATAGCCATGTCACACAATCACCTGCTGCTGACACATGCTGGATGCCTTTGCCGACCCTGCATTCTCCCCACAGCTGCATGATGGCCCTTAGAGTAGATAGAAAGGCGTCAGGTAGTAGCTGTAGCACTACTGCTGTTCTTAAGGGCACTTTGGCTGCACCCTTGCTTTCTGAAGTTTTAGGAGATGCCCCATGCAACCGTAGTCTCCACTCTTCCATCTGTACCTTAGCCAAACGTTAGATTGTAACCCTTCCCTCTCTGAAATTGGCCATAGGCCAGGAACTCACGATTTTCCGGCTCCCCATTTTTATCAAGGGGAGCAGCTTTCCCCCTCGTCCTCAACTTCCTTGTTCCCTATCACCACCTAACACTCGCTGTGGCCAGAAGCCATCAGATGAGGTTGAAAGAACCTGGTCTCCCTCCCTTAGGTTCGGATCACACTCGTTCACCTGCCACCAGCCTGGGAAGAAGTGCCAGGCCTTCAACCCCGCTACCACCATCAGTGCTTTGAGCTCAGGTCTCCTGGTGAACAGAGCAGACACAGGGATACTCAGACCTGCTGGCGCTCAGGGTTACAGGAAAAGACCAGGCTGAGGGTCCTAAGCGCATGCTCGGAGTCAGTTACTTTTCCCAGAACTGCTTTGCTTTTCCTCTAAGAGGAAAAGCTTTACCTTAAAGAGGTTTAAGCAGGGTTCTCATGTCACCCTGGCCACCCATCTGGTCTGATGTGGAGTCTCACAGTTGGAACTTGAGGCCCTGACCCTCGGCCTCAGGTTTCAGTGTCTGATCCTCAGACCAGCTCCACAGGGGTCCAGAGGATCTGCATGTCAGCACGTTTGCAGATTCATGGGTCTGGCCTCCTGGCTCGCTGACATTCTCCACTCTGTTCAGGACCACTAAATGTTGAAATATGGACATATACTGAAATAAAGGTAATTCGTTGTGTTTGAAAAAAAATCACAAACGACACAAAGGACTTTTATCTGTGGCTGCTTCTTATCTGCTCCCTTGTAAGAAATACCAAGTAGATAAACCGTTAGACATCTGACCGGAGGCCCCAAAGTTTAAGTCTTTATTTGGGCATATTTGAGGCCAGCCTAGGCTGGCTGCATGAGAGAAACCCTATTTCAAAATAAATACCATAAATCTTTCAATGGTTCTGAGATTGATGATTCTGCTTCCAGATTTGCCTTCTACTTCTGGACTTAAATCTTAATTTTTATCCAATAGCAAACAGCTTGCAGAGAAATGGGACATTCCTTGGACACCCCAGTCAGTCAGTCAGTCAGTCAGTCAGTCAGTCAGTCCTTTCTTTCTCTCCCTCTCCCTTGCCTTCTCTCCCTCACCTCCTTCCCTTTCCCTCTTCCACTCCCTCTCTCTCTGTCTCTGTGTTTGTCTCTCTCTGTCTCTCTCTCTGTCTCTTTTTTTTTTTGCGGGGGGAGGGGTTCGAGACAGGGTTTCTCTGCGTAGCCCTGGCTGTCCTGGAACTCACTCTGTAGACCAGGCTGGGCTCGAACTCAGAAATCTGCCTGCCTCTGCCTCCCAAGTGCTGGAATTAAAGGTGTGTTCCACCACTGCCCAGCCCCTCCCTTTTTTTTCCAAGACAAGGTTTTCCCATATAGCCCTGGCTCTCCTGGAATTTGCTCTGTAGACCATGCTGGCCTCAAACTCATAGAGATCCACCTGCCTCTGCCTCTTGAGTGTTAGGAGACTAAAGGTGTGTACTGTCACCATCACCTGACCTGGTTATTTCAATATACCTGACATTTTTGGCGAACTGATTTAAAAATTTCAGGTAGGAGCCAGATCTAGATACTTGCTATCATGTTAGCTATATAATCTCACTCTGGCCCAAGCTAGTCTAGAATTCACTGTGTAGCCCAGGGATGGTTCAGAACTTGAGACATTTCTCCTTCCTTGGCCTTCTAAAGTATAGCTCTGTTCTTTTTTTATCTCTTCTTTTTCATTTTTTCTTTTTTTTTTACCCTGAAGAACCCCAGACCACCTGGTTTCTCTTCACACAGGTACTCTTTGTTCAGGTCACTGGGATTGCCCAATCTGCAGTCTTTCTTTACCCCTTGATCTGTTCCTTAGCACTGCTCTCTGACTCCCACTTTGGGGGACTTGCAGAAGTTACTCTGGTTTTCTTTTTGTTGACCTAAGTTTTCATTTTTTTTTTTTTTTTTGCAGCACTAGAGATAAAGCTAGAGATTTTTCTGTGCCAGGTAAGCCTTCCACCACAGAGTTACATCTCCAACCTTTACTTTCTTAAGAAAGGGTAGAAAGGGTATTATTTTGTAGCCTAAGCTGGCCTTGAACTTGTGACTCTCCTGCTTTGCCTTCTGAGTGCTGGGATTACAAGCAAACACTGCCAGGCTTGGATAACAAACTCTTCAAGAGGAAGATGGCAACATTTTCCTTCCTGCATGCTATATGGTCTGTGTCTTAACTACTCAATCAAAATGACTACAAGAAATACTTAAATACATGTGTGGCTATATTTCCATAAAACTTTATTTATAAATTATGTGACTAAATTGGCCTAGGAGCTATAATATGTTTTTTAAAGGCATGGTCTTACTCTGACCCAGGCTGATCTGGAACTCACTTTGTAGCCCAGAGTAGCCTTGAACTTATAGGGATCCTCCTGCCTCAGCCTTTCAAGTTGTGAACCACAATGATCTGAGTTCTTGTCTTTGACCTCAAACTCACTGTGTACCAAGAAAGACCTTGAACTCCTGGTCCTCCTATCTACACCTCCTGACTGCTGAGACCACAGGTATGTGCCAGCAAGCCAGCCTTGTCTGTTTTGATAATACAAATAAATACTCAATAAATGTTTGTTCTCCTAAGATAGGAACTACTTGAATTTCTGTTTTATGAGAAGGAAGCCGAAGCACAGAGGTTGAGGAGCACAGACAATACCATCTGGTGATTGACACATCCAAGACCTGAGCCCATGTGGTCTGGCATGAGAGTTCTAGATTCTGAATCACTGCCCTGCAGGCCTGACACAGACAGGGGCACCAGTGGCTCTCACGAGAGCTGGGTGAAGGCGTACGATTTTGGTTATTTTATTGAGTTCATATTTCTACCACTCTTCCAACCCTTATTGCACCCCAGTTCCTTCCAACCCCCTAAGAGAGTAGGTTAGAAGGAAAAGAGGGTATAGACCTCCTTAGGCTACTTCCTGCAGATTATGGGCGTTGGGTTCAACCTTCCTTGTTAGAATATCCAACAACCCAGCAAATGCAACAGCGAACCAGCAAGAACCAGCTTCTGGAGCAGCAACATGGGGTGCAGCTGTCACCACAGCCCTCTTGGGGGGGGGGCTCTTGCATTTATACCCTCTCCACAGTCCCCAGAATTAAACTATCTGCAGCTGGCAAAAATCACACCACACTGCCTCCCCCCTCCCCCTCAACCACAGCAAAAAACAGTCTGTAGACAGTCTGAATCCCATATCCCACACCTGGGATTAAAACAAAAATATATTCACATAACATAACTGGGTTTTTTTGTTTGTTTGTTTGTTTGTTTGTTTGTTTTTGTAGTATAGAATAGAGTCTATTCAGGACATGGGGAGGGGAGTTAAGAGGGTAGTAGAGGCAGAGAAAGGCAGAGGGGGGGAGAGAAAGAGAGGAGTAGAGCCCCCCCCCAGCATAGGGAGGAGGGAAGCAGAGAAAGAGCAAGAGAGAAACAAGAAACCAAGAGCCATAACTGGATTTTTTTTAAGGAACCAGAATTCTCACTACAGCTGGGAGAGGTTATTGTAGCTGGACCTTGAAAAAGGAAGAATTCCCTGGAAGATAAGAAGGGAGAAGGTTGGCGCTCCAGGCTGTGGGTACCAGGTGTGAGAAACAGATGCTACAACACAGCATCATGAGCCCACCGTAGGAAAGGAAGCAGCTTCTCTAGAGAATGGACTCGCTCTCCAGTAGGCCTGCACACAGGGTCTGATCTAATGACCGGTGGGTATGAGGAAATGTGTGGAGTCTTTCATTACATGCATGCGTTTGGATTTTAACTTAGCAGCAGATGGACCACTGAAGTGTTTTTGAGCATGGGAGAGAATGACCAAATTTGCATTTTAGGTCAATTTTTAAAATTATATTTTATTTTAAAATGAGATGTTCCATGCATATTGTACAATCACTGAAAGCTGAAAGATCCTCCCTCCTGCCAGATTTTTATTTTTATTTTTTAGAATTTTATTTGAGATGAGGTCTCACTATGTAGCTCTGGCTTGTCCTGGAACTCACTCTGTAGACTAGGATGACCTCAAACTCACAGAGATCCCCCTGCCTCTGCTTCCCGACTGCTGGGATTAAAGGTGTACACCACTCTGCCTGGCCCTCCTGTTGCCTTTCAATCACCATCCCCTGTCCCAGGAGCACTCACTATTTTCGGTTAGAAAGGTAACTTTTGCCAAGTGGTACAGCACAAACCTATAATCCCAAAATTTGGGAGACTGAGGTAGGAGGATCAGAAGGTCATCATCAGACATGTAGGGAGTTTGAGGGCAACCCGAGCTGCTGATATCCTTCCTCTAGATAGACAGATGGACACTAGATGATTGATAGGTGGTAGACAGAGCAACAGAAAGAATCATACTAGATAAGGTTGGGCTGCTGAGTGTCTAACTCATTACTGACCATTTCCACATCTGACCTAAAATACAACTTCACTCAACAAAATAATTTTTATTGTTATATTTTTAAATTTTTTCATTTATATGTGTGTGTGTTCATATGTGCATGTATGTGCGTTTGTGTGTGTGTGTGTCCTTGAAAGCCAAAGAATGTATTAAAATCCATTGGAACTTCAAGTTACAGGCAGTTGTAAGCCACCTGATGTGGATGCTGGGAACTGAACTCAGGTGATCTGCAAGAGGCCCTTGAGCTGCCTCTCCATCCCTCCACACAATCTTAGCTGTTAGGGAAATTTATTATAAATTAAAGTTCTTTCCTTAATAAGAGAAGGTTAAGCTAGGTATGGTGAGGCATGCCTGCAATTTGAGCACTCAAGAGGTTGAGATAGAATAATTAGTTTCAGGCCAGCCTGGGCTACATATTGTGTTCAAGACCTAGCAAGCCCCTGTCTCAAAAATAAAAGTTAAATCGATTGAAAATCACTGTCTTGATTGGTATCATAAGCCACATTTGTTACCTCAGTACTCAGGAGGCTGAGGCAAGATGATCACCATGAATTCAAGACAGATCTGACTATGTGAGCCTCTATCCCAAAAATAGAGAAAAAGAACAGAGCCCTTCAAGTTTATAATTAATTCTAACCCAAGGTCTGAAAAATGAGTGCTCTATCCTCTTAAAATGCATCTCAAGAAACTTGACTACTCACCTTCTGTGTTACTCTGTTTCCTTGGGCACCTCAAACCCTGTCTGCTCTCCCATCACTCAGGCTGACCACATTAGTTAATGGAGCCCTCCCTCTTTTCTTCTCTTGGCTACTCCAAACTCTGTTACGCAGAGAAACCCTGTCTCAAAACAAAAACAAAAACAAAGAGTTCAGTTTCTTTAAGATATCTAATCCTTTAAAAATCTAAAATCTCGGGCTGGAGAGATGGCTCAGTGGTTAAGAGCAGTGACTGCACTTCCAGAGGTCCTGAGTTCAAATCCCAGCAACCACATGGTGGCTCACAACCATCTGTAATGAGATCTGACGCCCTCTTCTGGTGTGTCTGAAGACAGCTACAATGTATTCATATATAATAAATAAATAAATCTTTAAAAAAAAAATCTAAAATCTCGTTTAAAAGTTCAAAGTCTTTCAGCTGTGGGCTCCTGTAAAAATAAAAATTAAGTTAAATATTTTCTTCAGGAGGAAGAACCAGGGCAGCATAGCCACCATCTGAACAAAGCAAAACCAAACTCCAACAGTGTAAATAACTCAATGTCCAATTAGCTGGGAATCACTTACCATGTTCTGGACTACTCCAAGGGGCTTGGGTCACAGTTCTGCAGCTGGTCCTCTGCAGCACACACAGCTTGTCTTCCCGCTTTGCCTGGTTCCATTCCACCCCTGCTGCCATTCTTGATGGTCATCTCATGGCTCTGGCATCTGCAAAATGCTCCAGTCTTCTGTTGCAACTGGGCTGCACTTTCACCAATAACTTCTCGTAGGTCCTCTTCATGGTGCCAAGCATCAACTTCTCTCTATGATTTCCTCAGTCCTGGGTCTTCAACTGCCACTGAGGTTGCACCTTCACCAATGGCCTTCCCTGGCCTCTCGCAGTGCCAAGCCTCAGCTGCTCTTCATGACCCCTTCATGCCTTCAAAACCAGTACCACCTGGGTGATCCTTACATATTACCAAGTTCATCTGCAGCATGAGGTACAACCTGGGCCACCCCTGGAACACAGCTTCTATGTGCTGACTCTCAAGAAACACTTCTCCAAAGACTTCACCTCAGTGATGCTGGTCTCTTCTTAATCACCACTAATTTCTCAGCTCCAGCTAACCAGCATCAATAGTCCCAGTAAAGCAAAGGTTTTGTTTTAGTGCTTCTCTTGTTAAGCATGGCTAATTCTAGCTCCAGCTGGCCAGATGCTGCAGATTCTTCACACAGAAGAATAGAAGCCTCCATTGTTATCATCTGCAGGGCTCTCAGTATTCCTAACTTCCAAGCACCATCAGAACAGCCTCCTGAGCTCTCAACACTCAATGGCTCTTCTAGCCCAGAGTTCCAAAGTCTTTCCACAATCCCCAACCATAGTAAGAGAGGAACGCACAAGGCTTCGCTATGGTTCTCTTGTTCTCCAGGGCATCCCAGCGCTGACATCCTGGCACAGATGTCTGCAGTACAGCCATCTCACAGGAGATTCTGCAGCCTGCCTTTGCATCATATCTGCTCTCAAGTCCATACCACAGCAGCTTTGTGTTCCTTCATTTCCTGCCTAAGGCTAATCCTAGTATCGCCAGGAAAATCCCATTCCAAGTTTTCCATGTTTCAAGCTATCCCCCTCTCCCAATTCCCTCTGTGGCAAAGTCTCCTCTCTTGTGTATTTAAGGCTGTCCTCAAACTCACTGTGTAACCCAGACTGGTCTTGAACACAGTCCTCCTGCCTTGCTTTCTCAAGTGTGCAGATTATAGGCATGCACCACTACCCCACCCTACACCATTCCATTTCTTCTTTCTATCTTCAACCTTTTCTTTTATTGCACACTGTTTGCTGCTGGCCATCTAAATCTATTTCCTCCTAAAAGGCAATTTCATACTTGGTATGTATTTCCCTCTAGATTCTGCTTATGGGGCTGCCCATGGGACACTAAAAGCGAAGAAAGGACTCCTATACAACAGTGGTTTCTGAGCAATAAAGCTAACTGAGAAAGGGAATATGAAGGTTTTGGTGATGACTCTGGGTAAAGATCTTGCTCTGCACTCATGAAGACTTGAGTTTGAATCTCTTGACCCACATAAAAGCTGGGTCAAGCAGCATGTGTTGTCATCCTGGCACTCTTGGGTTAGAGGCAGGCAGATCCCTGGAAGCTTACTGGTCAGCCAGCCCACCTAAATCAGTGAACCCCAGATTCAGCAAGAGACCCTGCCTGAAAAAATAAGGCAGATGGGCTGGGGAGAGCTCAGTGGGTAAGAGCACCTGCTGTGCAGAGTTTGGGTCCTAGCACCCATGGAAAAAGCAGGGCACGACTCTAAGTGACTGTAATCCAGTTCCATGGGGGACAGAGACAGGAGGATCATTGGGGCAGGCCAGCAACCTACCTCTAGGTTCAGTGACAAACCTGTCTCTAGAGAGTAAGGCTGAAAGGAAGGGTACCCCCATCTTTCTATGGCCCTTAATACCTCTCCTCTCCTTCCCTCCCTCCCTTATCCACTTTTTTTCTCCTTCTGCTCCCCCCAAGACATACACCACACACACACACACACATACCCTGGAGGATATCAGATAGTAACGTGACATGAATCAGGTAAAGGCATAGGCAAGGATGAAATAATGAATGCAGAAAGGAGATTTAGTGAATGAGTTGAAGTTTACTGGTCCACGTGTAAAATGGATAGCGCCTGACCGTGTTATTTAGTAACTACTTAAACTGTAGTTCAAATCATAAGAGAGGTTAGGATGTGGCTTGGTTGGGAGCAGTTCTAGACCAGCCTGGGCTGCTGAGTGAGACCACACCTCAAACAAAGCAAACAAGCAAACCCCACAAACCTCAGAACAAGCTTCTTCCCCTTACCTCCTTGTCTCTCCACTTGGTCCTCAGCCACTAGGCAGAAGAAGGTGGGAGTGTGTGGACTGGGGATGGGAGTTAGTATCAGATCAAGACACACACACACACACACACACACACACACACACACACACACACACA
>NW_021604569.1:10073308-10109262 GCF_004785775.1 Grammomys surdaster
CACACACACACACACACACACACACACACACACACACACACACACACTCACACGAAGATAAAGCTGCCAGAAATCTCCCTCTATACCCTCGAGACATGCAGGGTGGGCACCGGGGTCAGGGAGAGCTCTGGAGCATGGCTTGCTGCTGGTCTTGAGGACTCTCTGCTTAAGAAGGTCATATACTCCTTTTCCTCTGGTGCAATACTGCTAGTGAAAATGCACTTCTCACATGTACCTCCCCTGAGTTAAAAGTCTTCTCACTCAGTGTAGAGTTGTGCTCCTGACACTCGAAGCAAAGCAGATGGTTCTCCCTCCCCATAAGCAGGCGGCCATCTGGTGAGGGGGCATTTGGCTCAGGCTTGGGGAAGGAAGCAAGCCACCCAAGAATTCTACCTTATGCTCGAAATGCCATCATCCGTGATCATAACTAACGTTTACTGAGCACTTACTATGTGCCAGGCCCTGTTCTAAGTGTATCGCATGTATCACAGTAATTCGCTCACCATGAGACATAAGACTATTAATAGCAAAACCGTTAGAGATGGGGAAACGAGACATAGAAAGGTTAATTACTGGCTTGGGATGTAGTTCAGTGGTAGAGCACTTGCCTACCACATAGGAGACTCAGAGTTCAAGTCATAGCACAAGGAGACACACACACAGAGAAACAGACACAGAAAGAAACAGAGAAACACGTACATTTAAACACACACACACACACACACACACACACACACAGGGGGCGGGGCAGGGAATCTGAATGATTGCTTAGCTGGGTTTAAGCAGAGGCAGGATGGCTGCTGGTATTTCAGAGCCATCCTGGTCTACATAGAGAGTCTCAAGCAGCCAGTACTACACAGTGAGACCCTGATTACATCAAAACAAAGGAAGCAAACAAAAAGGCTAAATTTCTTTCTGTGTTAAGTAGAGGTTGAAGCAGGGTCTGAACTCAGGCAGCCTTACTCTGGGGCTCAGAACAAGACTCACAACAGACATTATATGTTTCTGGTGTTTAGACATAGCACTGAGCCGGGCGGCGGTGGTGCACGTCTTTAATCCCAGCACTTGGGAGGCAGAGGCAGGTGGATTTCTGAGTTTGAGGCCAGCCTGGTCTACAGAGTGAGTTCCAGGACAGCCAGGGCTATACAGAGAAACCCTGTCTCAAAAAACCCCAAATAAATAAATAAATAAATAAATAGACAGACATAGCACTGAGGATCTCTCTGTATGTCTCTGTCTCTGCCTCTCTGGCTCTGCTTCTGTCTCTCATTCTGTGTTTGCTCACTCACAGTCACCTATGCTATCTACATTGAGCAGCTGATAGGAAAATCTATTTGAGTCATTCACAGTTGTCTTAGTTAGAGTTTTACTGCTGTGAACAGGCACCATGACCAAGACAACGCTTATAAGGATGACATTTAATTGGGGCTGGCTTACAGGTTCAGAGGTTCAGTCCAGTATCATCAAAGCAGGAACATGGCATCATCCAGGCAGGCATGGTGCAGGAGGAGCTGAGAGTTCTACATCTTCCTCTGAAGGCTGCTAACAGAATACTGGCTTCCAGGCAGCTAGGATGATGGTCTTAAAGCCCACACCCACAGTAACAAACCTACTCCAACAGGGTCACACCTTCTAATAGTGCCACTCCCTGGACTAAGCATATACAAACCATCACAACAGTGCTGTGTAAATGAGACCCTAGATGATTTCCTGCCCATTTGACAGCAGGTCATCCAGACTCAGGAAGTCTGATACCGAAAAAGAAGCATTTCCTGCGTGGATTTACCATTCACTGGGCACGAACTAGAGCCTGACATGTGCTATCTTATATTATTTTATTTGCTTTTTATAGACATAAACTGTCTCATAGATAAAAATGTCCATTTTACAGATGAATATAAAAGGAGTACCTAAGGCAGCCATGATGGTGTATGGAACCCCAGTACTTGGGATAAGAGGCAGTGTCACCCCAGAGGCTAGGATCAGAGCCTGGGCCCTTAGAGTCCTAGCAAGCTACGCTTGATCACTGGGTCTCAACAGGCTGATTAAAGAGATAAATAATAAAGACAAGTAGAGAAAGGGCGTGGCCACATTGGGAACAGGAATAGGAGGGCAGGTCCTATTCCCTGCCAAAGTCTATCTTTGGGGTCCAGACATGAGATTTCGGTTTAAATAGAGTGCAAGAGGTATGCATGACTAAGCAGTTCTGATTAGGTATAGTCACGCCCACAGTTGACCCTTCACTGTCTCAGGTTCAGTATCTCCTGCAAGATGGTCTGACAAGTTATCAGAACTGTGGAGATCCCCCCCTCCCCCAACCGCGTTCCCCAGGACTCAGACTTTTCCTTCTCCCAGAATGAGATTCAGGACAGGTTACAGCAGGATGATCAGGAAGGCCAGCCTGGTCTACATAACAAAGTGCAGCCTGAATTACATGGAACACTGTCTCAGAAATATCAACAAAACAAACCCACATATGATTATCCACAACCAAAATATGGAAGTGTGAAGAGGTATAAAGATGAGCTAGAGACATAGCTGGGCTGGCAAAGTGCTTTCCTGTTGTACACAAGGCTCTAGGTTGGATTCCCAGCAATTTGTAAGCTGAGCATGGTGGAACAGGCCCATAGCCTCACATTTAGGAGCTGGGCATGAGAACCAGACATTCAAGATCATTCAGATATGCTGGGTGGTAGTGGCGTATGCCGGGTGGTGATGGCGCATGCCTTAATCCCAGCACTTGGGAGGCAGAGGCAGGTGGATTTCTGAGTTCGAGGCCAGCCTGGTCTACAGAGTGAGTTCCAGGACAGTCAGGGCTACACAAAGAAACCCTGTCTCAACAAACAAACAAATGAACAAACAAACAAACGAACAGATCATTCAGATATATAGTGAGTGTGAGGTCAGCCTGGGCTAAATGACATCCTATCTCAAAACAACAACAAAATTCAACAACAATAAGAATTAAGATTTAGTTAAATTATTCATGTTTTTTATTCTTAGGAAAAATACTTTATTTTTCTTAAATTAAATCTTCTAATTTTTATTTTTACAAATATGAATACAGGGTTGTCTAAGAGACTCCTAAAACATTACAAACTATGGCTATTGCTTTTGGTTGTCCCCCCCCCCTCCCCTGGGATTGAAAGTAAGTTCCTCTGCCAAGGACATCATGCACTTCAGCCACAGGGTTCAGAGGCCCCTGATTAGGAACTGACTTGAATGTCCCCTCCCTGAGGGCTAGCTTTCATGGTACTAAAAAGTGCCATGCAAGGTTCCAAAGGAGGGGAGCAACCTATAGTTCTACCCAGTGATGACACCTATGGAACACAGTCATTATCAGCATGGGATGATATCCCTAAGATACAATGGTGGCAGGTATACCTTGGTGTTAACCAACAGCTCTCTAACTGGACTAATTGAAGACATGCTCAACAAGAAGAAAATCAAGAGTAGTACTGGAAACCTAGCTAACTACCCCAGGGCTAGTAAAGTCATGAATTTTGTAGGAGAACCTACAACTAACACTTTACTAAACCAGCATACAGTTTAACTACATTCTAAATATTTGTCCTTCTAGTGAGAGATAGCTGTACTCCTCGCCTGCCCCTCATTAAGAAAAGTTCTGCAACAGATGGAGACTATTTCAGAAAAACGACAATCAGTGGATACATCTACAAACAACTGAGGCTCAGGGGACATTGAAGAAGGGGTGGTGGTAAACTTTGTAAGAGCCAGAGGATCAGGGAATTTGCTGTGTGATTGTGTCTCCTAGCAATGTTAGCATCTACACCCACAAGTCTGAGCAACACAACTGCCTAGATATGAACCTGCCAAAGCGGATGGGGGAAAGACCACAAGGCCTCATCCCTACACAGAGAACGACAGGCAACTAAGGGATTCTGAGCAGGAGAAATAGTCTTCCCAGGGAAAAGCACATCAATTGGTTATCCAAAACCAGATGGTCAGCCCTGGCAACAAGCATACAAGTAACGTTACACAGACCGAGGAGTTTATATTTAGGAATATATCTGTATCTACATATACGTATATGCATGTAACAACAAAAAGGCCGTGGGTTTGAAAGAGAGCAAGGAGGGATTTAAGAAAAGGGGAAAATGATGTATTTATAGTATAATCTCAAAAATAAGAGAAATAATTAAAAAAAAATTTTTTTGAATAACTGGTTAGAGAGATGGCTCAGGTGATAAGATCATGGGCTATTCTTGCAGGGACCCCAGGTTCAGATTCCTAGGGCTCATATAGTGATTCAAAACCATCTGTAACTCCAGTTCTAGAGGATCTGATGCCCTCTTCTGGCCTCCACAGGCACTGCATACATGTGGTACACATATAAACAAGCAGGTAAAACTGTCATACACATAAAAGTAATAATTTTAAAAACATTTGAGCAACTATGTAACGAGTATCACTTCTCCCTATGTGAGTTTCCAGCAATGTAACTCACAGCAACAGTAACCATTTTCTAATCTTCAATTTGCATCAAATATCATTATGATATGGTATTTTCAAGGTAACCTAAGTTCATTGTAAAATTGTAAATCTTGTGTTGGGAAGCTGTTGGGAGAGGTTTAGGCCCAGCTTTCTGCGGGCAAATCGGTGATCTGGAAGTAGCATTGGCAAAAGAACACCACTCTTGAAATACTGCAGGTTTCATTGACAGTCTTGAAGTCATTCACATCAACCAGCAAAATTAGTTTCTTTGAGGACGGGTCTCACGTAGCCAGCTGGCCTTGAACCCTCCTTTACCCCTCAACGGAGCTCACAGGTGTGCAGGATCACATTCAGATGAACTGTATTTAGTAAAACAACAGCATGCAGCTTTCAGAATTCCACCATGCTTATCAGAGCTTCTCTGGCTTCATCAGTTGACCTTCCTGGAATAGGCTGTTCATGTGAAGGGTTCATCTCTTGCTGCTCTGAAATACAAGTGGTCTGGCTGACAAGCACAGGGTGACTGGGGCTTTGAGTTGTTAACCACCTACCTGACCAGAAATCATACAACTAATTCTCCTCTCTAGCAGAGCCTCCAGAAACAGCACCCTCACCGGTCACTTCCTCTTCATTCCCATGGATAGATCAGCTTCCATGCCATGTCTCTTTCAAAGGCTTGTCTATGTTGTTTTATAGAGCAGTCTTCAGGGCTCCTCAGAGTAAGAATATCCTCTACCTCTGTTATGTAGTGGTTTTCTCCAAGATTAAAAACTTCTATCTTGGAGGGAAGCTCCTTGAGACACAGAATATTAAAGGGTTAGGTAAAAGAACAGGATAGTCTAAGGCAAGTGAAATATTCCATTCTCTTGGGTGTCTCAGGAATTAAACAACCTACTGGCTTCAGGAAGTCCCTGAAACTTACCAGATTCACTAGGTTTCTCCCTCCTCAAGTATGTTTAATGGGTAAGGATTGCTGAGAGACACTCTTAAACAAGTTGAGCTGCGTGAAAGAAGCAGAGACTAGCCAAGCTGCCTGAGAAGGGTATTTTCCAAACCATCAAGCTACCTGAAAGTTGTGTAAATGTGCCCCAGATTTTCAGCTTTTGTTAGTGTCATCCATGCTGGGTTGGACTTTGATGATACAGCTGTCTTTGAGTCATTCTGCTCTTGTAAGTAACCCTTCACCCATTTTCCTGTAAGTAACCCCAATAAAACTCATTGGTTCACTAACTTGGACTTTGGTGATGTCTGTACTTTGGTCTGCTGTGATTCCCTGTTTTGAGTAAGCATTCTGTCACCAGAAATAGTATTCATCATATGATAGTCTTTTACATATGGAGAAAGTGTGGCTCCCAGAGCCCAAGTTTGGTCTTTGTAGGAGACTTGGAACACTTATGGGTGCCTAGCATAGCAAAGGAACTTTCTGGAGAGGAGTAAAGATAAGTACTATCAGGGCTGGAGAGACAGCTGGCCAAGAGTACTGGCTGCTTTTCCAGAGGGTCTGGGTTCAATTCTCAGCACCCACAACTGCCTGTAACTCTGGTTCTAGTATTATGTTGCCTGCTGCTGGGTTCTGTCAGTACTGCACACACATGGTGTACAGACATACATAAAGTAAAATAAATGCAATGTAAAAAAAAAAAGTTAGGGGGCTGGAGAGATGGCAGTTAAGAGCACTGTCTGCTCTTCCGGAGGTCTTGAGTTCAATATCCCAGCAACAATGGTGGCTCACAACTATCTATAATGAGATATGGTGTCCTCTTCTGGCCTGCAGGATACATGCAGGCAGAACGCTGTATGCATAATAAATAAATAAATAAATAAATAAATAAATAAATCTTTAAAAATTAAAAAAAAGTTAAGTTCTATGGCTTCATACAGCCCTAGGTCTAGACACATATTTGGCTAATTCACTAATAATCACTGGGACCGACCTTCCTCTCAGGAGCTTTGGTGCCCTGAAAAGAGGAAGATGGGTGCTTAATTTTGTTCCCTGGAATTGCTGTTTATCTATTTAGTATTTTTGAGATAGCGTCTCATGGTGCTGAGGCTGACCTCTTATATTTGTTGGATAGTTAGAGATGAATTCGAATTATTGATCTTTCTGCTCTGCCTCTTAAATACTGGAATTACAGATGTGTCCCACACCCTCAGATGTGAAATACAATGAGTCCTTAGGTCACTGGAACCTTCTACCTCACATGCTGGGCATTATGGCAAATGAAGAAAGCTCATTTGAGCTGAGTTAGAACTTTAAGATGTTTGCCTTCTCCTGCAGCAAGTGCTCTGAATGACACAATTTTCTTCCATCTCAAACCAAAGGCTGTCACACACCAGCAGCCTAGCCTCTGTTTCCTGGATTCAGTTATCTGCAGCGCGTTTCACTTTAGTCTGTTTTTTAAAGATTGATTTATTTTGATTTATGGGTATGCATGTTGACCTGCATGAAGTACCATGAAGTCAGAAGAAAGCATCTGATCCAGTGGAACTGGAATTACAGACAGGTTGTGACCTGCAGTGTGTGTGTGCTGGGAATCAAATCTGGATCTTCAGTCCGAGTGCCCAATGCTACTAACCATCGGGCTATCTCTTTAGTCCCTCACTCTAGCCTCGAAGCCTCTTTGGTCAGGAGCACCAGCTTTGGCTTTTGCCAGAGGTCCAGGGAAGGTTTGGGGTGACTGGGACCAGCTTTCTAATGTTTACAACTACAGATGTATGAGCCAAAGTCATAGTGCATGTGGATTGACCATCAGAGAGGCCCGAGTAGGAGCAGATGAGAACAGAACCAGACTCTGCTATGTAGTTGCCACTTGACTTAACTTTTCTTTCATAAAGAATCTGTGGCCAGGCGGTGGTGGCGCACACCTTTAACCCCAGCACTTGGGAGGCAGAGGCAGGCGGATTTCTGAGTTCGAGGCCAGCCTGGTCTACTGAGTGAGTTACAGGACAGCCAGGGCTACACAGAGAAACCTTGTCTTGAAAAACCAAAAAAAAAAAAAAAAAAGGAAAAAAAAAAGAAGAATCTGTGGATTCTGGTCCTTACACTGAGACATTCTTGAAGGCACCTCCCCAAATAGCTCTTAGCAGGATATTGCTCACTATATTAGTTCTGTAATTCTTTTCTAAATGATAGTTGACCTTGAAGCTAGGCTGTGGGGAGCTATAGCTAAGATTAAATGGGATTTGATATTTTGTGATAGCACTTGGGTGATGTGCTTTCATCTTTGAAACAATAGCCTTCAATCTTTTAAAACATATGATATGGGGGCTGGAAAGATGGCTCAGCAGTTAAGAGCACTGACTGCTCTTCCAGAGGTCCTGGAGTTCAATTTCCAGCAACCACATGGTGACTCACAACCATCTGTAATGGGGTCCAATGCCCATTACATTCTGGTGTGTCTCAAGAGAGCGACAGTGTACTCTCATATACATAAAATAAAATTAAAAAAATCTAAAACATATGATACAGCCAGGCGTGGTGTATAATTACACAGGTGTAATCCCAGTATCCAGGAGGCCAAGGCAGGAGAAGCTCCAGCTTCAGGCCAGCCTGGGGTATGTAGCAAGACCCTGTCTCAAAAAAACAACAAAAACCCTGTAACATAAAATGTCAGATCATCTTCCATCTTGCTATTGACTTCCCGCATTTCATCTAAGTGTTGAATGCCTCTTGTCAGGCCCTTCACTGTAGATAGGGAAAACACACACTAAGCAGAAAACAACAAATCTCATAAGAAGCTCACCACCAGACAGAAACAGAAATAGGGGCTCATGTCTGTATCCCAGAAGTTGGGAAATGGAGACAGGAACTGCTCTTAAGTTTAAAGACACCTTGGGCTATATAGTATCAGGTTATGTGTGCAACTATGCTGCACACACATACACACGCAGGTTAGTGTTGAGAACCACCAGCAGGAACTTATTTTGTACTTATTCTGATAACTACGGGACACCATTAAGAAATCATTTATAGACAAGATGACAGTTATTCAGATGGACATTTTGTGTTCCTAAGATGCTTGCAAATATACCCATAATTTCCAAGGTGAGCCTAGGCATGGGGATACATGCCTGTAATAGCAGCATTAAGGAGACTGAAGCAGGAGGATTGCTGCAAGTTTGAGGTCAGCCTGAGTTACACAGCAAGTAGATGTGACATAAAGATATAAATATCTAAACAAACAACTCAATAAAATTCATTCAATGTATTAGCCATCATGAGGATTCCATACATACCTGGAAGCCATGCACACCCAGAAACAGTCTGTATTTGAATGGCTTAATGGCTGGTGTTTTGAGATAGGGTCTCACTATATAGCCTAGGCTGGCCTAGAGCTAAACTGTATGACTCAAGATTGTCTCAAGTTTGCAAATCCCCTGCCTCCCTAGTTATAGGTGTATGCTAATACACCTGGATAAGAAGACTGTAACAATTAAGAAAAGTGTCATTTAGAAAGACTGTGTTGGTTAATTCAGACATTCTGGATTTCTGACAGGGTTGAAGACTTATACTCTCATAGCCAATCCCGGTTATTTACTTTGAGAGAAAAGACTTGAGAGGATGGTTTTCAGCTGACATTCATTCTAATGCCAAGAAAAAAGCCAGGTTCAGAACTAAGTCTTTTATGTAGGAGAGATGACAGAGGTTCTGGTTAGTCAACAAAATGATGGACTGGGTATTAGGTCTATTTTGTACCTTACTGATATAAGTTAGTATAGTTATGCACTAATTGTATTTTGAGAGAAAAGTTTTATTTTAACAGGAAGGGTGATATGTAGGAGGAGCTAAGGTGGGAGGAGTAAGGAGAGGAAGAGGAGGAGTAAGGAGAGGAGGAGGAGCTAGGAGACAAGAGAGAGAGAGAGAGAGAGAGAGAGAGAGAGAGAGAGAGAGAGAGAGAGAGAGAGAGGGGTGAGAGAGGGGAACATGGAGGCGGATGTTTGCATGTCTGCCAGTCAAAGATGGTTGGTATATCTAGGTTGGGTGTTGGGTTACACTTCTGATTGTATGGGCATCTTGTTATTGAGCATTACCAAACTTATAAAGCCTTTGATTAACATTTAAAAAAAATAAAAAAGAAAGAAAAATAAACAGAAAAAATGATTAAAAAAAAAGAAAGAAAGACTGTGTTGGCTCACTAGTACAAGCTCAGCATTTTCAGGGTTGAGTCGGGAGATCACCATCAGTTTGCTCACTTGCCTAACATACTTAAGGCTCTGAGTTTGGTCTTCTGTACCTGAACAATAATAACAAATCCCAAAACAAACTCCAAGAAACAACCACATGGAGAAAAGGAGTTCAGGATTCTCTGTCTTTTCCACTCTAAATTGTCTAGGCTGGGTCTGAATTCACTGTGCTGCCTAGGTTAGCTTTGAACTTGCTCCTCTTTACTTTCCTGTGCCAGCAGCTTCTCTCCTTTTTAAACTCCCAGACACCCAGTGAGAGGAAGTGCAGGAAGTGCTAGACCTAATATCTGCCTTCACACCACTCAGTCATCTATGCCTCTGAAACATCAGTGAAGTCAAGGCAAGCACCCAGGCATTTGCTAGTCTCCACGGTACTGGATGCTGTGAGTGCAGCTCTTTCCATCTTCTGGTAGTAGTCACACAGCTCAAAGCTCTTAGCAGATGAGGAGCAGAGGGCATCAGATGATTTTCTCCTTCCTACGTATAAGGAAACAGTGCTTAAGTGACTTCCTTGGATAGCTTTTTTGAAACAGCCTCAGAGCTAAGAAGGGAAGACACTATGTCCTGGATTACATAACACAGCTCCTCCATTGGGGATGATGGGCATTCATCTTTAAAGACCTGAAGGTACCTCCCCCACCTCCACATATGCAGTAGATGTAAAGTGGGTCCCCCATCAACTGGAGCAGGGGCTGTCCCTGATCTGTTGCCTGTCTGTGGATCCCTTTCCCAAACTGGGCTGTTTTGTCTGCTCTCTGTGGGAGAGTATGTGGCTAGTCCTGCAGAGACTTGATATGCCAATAAATGCAGATGGTGTGAGTGGGTGATGGGGGGCTTCCCCTTCTCAGAGAAGGTAAGGGGGATGGGGGAGGATGTGGAAGGGGGAATGCTAGGAGTGGGGGGCAGATATTGGGATGTAACGTAAATAAATAAATAAATAAATAAATGGGGAAAAAAGGCCCAAAAGTGACAAAATGTCCTTACGGATGAGCTGACAGCTTCAAGCCGTGGAACTCAAGGTTCAAAGTTGTATTTGTAGGTCTGATTTGAGAGTGTGTGTGTGTGTGTGTGTGTGTGTGTGTGTGTGTGTAGGGCACCACACCTACTGAATCACTATGCTCTATTTGGGCATGTGTCACAGTCTGTAACCTCAGCATGAGGTGGGAGGATTGTGAGTTCAAGGCCAACCTGAGCTACCTACATAGCAAAACTCTGTCTCAAAAACAACAACAACAACAACAACAAACCCAAAACCCAAAACCAGTCCCCTAGGAGCCCCCAGCGCATCGGTGTCTCCTCCAGGGAGGTGAACTGAGCAAGCGGCCTTACAGACCGACTTCCTTCCCCTCTCCATGCTCTCTTCATGCTGGGACGAATGAAACATCCTTGCAGCATAAGAGGATATTTAAAAAGTTAGAAATAGTAACAGAATACATGCAAGGCTTACTGTGTGGGCATGGTATGGCTCAGAGCATCGGAGGAGTGCCCTGGGTGTGAGCCCATCCTGGGCTCTATGGTAAAATTCCATGGCGGCCTGTGCTGCCTCTGTAAAAGACAAAAACAGAGGCCACAGAGACAGCTCAGTGCCTAAGGACATTTTCTGACCGTCCAAAGGACTCAAGTTCAGCTCCCAGCTCCCACATCAGGTGGCTCACAACTGCCTGTAACCCCAGCTCCAAGGGATCCGATGCAGACTCTGGCCTCTGTGGGCACTGCATTCCCCTGTATAAAACCATACGTAACCCTACACACACACACACACACACATACACACACACACACACACACACACACACACACACACACACACACACACTTTGCCCGAGACCAGGGAGCATAGGAAGGAATACTGAGAGATGCTGTCTTCTGGACATGAACTCCTAAACTCACTGCAGACAAGGTCATCTGCATAAGTTCACTCAGCATTCCAGTTGGCAGCAATAATTGGACACAGTGGGTTACGAGAAAATAGATTAAAAAGAGAGAGACTGTGAAGGTGGGCGGGAGATGTATTTGGGTAGCTATGATCCCAATGCATTGTTTACATGTATGAAATTGTCAAATAAAAGACAGTCTATAAATATTTTCATATTTATTATTATCACGTGTATACGATGTATACGTGGGATAGTTCATGTGCCATCATGTGCGTGTGGAGGTCCGAGGACAACTTTCAGAAGTTGGTTCTGCCCTTCTACCCTTCTGTGAGTTCCAGAACTCAAACTCAAACTTGGGTTCTTGAGGCAAGAGCTTTGTCCACTGAGCCATCTTGCTGGCCCTAGAAAAATATTCTAAATCTAACGTGGTGATATACGTAAGAGATGGAGGCAGGTGGATTAGGAATTCAAGGTCATTTCTGGCTACATAGCAAGTTCAAGGCCATGAAAGCTTGTCAAAAATGAAAAAAAGGGAAGGAGGGAAGAAAGCAAGGAAGGGACAGAGAAGGAAGGAGGGGGAAGGAAGAGAGGAAGGAAGCAGGAAGGAAGGCAGGTTGTGGTGGTAAACCTGTAATTCCAATTTCAGGAGCCAGAGGCAGGGGAATTACTTCAAGTTCCAGGTAAACCTGACCTATATAGTATATAATATCGTATTGGACCACATAGAAAGAGAGACTCTGTCTCAAAAAACAAAAGCAGGGCTGGGGCAGGGAAAACTCAGTCAGTGCACTTGCCTAACAAGAATGAGGAGCTCAATTCAATTCCCAAACCCATCATGGAGATTTATGGCATAGTAGCATGTGTTTATAATCCCAGGTGGAGACAGGGAGACCACTGGGGCTTTCTGACCTAGGTAGCCTTAATTGTCAACTTGAGTAGCTTAGTGTCACCTGAGAAAGGCTCTCAAGGAAGGGGTTACTCAGTTCAGATTGGCCTGTGGGCACGCCTGCAGGGGGATGTAAGGAGTTGACATCACTGTTAATCGATGCAATAGTGCCGTTCCTGGGTTGTTTTAGAAAGCTAGCTGAGTCACCGGGCGGTGGTTGGCGCCGCCTTTAATCCCAGCACTTGGGAGGCAGAGGCAGGCGGATTTCTGAGTTTGAGAGTTCGAGGCTAGCCTGGTCTACAGAGTGAGTTCCAGGACAGCCAGG
This sequence comes from Grammomys surdaster, assembly GCF_004785775.1. Lineage (NCBI taxonomy): Eukaryota > Metazoa > Chordata > Mammalia > Rodentia > Muridae > Grammomys > Grammomys surdaster. The sequence continues at coordinate 10,086,036 of NW_021604569.1, forward strand.
GCTACACAGAGAAACCCTGTCTCAAAAACAAACAAAAAAACCAAAAAAAAAAAAAACAACAACAACAAAAGAAAGCTAGCTGAGCTTAGCAGTGGTGATGTGATGCATGCCTTTAATCCCAGCACTTGAAAGGCAGAGGCAGGAGGATATCTGTGAGTTCAAGGTTAGTCTGGTCTAACAGAGTGAGTTCCAGGGCAGCCAAAGCTACACAGAGAAACCCTGTGGCAAGGGGCAGGGCAGGGGGAAGAGGAGAAAATAGATGAAAAGCATGAATGAGCCTTAGTGAGCAAGCAAGAGTGCAATCAATCAAGCAATCAAGCAAGCAAGCAAACAGTGCTCCTCCAAGCTTCCTGTACTGCTTGACTTTCTGTCCTGACTTCCTTCAATGATGGACTACACTGATGGATGCAACCTCTGAGCCAAATTAAAACTCATAATTCCCTAAATTGCTTTTAGTCAGAGTGTTTTATCACAGGAACAGAGATGAAACAAGAAAACTAGCGTCTGGTGAGTTCAGATCAGTGTGAGAGAGAGAGAGAGAGAGAGACCCTGTCCCAAAGGAGGTGGCCTGTGTTCCTGAGTCTGAAAGCCAAGGTTATTCTGAGCCTCCACTGCATAGACACACGCTGAAAAACAGTAACAACAAAGAAAATGAAGCACTGTTGCTTTCCTTTCAAACCTATGTTTAAAATGTAATTCAAGCAGTTTGTTGTTGTTCTTTGAGATGGGAGCTCACATAGCCCAGGCTAGCTTCAATTCAGTAGCCAGGAATGGCTTTGAACTCCTGATATTGCTTTATTTTGAGCACTGAAATTAAAATTATGCACCACTATTTCCAGTTTTTATAATTCAAATATTTATAAAATTTTCAAATATTTATAAAATTAATTTTTAAGTCAGGTTTATGTCTGTAGTTACATTTTGGTACATGTCTGTAGTTCCAGCACTTGGGAGGCTGACCTTGGGCCCACTATATAGATGGAAATGACTTATAATTTTGACCCTTCTGCCTCCACCTCATCAGGACTGGGATTACAGGCCTATATTGCTTCACCCAGTTTTAGGTGGTGTTGGTGATCCAGCCCAGAGCCTTGAGTATGCCAGGCAAATGCTCTACCAATTGAGCTATTATACCTGGACATTTGGATACATGACAGGTAGACTTTGTAGATGTAGACCAAGGACACCCACACTCCCAGCCCCCATTTTGGTGTTTCATTTTGTTTGAGACAAGGTCCAGGTTGCCTTAAACTCTTCCTGTAGACAAGGAAAATCTCTGAACTGCTGATCATCCTGCCTCTGCGTTCTCCTAACATTGGGATTACGAGTTTGTGCCACCATGTCCAGCTTCCCACCTCCTTCTCTGCCTTTTGAATTGGATAACTTTTGTTCTTTTCAAAAATTTAAAAGCCAGATATATTAAAAAAAAATGCTTACAATAAACCAGTAAATCATGTAGTAAAGAAACATCTAAACCAAGCTGATGGATAGAAAGGTAAACTTGAAAAGTTTAAAGGTAGAAAGAGTTGCTTCTCCCCGCCTTCTAAATAGATGTTAGAATAATTTCAGTGGGGACTCTGACCTGGGACAAACAGCTGAGGTGCGTATTTAACATACCAAAGAGGACCTGGCCTAGCATTCTTCCGTCCCTGAACTTTCCAGCCCAGGGGTGGGGCTTCCTCTCCCCCAGAGGCTCTTCCCTATATAATCCAGACATCTCTTCTCATCTTCTCTCCCTCCCCCTCTCTTCATTTCCTCTCTCCCTGCATATGCATGTTCTCTTTCTTTTCCTCCTTCCCTCTATCCCTCCCCTTGGTGACTTCCCTGGTTTGTTTCTTGGGACCAGTGAACCCACCTGAGAGCAGCTTCCCAAAAAACCTTCCTTTATATAATCTAATCTGGCTTGAACTAGCTCATTCCACTGGTGGGGAAATAACATACCAGTTTTTTCAGGCGAAGGTTTTGTTGGCTGTTGAGGTCTGAGCCTCATAGCATAGCTGTAGCCATTTTGTCCCATCCCCATCATGGAACAAATTTCATATTGATGCTGTAACATGCCTGCCGGTCATTGACACAGAAAAATAACTTGACTCAGAGCAGGGTCATGCTGACCATGTCCTCTGTTACATTCTATACGTTCTGTAATATGTTTGTTAATCTTAAGAAATTCCACAAAGCTTTATGTAGGACCCATCAAGTTTAAGGTCAATATGAACCGTTAGGTATAAAACAAGTCAGAGCTGACCACTGGGCAGCACTTCCTGCACCTGCATATGAGCTCATTGTGTGTTTTTTTTTCCTTTACAAGCTGACGAGAGAAAGATGTTCAATACCACGGCTCAGCCTCCAGATTCTGAGCTACAGTTATAATCTGATCAGTGTCAGGGTGTGTGCTCAATAAACTATTCTCGCTTAACTGAGGTTGGTGTTCGTATGGTTTGTGTGGCAATTCCTGAACCCCAACATTGTCAACTGGGTTAGATTGTCCGCCATTATGGTGACATTGCTATATTCTCCCTCTGTACAAGTGAGATAGTCACAACTGCGGCTTAGAAGGCAGAGCCCAGGCAGACGTTTCTGGTTAGTGTGTGAATGTGGGCGCTCAGTATCAACGTATTAGTTACTTTTCTACTGCTGCGATAGACCACCAGGACCAAGGAAACCTACAAAAGGAAAAGGTTATTTGGGCTTACGGTTCCAGAGGGTTAGAGTCCATGACAGTGGAGCAAAGGTGTAGCAGAGCAAGAACATGAAGCTGAGGGCTCACATCTTGAACTGTAAGCACAGAGCTTGAAGAGTAACTAGTAAGGGCTCAGCCCACCTCTAGTGTCACACCTCCTCCAACGAGGCCACACCTCCTAAGCCCCCCAAACAATGCCAGCAACTGGGGACCAAACATTCAAATGCTGGAGACTATGGGGGGGGAGACTATTTCTCATCGAAACCAACCACCATCAGTGTTGCTGGGAAGGGACCCAGGGTGCTTCAAGTTCTGTGCCAATCAGCTCCTGAGAAGACCCTCTTCTCTCCCAGTCAATTTCCCCCAGGTACCCTGGCTAGAGCACAGATCTTCAGTGAGCTCAGGTTCTAGGTCAGACACTTCTCGGTCCTCTGATGCTCGGTTCTGGAGGATGCAAATAGGACAAGTTCATTGAAAGGTTGGTTGCTCTCTCACTGACTGAAGCACAGAGATTTTGGAAGTCAAGAGTATGCAGGATTAAGGCTAAGACTGAAGGTTAACACTCTCCCCCCCCCCCCCCAAAACCTGGTACTTTTGGGGCAAATAAGTCTCGTTTGCATAAGAAAATAAAAGGCCTCTGCTGGTGCATGCATATGGCCATCTCAGGCTGCAGCTGAGAGGGGAAGCAAACAATGCAGAGACAGACACCTCAGCACCTCAGATCTTCATCCCAGCAAGGATGAACGGCTGCCAGCATGTCCCCCATGAACTGTGGCAGAACTGACTGGAGATTCACGACTTATATTTTAATAGCTTCTCAAGTGGGTGACTGGAGCTCCCTCTCTACTCTCCTGTCTGCTGGCTAAGTGATCTGGTTGTCTGAACAGTGCCCAAATGCTACAGACAGACTTCCAGAAACCATGGCTGCTACATTTGTTGGGAGAGAGCTTAAGTAACCTGATTGCTTTTTAGCTGTTGAGAACATTGATTTTTCTTTTTAATTGCATTCATGGCTTAAAATACCCCAAATAATCCAGGATGATGGGGCGCAGACTACACCGGTACCTCTTTAGGTAAGTGTTGACGTATTCTACTGTCCACAAGGTCCTCAGAATTAGTACGTAGGTTGATGTATTGGAGGCGCCTAGATTTTCAGTGTGGCCTGAGGACAGCGTATACTTATCCGCAGTCTCATGGGGGGGATGGGATTGGGATTCTCATGTTTCCACACGGTTCTGGGAGAGATTCAGTCTAACCACGATGTATGTAGCTGAAGATGTCGGCTTGGTGGGATTGTGTCCTGGTGGCCGTTTCTTTCTCCTTAAGTGACCATGTTTTCAGAGCCAGCTTACTTGGGGAGGAGAGAAGGCAATTTCCAGGGAACTATTCATTCTTGTTGCTTGAGTCTTGCTTTTCTAGGCTTTGGTGCTACAGAGAGTATAAGGATAGTCTAGGTTGGTAGTTCTTACCTTGTAGGTTGTGACCTTTTTGCAGGGGTCGCCTAAGATCTTCGAAAACGCAGATACATTATGATTCATAACAGTAGCAGATCACAGTTATGAAGTAGCAATGAAAATAATATGATGGTTGGGGAGGTCACCACACGTGAGGAAGTATGTTCAAGGGTCACAGCATTAGGATGGTTGAGAGCCACTGCTCTAGGGTTGATACCACCTTCATAAGTGAACCGAGCGCTGTGTGCAGCAGCACTCATCTGTAACCCAGTACTCAGAGCTGAGGCAAGGGAAGTGCTGTGGGTCTGAGGCCAGCCTGGGTTATACAGTGAGAACTTACCTTCACAAAAGATAGGAGAGAGAATGTGCATCTGTCTGTGCACATGTACATGTGTGTGTGCATGTGTACCTGTGTGGGTGTGCATGTGTGCATGTTCATGTGTTTGTGTGCATGTGTGTGTACAGGAGGATAAGAATTCATTCTTAGTCATGGTAAATTTGAAATCAGCCTGGTTATATAAGACTGGGGGGGGGGTCACAGCAAGAGAAGGCGATCCAGAGCTAGACAGTAAAGTATTAAAAAATATTTAATATTCTATTCAAGAGTCATTAAACTGAGTTCAAACCATAACACAGTATGGACAAATGGGGATTTTTAGCCAAGGAACAAACAGGGCAGGAATCAGGAAGTAGTGAGAGAGAAACCAAGGAGGGGATTCTGGCTGATTGACCCACAAAATTGTTTTTATCTTTTAGATTGTCTCACAATGTAGCCCAAGTTGGCCTTGAACTTCTGGTAAACCTCCTGCCTCAGCCTTCCAAGTGTGGGATCCCAGCCTGTCTTTAAATGTGAGGCCCAGATCTACACTCACATGGAGGAGAGTCAGGAGGCAGCAGGAGTCAAAGCCCAAAGTAACAGCCTAACTGTTCTTTTCCGAGCCCTCGAAGATAAAAAGAACTTAAAAATAGACTGAGGAGGAAATCCAGAGAGAATTTTAACAGAGTTTGGGAGATAGAAAACAACAAGGTGGTGTGCTGGAGCTCACCACAGCCACACGGGAGATAGAGGAGGAAACAGAGTCAAGCTGTCCGGCTCACCACAGCCACACGAGAGATAGAGGACGAAACAGAGTCAAGCTTCCTGGTGACAGGCCAGCAACGGGGTGATTGTACATCAGCCCGCTACTTGTGTCTCAGGACCTGTGGCCATGGACTATGACATTTTCACCAGAGGAAGCTGGTGCAGATGTGCGGTGTCTCCCAAACAGTACTCAGGAAGCAGCTCCCTGCAAGTGCCCAACTGTATCCCCCTTTCCCTGCCTAGCATTCCTACTTGGAACAGGATAAAAGGCAAGGAGAGAAGGGGCCGTGAGAAGGGAGAGGAACTCCCTTTCCCCAGAGTCTGGTTGAAGCCTCTTCCCAACTGAGAATCAAGAATTCTAATGCAAGCCAGGCAGTGGTAGCACATGCCTTTAATCCCAGTGGGGGAGGCAGAGGCAGGAGATCTCTGTGGGTTTGAGGCCAGCCTGGGCTACAGAGTGAGTTCCAGGACAACCAAGACTACACAGAGAAACTGTCTTGGAAAACAAAAACAAAAACAAAACCCAACCAACCAACCAAACAAACAAATGCATTCCAATACAGTTAACAACATTCACCAAGTCCAAGGCACCTGCAGAGCCACAGAATGATTTTGTGAAAGAGGGAAAAGGATAGAAGTGGCCAGGGTCCCTTAGAAACCTATTAAGCAGTATGTATCAGTTACCATCTTGTCGCTGTGACAAAAATATCTTGATAAAAGCAATGGAAGGGAGGGTTATCCTGGCTCACAGTTCTAAGGCACATGCATTGTGGGAAAGAATGGCATCAGAAGCTTGAGGCAGCTGGTCACAGAGTCCACAGTTAAGAAGCAGGGGGAAATGAATACTTGTACTCATCCTCCATCCCTAACTTAGTGTGTGACCTCATCCATGGGTTTAGAATGGGTCTTCCGACATCAATTAACACTTAAACTTGATACTCTCTCACACAGATTCCCAAAGATTTGTATCCATGGTGATTCTAAATGCCACCAAGTTTGACAGTCAAAATCATCCATCCCACAGTGTATTGCAAAAGCTTCCAAAGTCTTATATAGAGATATAGGTAACATATAGATATATAGACATTGTCTTAGTTAGGGTTTTACTGCTGTGAAGAGACATCATGGCCTAGCCAACGTTTATAAGGGACAACATTTAATTGGGGCTGGCTTAAAAGTTCAGTCCATTATCATCAAGACAGGAACATGGCAGCATGCAGGCAGGCATGGTGCAGGAGAAGCTGAGAGTTCTACATCTTCATCTGTAGGCTGCTAGCAGAATACTGGCTTCCAGGCAGCTAAGAATAGAGTCCTATAGCCCACACTCACAGTGACACACCTACTTCAACAAGGACACACCTACTCCAACAGAGTCACACCTCCCCCCTCCTTTCTCCCTCTCCCTCTGTCCCTACTCACTCCAGCCCAAAGATTTTTATTTATTTATTATATGTAAGGACACTGTAGCTGTCTTCAGATACCCCATAAGAGGGCATCAGATCTCATTATGGATGGTAGTGAGTCACCATGTGGTTGCTGGGATTTGAACTCATGACCTCCAGAAGAGCAGTCAGTGCTCTTAACCGCTGAGCCATCTCACCAGCTCCCAGGTGATACCTTTTAATAGTGCCACTCCCTGTGCCGAGTATATACAAACAGTCACAGACATACATATATACACTGGGTATGGTGGTGAACATTCTTAATCCCAGCACTAGGAGGCAGAGGAATGTGTATCCCTGTGGGTTTAAGGACAGTCTGGGCTACATAGTGAGACCTTGTCTCAAAACAAATAAAAACCCCAAATAAAGTAAGCACTAAGACATACCTGGGATTACTGGCATGTGCTAAACACCCGACACTTTTAAGACTGGATTTGCCATGTTGCCTGGAATGGTCTTGAACTTTTGACCTTAGGTGATCCTCCTGCCTCAACATCACACGTACTGGGATAATAGATTTGCACTACTATGACCAGTGAAACGAAGTGTAGACATTTGTCTACTCCTTGTCTTCCGGAGAAAATCTGCAAAGCTTGTCTCTGAACACCCCCAGACTGCAGCACTACTTGGTGTTCCCCTACATTGAAAGCACCTCCTGCCGTGGTCTCCTTTACCATAAAACCAGCTGGGCGTGTGGCGCATCAGGAATCACAGCCTTAGTGTAGACGGGATTGTACACAGAGCGGCAACACCTGAGCAGAAACTGCAGTGATACAGGCTCAGGAAGCTGAGCCGTCTGCCCAGGGTCTCCTCTAAACTGTGGAGCAGAAAAAGGGTACAGAGTTCCATCTGTAAGTTGACCTGGGGTAGATGCTCCCTTTAACTGTCATCACCAGCGCAGCTTCCTCCCGATTGGTGCAGATGATCTTCCACCCCCTCCCCTTTTCCGGCCTAGACTGCTTGGAGGAAGGAGTCTACAAAGCTGTGTATTTTTAGCCTTAGCCGCCCGGCTGATTCAACATCATCCCCCACCCCACCCCCCGCCTCCCACCTCCCACCCTGTCCTTTTCATTCCTCAGCCTGGCCCTTGAATTCCCGTAGGAGCGGTCCTCGGGCTTGCTAGGCTGCCTCACAAGCCAGCAGGACGTCTGGGCTGGCGCTCAGGGGCGGGGCTGACCTGGCGATAGGAAGAGTCTGCAGGATCTTGAGCGTGGAGTTTGGGGCTTTTCCGATTTAACTGCTAGTCTTTTCATCCAAGCATCGGATACATCTGCAGCCTGCTGTGCAAGGGACACAGTGCAGTACTCTTTCTGAGGAAGGTACTCAGGTAAACACAAGACACAATGCCCATTCCACAGCATTAGTTACCCAAAGAGAACGAAAGAAGGGCATCTCAAAAAGAAATAAAAGAAAAAAGACCAAACGGCCATAGTGGCTCAGGCCTGTGATTACAGTATTTGGTAGGCTGAAGCAGGAGGATCCGGAGTTCAAAGCTATCTTAGACAGTCTATGCCACAACAGATCCTTTCTTAAAATAAAGCAACAAACAAAAACTAAGGCCAGCCTGGTCTACAAAGTGAGTTCCAGGATAGCCAGAGTGTCATAAAGAGAACCTGTCTACAAACCCAAACCAAAACAAACAAACCGAAAACCAAAACAAAAACCCAAACTACAAACAAAAAGGAAAACCAAAACAGCTGACAATCTTCATGAACAAGGCTCTCGCTCTCACTGGTTTCACTTCTGCTTTTACCCCAAGTACCAGCTACCTCGTGGCCTAGCAAACGCCTGCCCCACCCTAATCTTTTTTATCTTTGAGAGTACGATGCCAGAAAGCTAGAATTTCCTCAGGTGAGCTGGTCCAAATGGGCAGGATGTCAGAGTGACCCGGGACTACCTCCAGCGTCACCGCAGCCCCCCTGGCATGCCGACACACCCACCAGCACCAGGTAATGATCAAAAAGAACTAAAGACCAGGGGCCAGCAAGATGGCTCAGCCAGTAAGGGTGCTTGCTGCCAAGTCTAACTACCTGAGTTCTAGTTCCAGGACACAAGGTGGAAGGAGAGAAAAGACTCCCAAAAGTCATTCTCTGACCTCCACAAATATATGCACCAATAATAAATAAAAATTTAATAAGCAGAAAGAAAGAAATTATGTGGTTTCTAAATTCCTAGAAATTTTCTCCTCTGTCCCAGAAATGGCATTACTCCCCCCCACACACACACACTTTGTCAGACTGTCTGTTCTTCTCAATTTTTTCTTTTCTCTTTATTTTTTGGGGGCGGGGGCGGGGGTGGGGGGATCAGGTTTGAGGCCCAGACTGGCCTCCAGCTTGTTAAATATAGCTGAGACTAGACTAACTGGTATATGTTTTGAAGTTTAATCCGACTTATTATTATTATTGTGTGTGTGTGAGGGTCTGCACACACCTTGGCGCGTGTGTGGAGGTCAGAGGATGAGTCACTTCTTTCTTTCCTCCATGACTTCTGGGGATCAAACCCATGCCATAAGGTTTGCACAAGAAGCCCTTGTACTCCCAAGTTATTTCAATGGCTCCTTTTGTGCCCCCCCCCAAAAAACCAGGATCTCATGTTGCCTACACTGATTTCAAATGTGTGTGTTCTCTAGAGGAACAGAACTAACAGAGTGCATTTATATTACAGAAAGAACTCGTTAGATCGCCTTACACACTGGGCTGAGGACATGGATGTGCTCCTTATCCTATCAAGTGAGATGCTCTCTCTAGCAGGCCCTGATCTGGTGCTTAAGGCCTGGAGGAGTTCTAGAGTCACTGGGTTCAGTCCATGTTGCAAAGCTTAGGAAGCTGGGTTCTGTTGTTAGTAAAGGATGGCAGCCGCAGCAACAGAGTAGATGTGTGTGCCTGCAAGGATGAAGGTGGGCAGGTAAAAATAGCATCATTTCTCCTATAGTCCTGCTCTATCTGGCCTGCTGCCCAGTGTTTTCCCCTCAGTCAGTCCTTGCAGAAAATATCTTCACAGAGCTGCCTAAGGGTTTATCTCTTAGATCCCCCAGATTGAATCAAGCTGACCATCAAGATTAGCCGTTACTGTAATCTTCCTGTCTCAGCCTCTGTCTTAGAGTTTTACTGCCATAAACAGATCCCATGACTAACAGAATACTGGCCTCCAGGCAGCTAGAATGAGAGTCTTAAAGCCCACACCCACAGTGACACACCTACTCCAACAAGGCCACACCTCCTAATAGTGCCACTCCTTGGGTCAAACATCTAGAAACCTTTACAGCCTCCCCAGGAACTCAAGTGTGTGGTATCCTGCCTATCACTCCTCCCTTCTATGGTGCTGTGTGGTATACTGTAGCTTTGATTTTTTTCAAAGCCTACTTTTAATAATGGTTCCTAAATGCTTTAACCTCCATTCTAGCCTACTAAAGGTTATTAGGATACGGGGGAAGTGGACCTGTTTAGAAATTGCTCTTTGAAGCAAATCCCATCTACTTTGTCAGGAAGTCAGCAGTTCAGTTTTCAGAACTCAGCAGAGGTAGCTCAATCCATTCGCAAACACTTCAAGAGTATACCAGCAGTCTAGTCCAGTAGTGTCGGGATAGCAAACACAAATCAGCAGCGGTAGGTGGCATGACCTAGCAGAGACAACCAGGCTTCCAACGAACAGCTACAAGTAAACGGAACAGTAGGACCAACGGTGACACCAGGAGACGTTTTCAGTTGTGCCTGTCTCAGCAAAGTGGAGATCATCAACGATGGGAGACCATGAAGCGTTGCAAAGCTGGCTATGCAAGCCTCGTCACTGTCCGTGAGTCCTAGTTATACGCCCTCCTTTTTTTTTTTTTTTTTTTGGTTTGGTTTGGTTTTTCGAGACAGGGTTTCTCTGTGTAGTCCTGGCTGTCCTGGAACTCACTCTGTAGACCAGGCTAGCCTCGAACTCTCGAACTCAGAAATCCGCCTGCCTCTGCCTCCCAAGTGCTGGGATTAAAGGCGTGCGCCACCACCGCCCGGCGTTATACGCCCTCCTAACGTCACGTGTCCTCCATGGGTCTTGCCTCATCACGAGACTCTGTCTAAGCAAAACTCGACGTGAGTCTGTATCAGCTGACATCACTCTGCCAGTTGGCCCAAGTCCGAGGAAGCAGCAAGAAGCCTCCAGAATACCCCCAGAAGTTTTTGGTGCACTTCTCTCTATAGAGTCATGACAAATGAAGCTCAGCTATGCAATGTAAGGCAGACCAATAAATGCTTGTCATTAGTGAAGAATCCTTTATCATACATCCATTCACATGCTTGCTTTAGCAAAACATCCTTTCACCTGTGTGTCCTTCAAACATTCCTTCATGTGTCTGCCTTAGCAAAACACCATCTGACACAACTGACTTTCCAGAGAAACCATAAGTTTTCACTTCAGTATACACCAGAGACAACTGCTTGGATGTGGGTTTAAACTGATAGAAAGTCTTTATTAGCTGACTAGTGACTACATTGGGTGTTTGGGATGGTGGTGTAGCCCCAAGATTTTCTCAGTGTTGTTAAAGAACAAAAACCACATCCTGGGTTGATACACCTCTTTCTTCCACCCCCCCACCCCCGCCCCGGACTCTCAGGGGTTGTTTGTCTTTGTAATCCCTCATAAGTAGTCTCAAAGCAGCAAAAGAAGTGGGAATGTTATTTGTCAATAAGCTATTTTCATCAAAAACACTCCTATAGCTGGGTGTGCTGGCTCACACTGTATTCTAGAACTGAGGTAGGAGGATAACACCAATTTGAATCCAGCATCATGGTCAGTGTGGAACCCTGTTTTAACATGACAAAGCAACATGTTCTCTTCTTCCTCTTCTGTGGCTCATCCCCGCCTCACCTTGAGTGGTTCCCAGGAAATGCACTGAGATCTGACAAGCTACAGCAGAGTTTAAGTCCTGACATGGGTCTGCCTCTGTTGAAAAGTAGAGCCCCCGGGCGACAGAGTCTCTGGGATCAGACTGTGTATACTCAAGCTTAGGGTTAAGAAGTAGCAGATTCTTCTCTGCAATGCTCACTGCACAGCTAGCTCTGCCCATGATCGCATATGAAAGCTGAGTACTGTGTGCAGCTGGTCAATGCCTTCCAACCCCCCCCCCCCGTTTGTTTGTTGAGACAAGGTCTCACTTTGTAGCATAAGCTGCTCTCCAATTCATGATCCTCCTGCTGCAGCCTCTGAATGCTGGAGTTACAAGGATGGGCCAGCACACCAGTCCTGAACCTTCTTTATTCTCCTTCCCCCTCCCCGCCCCCCTGAACTTTCATCTTACTTAGTGCAAATCTCCTGGGGAGGCTTTATCTTATCCTGTATAATTACTGGAATTCACATGAATTCGTCAATGTAGAACAGTGTTCCTTAGAACGGTTACAGCAGTTCAGGTGAGCAGGAGGATTTTCAAGAGAAGGTTGCTAGGAGGTATGACCTATTTCTGTGAGCTACAACTAGCAAAGTATTTGGCAATCAAACAAAGTTTAACATGTCCCATAATATGCCAAAAAGCTATTTGCTCTGAGGTGGGACATCCTCTTCATATACTGAATGTCTACTCTGTTCTAGAAAATTAGAAGGCGTGGTGAGAGAAACAAAGGAGACAGAAATGAAGGCGAGTGTCTCTCTTATCTCATGACACATTTATGAGTTTATTGGCTCAGCTGGAGGGCACAGCCAGAGGCAGGGAATAGATGTAACTCTCCCCGTCCCCCATTGGCAGTTGGAACCTAAGCCATGTTTTAGCAATTCTCAGCTCCAGTCCAGGCCAAACCTGTTCCTGGCATTCTTAAGGAACAGCTTCATTTTCTCCCCAAGAATCCAGCCTTGGTGCAGGGCTGGTGGAGGGTCCTGGGACGGTGGAGAACAGGGCAGACAAACCTTAGAACTTCTGGGAAGGAGGCATTGCTGGATGGTCATAACCAGACCTCTAGTGTAGAATGGGTGCCAGGCTCTGGGTTCCACGTGCCTCCCTCTGAATCTGTAACAAACCTATGAAGTTGTTCTGTTCCATTTGCAGAAGAGGAAAAGAAAGCTCAGAAAGCGTCAGCCTACCCAAGGCTGTGCAGCTAAGAAAATGGAGTGTGGTTCTGCTCTAGGCTGCCAACTCCACAGCACGTCTTTTCTTAGAGTAAAACTCACCCCTCTCAGTGGTATACAACTCTATGGATATCAAAAATGTGTACAGTTGAATAGCTTCCACCACAGTCCAGTTGCAGAGCAGGTCCATTAGCCTAAAACTTCCCTCAGAGCCTTTTGTAATTAATGTCTTCCTTTTGTTTACTCTCAGACCTAGATATCCAGTGATGCATTTCTGTTTATTTATTTTTGTATTTATGTATGTATGCATGCATGTATGTATAAGTATGTATGCATGTATATAAATATGTATTGTGTATATGTACATATAAGTATATATGTATTTGTGCATATATGTACATATGTATATGCACGCACACATGCATGCATGTATGCACTTATGTATCTGTGTATGTACATATAGATGTATAAATGCACACATGCATATGTGCATGTATATATATATGAGTGTACATATATGTATGCATAAGCACATGTGTGTACATGCATACATGCATGTGCACATAAGTACATATGTATGTTTGTATAATATATGTATCTGTGTATGTATGTATGTATATATATATATATGGATATATATGCATATGTGTATCTACATATGTATGCATGTATGTGTTTATACATGTATGTGTACATATGTATACATAGGTATGTGCATGTATGTATATATGTATGTATATATATATATATATATATATTTAGTGTATGTATGCAGGTATGTATGCAGGTGTACGTGTGCCATATCACTAGTGTGGAGGTCAAAGGATGAAAGTGTGTAAAATCCTTACTGGTTCACATTGTAAGGTATTCCAAACCAACCTCTCAAAAGTAGGTGGTATGGTGGTCGCCCATCTCCCACCATATGACCTATAAAGGGCCAGTGCTCAGAGCAGCACACTATTCCTCCCCTGGACTCTCTGTGCACACGAGTTCTTTCTCACACTCCTTGACAACACACACCAGCTTTGCTCAGTCTTTGTTCCAGTTTTCCTTATAATGCTTGGGCACAAGATGGATTTGAAATCCCCGACTTAGTGGGCTGGCTTCTTTTCCTTTGCTGTAATACAACAACAAAGGCAACTTCTGGGAGTTTATTTGCCTATGGCTATTATCCAGAGGGATATGAGTCCATTGTAACAGGACAGGAACATGGCAACAAGTGTCAGGCATGACAGCCGGAGCAGAAAGCTGTATGATCCCATTTTTAATCACAAGTATAAAGCGGACAAAACAATTGGAAATGGAGCAAGGCTACAAACTCTCAAAGCCCTTCCGTGATGTTACCTCCAGCCAGGGCACACCTCCTAATCCTCCCAGAACAGCTCTCCCAATGGAAAGTTGAGCCTATGGGGGACATTTCCCAAGCCACCATACTCAGGGTGGCTTTGGTGTCTGCTGAGCACCCTAGCTCAGTTGCTGTTGAAGAACACTTAGCGCTATGACTTACTTCCAGGGAAAGTCAGAGCCTTCTTCTATGGCCTGTTTCCAGGGAAGGAACAGGAAAGTGTCAAGAGTCTCCCATGCTCCTGTTGTTTTCTTAGATGCTAAGTGCCATACTTTGGAGGTCTCCATCCTGACCTCTATCAGATGCAATGGTAGGATGAACGACAGTTTGGTTGAGACTGTGCAGATCTTTCTGAGAAGTTTTGGGAGGTTAACCTCAAGCTCAGCCCTAAGTTGGGGGAGGGGAATGAGATATGGTGAGGATGTCCCCTGGCATCAATGCACCTACACCAAGACCATGGCTGAGTATGGAGAAGACCAGTGGGGCAACCCTTAGAGAACGAGGCCTACCAGCATAGTATGTCACCTCAACGATGTATGGTGGTATCTTACTGAGCAAATGGCAAAACTGTTTGGAACTTTCCAGGATGTGGTTCCTGCCCCTATCCTCCTAGAGTACAACGTCAGAGTTGTCTTCAGTCAGCCAGTTAAACTGAAAGAGAGGAGATGTGTTTTTAGAAGAGGTGACTTCAGGGAACCAAAATGGACACTGCCCCAGAGGAATTGGAGCTTAGAGAATTGGGAGTGAGACCAGACGTAGTGTCACATACTTCTAATCCCAACACTGGAGAGGCTGAGGCCTCTCACATTTGCGTTCAATGTAGCTGCTAAGAGTGCTGAACCAGGCTCAATGGTGCATCGTTATAACCTCAGGATTGGAGAACCTGTAGAGGCAGGAGGACATCTACGACTTTGAGACCAGCCCATGTTCCATAATAGGTTTAGCTCTCCAGTAAGATTAAAAGAAGAAGAAAGAGGAGGAGAAAGAGGAGGAGGAGGGGGAGGAAGAAGAGGAGGGGGAGAAGGGGGAGGAGGAGGAGAAGAAGGAAAAGGAGGAAGAGGAGAGGGAGGAGGAGAAAGGGGAGGAGAAGGAGAAGGAGAGAAAGAGGAGGAGGAAGAAGAGGAGGAGGAGGAGGAGGAGGAAGAGGAGGAGGAGGAAGAAGAATGCTCAATGAATTGTCTTTAGGGAAAGCTTTAGAAGCCATGCTTGCAGGCCAGCTGTTACTGTGTCCCAAAGTATGATGGAAACAAGGTGCTGTTAGCTCTGACATGCCGCAGAGAGAGATCTTGCTTATACAGGCCTAGGCTCTATGAAGCGTTCAGCCAGCCTGGTTCCTCTCATCCTTCAGTGTGCCAGTCTGACCTGCTCACTCTCTTCCCAGGGAGAAGGGAAAGAGCAAGGAAGCTCTCCCAGTACAGGAGCTGAAGACGAGGCCTCAGCTACCAAACCTTCAGGTCTGCCATTCAGGTCTCCTGGGTCCAGGCAGTGTGATCCTAGCACATCCATGAGGATGGCAGTGACTGGCAGAGATACAAGTGTCTACAGGGCTGGGCTTGCAGAGCCAGGAGCCACTGTGGTCACGAATGTCATCTGACTCAATCAATTTTCCTAGACCTGGGGGAGAGGTGACTGCTTAGCTTACGACTTGTGTGCTCTGTGCGTGTCCTGGCTTGAACACGGTCTTGAATCACCAGTCTATAATCCTTGCCGTAAGCCTCAGGTCTCAGAGTCCGTCCTGCTACACACCCCTTTCCCTCTTGATCTGTTTTGACTAGAAGAAAGGAAAAGGCGGCCAGGTGGCTTTGTGGCTTTGCTTTCATTTATGAGCTAGGATAGTCGTATATAGCTTAGATTGGCCTTGGCCTTGTAGAGATCTCCCTGCCTCAGCATCCCCAGTGTGGGGATTAGAGGTATGTGTCACTATGTCAGGTTTTACTCCTGATTCTCTAAGCTCCAGTTGCTCTGGACAGTTGTCCACTCTGGTTCCCTGGTGTCATCTCCTCTCTGTTAGATCATCTGGCTGAATGAAGATGGCTCTGACTTTGTATTTACATTTTCAGATTCTTCTGCCTTCTCTTGGTTCCTCTGCTCATGTCACCCCACCTCCACCCCAAGACTGATCTAGACTTCTTTCTCATTTCCTCGGGGCCTAATCTAGCCTTTTAGACATAGTAAGGTAAGAACACGTTTCTTGGTACATTAAGTAAGTGAATAGAAATCAGAGACTCATGTGGAGGTGGGGACAGTGTGGGGCTCTAACTCCCACATCCAAGCAAGGAGAGCCTGTACCAATGCTTGCTCCCAGAAAGTTATTGAATATTATTGCTATTTGTAATCACTAATAGTGTAGACTCCAGAGAGGCCACTGTGGCTTACAACCTGGCTATCTCCTTCTTGACTCTGTTTCTCCTTCCTTGCTTGCTTCCTTTCCTTTAAAAAAAGTTAGTGTGTGTTTGTGTACAGGTATGCATGTGTATGTATGTGTCTGAGCATGTGTGTGTGTGAATGTGTATCTGTGTCCCTGCATGTGTGTGTGCACGTGTGTGTCTGCACATTTGTGTGTGTGTGTGTGTTTGTGTGTGTGTGTAGGCCTGAGGTTGATGGTGAAGGTCTTCTTCAATCACTCTACATCTGACTGAGGCGGGCTCTCTCACTGAAGCTGGACAGCTCATGGATTTGTTTATATTGGCTGGCCAACAGGCCCCTGTCTCAGGCTCCTCAGCACTGGGATTACAGACACAGGCCAGGCTTTTTAACCTGGGTGTTGAGGATGTACTATGGGGCTTCACACTTACTGAGCCATCTCTCCAGTGCATCTCCTCATCTTTTTTGAGGTAGAGTCTTATGTATTCCAGGTTGGCCTTCAACTCATTATGTAGCTGAGGATGATCTTGAACTCTTGATTTTCCTGCCTCTGCCTCCCGAGTGCTGGGAGTCAGGCATATCCCATAAAGCTAAGCAAGCAACTTAACAGCTGAACTCTATCTCTAACCTTTAAAAATGTACCATCATCATCAATCTTCATAGTTATCATCGTGTGTGTGTGTGTGTGTGTGTGTGTGTGTGTGTGTGTGTGATGTTTCTCCTTCCATCTTATTGAGACAAGGCCTCTCTGCCCTACAATCTTCTGGGCAATTCTGTCTGTCTCTGTCCCCTATCTTGCCATAGGTATGCTAGAACTTCTTTTGATCAGGTGCTATCGGTGCTTTATCTGCTGATCCTCCTCACTCACTGGTCTTCCAGCCCCTTTCCTTGTACTTTTGAGAGAGTTTCGCTCTGTAGCTTAGGCTGTCCTGGAGCTCTCTATGGAGTACAAGTTGGCCTAAGCTTGCCTGAGTCTCCTTGATGCTGGGATTACAGGTATAAGCTACCGTGTCTGGCTCTTCCTCATTTGTGAATTGGGGTGTGATGATAGCTGTGGCCTCCTAGGACAACAGAGTGGCTGGGATGAAGAAAGGCAAATAGAAAGCCCTGGCTGAGGATCAAATGATGAGTGATCAGAAGACTGTGACTTCTGCCTCCTCATGGGGAGCTCACTACCAGCTTGTGCTTCAATGAAACCATGCTTTAACTTGGGTGGCTCTGGAAGCTCTCCTGAAGACTCAGATCTATCTACATACAAGTCATTTAGTCAAAAGGTGACTCTAGGAAGCTTAGGTCCAGCAGCACTCTGACAAAATCAGCATCTATTAACTAGTGATGAGGTTGCCGTGGTTTCATCCTTCCCTGAGGATAAGATTGGGGTATTTCCCCCAATTTCCTGCTACTGCTTGAGGGCTATTCTGAAGGCTTCTCCCCATGAGCTTTCAGCCTGCTGTCCACAGGCAGTCAAAGGAAGGGCCTAGGCCAAGGGGCAAAGACTCCTGCAGAAAGAAACATGAGTTCAGGGTCACAGCCCTCCAGGTTCCCTGAGGATCTGAAGGGGACACCACAAAGAAGGTGCTTGTTAGAAGTTATGTCTACCAGTAAGCTCCAGGCCAGTCTGGGCTACAGAGTGAGATCTCCCAAATAAACAAACAAAAGGAGGAGGAGGAGAAACGGAGGAAGAGGAAGAGAAGCAGGATGAGGAGGAGGAGGAAGAAGAGGAAGAGGAAGAGGTTGAGTGGAGACTTGGAAACAGAGGCACAGACACATGGAGAAGGTGATGACAGAAGGAGAGGGTTAGTGCAGCAGCATGTACCATTAGACTCTAGGAGGAAGCAAGAAAGATGCCTTTCTAGAAGATTCCGAGGATATAGGGCCCACCAACACCTTGCCTTTTGGTGTGGAGTCTCCAATATGTGGACAGTGAACTTCTCCTTTTTTTATATTATTAATTATTATTATTATTAGCAGCAGCAGTAGTGTATGTGAATGTGCATGTGTGCACACCCTGCCTTGCTCACGTGCCAGCACATGCCTGTGGTGGTTAGAAGACAGCTTTTAGGAACTGGTTCTCTCCTTTCACTGTGTGGGTCCTGGGGTCAAACAAAGATTGTTAAGCTTGGCAGTGAGCTCTGTTACCCAAGGAGTACCTCACTGGCCCCGAGTTTCTATTTTAAAAGAAAAGAAAGCAAAACAAAACAAAAAATTGATTTATTGAATGATTGTGTTTGGCTGTTGAGTCCCATGACGTTCGTGTCGAGGTCAGAGGACAACTTGGGTGCGTCTATCCTCTCCTTCTCAGAGATCAACAAGTCTGGATCATCGGGCTCAGTGGCAAGTCTGTCTACCTGCTGAGTCATCCCACTGGCTCCTGGGTTTCTGTTTTTCAAGCTTCAGTGGCAGCATTTCTTTTCAATAGCTCTAGGGCATGAAGAGCGGCTTGACAGCAGGGCTGCGTGCTGCACACTTGTCTGCAGACTTTTGTTCAAATCCTGTTGGCTGATGAAAGGTGATGAAGGAGCATCTCAGAATCAGTATCACTTCGAAGTGTGCTTTGTCCATCCTGGTCACTGTCATGCTGGGGTTAGGGCATCGGAACTGTCAAGGACGCCAGGGCATGGGACAGCTGCCTCTAGAGGACAAAGTAGCGCTGAAGAGGGACTCATCCTGTGGATCTCAAAGGAGCCATGTTCGTCTGGCCCAATCTCTTCCCCCATTTTAGATAGGCCTGCTTTCCAGAGCCCTTCACTCTAACCAGGTTGAGCTAGACTCAGAAGGTTTTCCTAGGGGTGAAGCAAACTCTCAAGAATCCAGGGTCCCGACTGGGTTTCTCCAGCTGGACTCTAGGAATAGTGTCTCATCAGTGCAGGGAGGAAGAGTGACAGTGTGAGGTGACGCAACTGGAGTAAAAAGCTCACTGTTCTTCATTCTCTGTAAAAGAATGTCAGAAGTTCAAGGCAAGGCACATAGGTATGCTCTCTCTCCCCCCACCCCTGTGTGTGTGTGTGTGTGTGTGTGTGTGGTATCTGTGTGGGAGAGAGCAGCTTACTGCAGACAGCTTTCTCCTTCCATAGTGTGGGGCCCAGGGATGGACTGCAGTGCAGGTCATCAGGATTGATGGCAAGCACTTTTACCACTGAGCTATTTCACTGAGCCTGCTTGGTTTTTTGAGACAAGAGGCTTGCCAAGTAGCCTGAGTTGGCCTTAAACAAATGGATATTTTGCATTTTTTGAGCAACAGTGCTACATTTAAAAAACACAAAGGGATCATAAAGAGGGTAAGAATACTACTTTGCAGTACTGTGTTTTACAAGTCAAGTAAGATGGTTCATACCTGTAATCCCAGCATCTGAGGGGCTGATACAGTGAGGCTGTCTTGAGTTTGAAGCCAGCCTATCGAGCTCTAGGCTAGCTTGGGTGTTCCATGACTTTTCCTGGGGAGCTAAGAACAAATGTCTGTTCATCTCAGACAAGGCTCTGATGACAGACTACAGAAACAATTTCATCCGAGTCTAGCTTAGTGAATCAGTGAGTTGTTTATGTCTTACAGGAGTTTGGATGAGGAGTACTTATAGGAAGGTAGATGACTCAGAGATAGCTGCATTACCTGCCCACCACCACAAGAATTACTCAGAAGATGACTCTTGAAAGCTGTACCCTGGCAGCTCTCTGAAAGACTTGCTGCAGCTCAGCCAGCCAGAGGCTCCTCTCCCCAACAACTGGTACTGCTTATATAACCCTGGGAAGGGCCTTGCATATCTTGTAATTTTCAGGAGTTTCCTGAGCCTTTTAAGTTTCATTTACTTCTTGGCCTTGTATGTTTTGCTTATTTCCTGATCTTAGGAGATTCCCACCTCCTTCCAGGAGAGAATGATTCAAAGTAACCACTATATAATATTGGACTACAGAGTGAGACCTCCTTTCACAAACAACAAACATAAAGTATTTTAAGTACTTGGGTTTTTTTTGGTTTTTCGAGACAAGGTTTCTCTGTATAGTCCTGGCTGTCCTGGAACTCACTCTATAGACCAGGCTGGCCTTGAACTCAGAAATCCGCCTGCCTCTGCCTCCCAAGTGCTGGGATTAAAGGCGTGTGCCACCACGGCCCGGCTTTAAGTACTTGTCTTAATGTGCTATATAAGTATTTTTTTTTTTATTTCAAGAAATGATGATTGAGAGGCAGGAGAAATGGTTCAAGTTAACAGCACTTGCTGTTCTTCCAGAGAACCTGGGCTCAGTTCCCAGCACCCATACTGAAATTTACAACCATCTGTAATTCCAGATCCAGAGGATCTGATGCCCTCTTCTGGCCTCTATGGGCACTGTATACAGATGTTACATAGATAAACATATTGCAAATTACTCATATAAACATAAAATAAAAATAAATAAAATCATTAAAAAGAAAGAAATAGTGACTGAATGCCTACTGTGTGCTGAGTAATACAGAAAAAGCATAACAGCTTTACAAAAGGAATATAATATTATACAAATATTATTGTGCAAAATAATTCTTCTTGCTTATCCTCAAAATTTCCAGGTGATATAAAAAGGCAGGTATTGACTGGGGATGTGGCTCAGTTGGTACAGGACCCCCTAACATGGAAAAGCACTAGATTTGACAGCTAGAACCGCATAAACTAGATATGGTGTCACGTGCCTGTAATCCAGCACTGAGGTGGAGATGGGAAGTAGAAGGTCTGTGTCATTCTCAGCTACACAGTGAGCTCAGGCTAGCCTGAGATTCAAGAGACCAACTGCCCAGGGGTGGCACCTTCCACAGTGAGCTTGGCTTTCCTACATTAATCAAGAAAATGTCCACAGGCTTACCCACAGGCCAGTCTGATGGGAGCATTTTCTCAATTGAGAGTCCCTGTTCTCAAACAACTCAAAGTTGTGTCATGTTGACAACAAACCAACCAGGACATCTTTTCTAGCTCAAATAGTTTTATCACGACAATGGAAAGCAAACTTAGATCTACCCTGTCTTAGTTAAGGTTTTACTGCTGTGAAGGGATACTGTGACCCAAACAAGTCTTATAAAGGCAAACATTTGATGTGTCTGGCTTTCAGTTTCAGAGTCATCATGGCAGGAAACATGGCAGCATGAGGTAGACATAGTGCAGAAGGAGCCAAGAGTTCTACATCTTGATCTGAAGGTAGCCAGGAGGAGAGACTCTTTCGCACTGGGCATTAGAAGCCCTCAAAGTCCACCCACACAGTGACACACTTCTTCCAACAAGGCTGCACCTATTCTAACAAGGCCACACCTCCTAATAGTGCCATTTTCCAGGAGCCAAGAGTATTCAAACCACAGAGACCCCATCCACATTCTGATGGTTCCTCTACCCCTAGTGTCCATTAACTTCATGGATGGCCCAGAACTGCTCTGATTGGTGACTCAGGTGGACCAGTCTGGAAGGCTCCTCCTTCCCTACCAGACTTGTTCTATTCCCTGCTTGTTCAGACAGGAGGACATGACACCTAGGGTCCTTCACAGCTGGAAGGGACCTGGTGCTTGATATCAGAGGTGTCTGGAAAGGTACAAGAGTCCAGGAGGTCGAGGCATCCTGGGATTAATCCTGGGGGACTTCTGAAGGCTCTGTTTATTTCAACAGCCATGGGGCATATGGCAGTATCTTTTTCTTCCTTCATTTGGTTGTTTTGTTTTGTTTGAGGCAGGGTCTAGCTAATGCCTCCTCAAACTTAAGATTCTCCTGTTTCTTACAGGTTTACAGCTGAAGACAGCATCTTAAGAGTGAGTGGCTTGGGCACATTTGCATTTGCAGAAAGTCACCCTCACAGCAGACTGCCAGGAGGCTTTCGGTATACACAGAGGGACTGAGGTTAGCTGGGGGCTTGGTCTGGTCAGCAGAGAAAGGGAAAATGGCCAGGGGCTCTGTGAATGGTGGCAGGCAGGGATCCTGCCTCCTCACAGCAAGGCCCGAGGCCCCTTGGATACGGTCTTAGGATCTAATGGAGGTGGGGTGGGGTTTCTCTGCAGTCCGCAGTCTCTCCAGCTTGGGTCTCCAGGAGGACTGGCAGGGATGTGGTACCCAGACCCCTCCTTGGTCCCTTGTTGCCTGCCTTTTCTCGGTATGTCTTCTTTCTGCAGGCTGGAGGCTCATTCGGGGCGGGGGGGGGGGAAGAGAAAGAGAAAGAGAGAGAGAGAGAGAGAGAGAGAGAGAGAGAGAGAGAGAGAGAGAGAGAGAGAACCTGCAGGTGGAGAGAGGCTGAGAACTGTGTGCTCGTCCTGCAGGCTGCTTTGCCACACAGGCTTCTCTCCCCTCCTCCTCAGTTTTTAGGGAAGGCTGAAAATAAACACGTTTGTAATACTGACATGCAATTCACACTTTCTTGACAAGTTAACTTAAACCACAGCCACAGTCGCTTAAAGAGGATCTTTCTAATTCAGAAGATCCTAAGGAAGTCATCTTGCTACTCTAAGCTAGAGGCCAAGGAGGGGGTACTGTTTAATTCTGGAACCCGGGGCCAGAGCACCGTCAGCATTTAGCCACCCAGTTAAGATGTGAAACTGTTGGGGACTCCAGACACCCCTGGGTTTCCCCATAAACAAACAGTGCTTGGTTAATCTCCCTCTGTCCCCTCTTTGCCAAGCTGGCCTCAGATTCCTCAGCCTCCTGTTAGAGCTGCAGGTACTCCACTTTGCCTAATAATATCTCTCTCCCTCCTCCCTCCTCCTTCTCCTTCTCTTTCTCCCCTTTCCTTTTTTTCCTTTTCCTTTCTTCCCTCCCTCCCCTCTACCTCCCTCCCTTTCCTCTTTCTTTCTTTCTTTCTTTCTTTCTTTCTTTCTTTCTTTCTTTC
>NW_021604569.1:10109362-10121830 GCF_004785775.1 Grammomys surdaster
CCTCCTTCCCTCCTTTCTTTCTTTCTTTCTTTCTTTCTTTCTTTCTTTCTTTCTTTCTTTCTTTCTTTCTTTCTTTGTTTTTGAGATAGGGTTTCTCTGTGTAGCTTCATACTCAGAGATTTCCCTGCCTCAGCTTTCCAAGTACAGGGATTACAGGTGCGCACCATAGCTGCCCGGCTTTCTTGCCGCTCTTTAGTACAGGGATTGCAGGCATGATGTAAACTGTGGCTCACAATATTTCCTGATTTCCATTTCTTCCTTCTTTCTTTCCTTGCTTTATCCTTTTCTCTATTTTCCAGCCATTTTGAAACAGAACTTCACATAGCTGAGCCTGGCCCTGGACTCCTGTGCCTTCTGCTCCTGCCATTGCCTTCTGAGTTCCGAGTTTTCACATGTGTGCCACCATAGCCAGATTGATTTCTTTCCATCTATTGTTTGTTTGTTTTCGAAACAGGGTCTCAAGTTGCTAAGGCTAGCCTTGAACTGATGATGTAACTGAAAATGACTTTGAACTCCTGCCTCCAGCCCTCAAGCTATCTAGGATTATAGACATGTGCCACCAGGCATTTTATGTGGTTCTGGGGATCAAACCCA
Source organism: Grammomys surdaster (assembly GCF_004785775.1). NCBI lineage: Eukaryota > Metazoa > Chordata > Mammalia > Rodentia > Muridae > Grammomys > Grammomys surdaster. The sequence continues at coordinate 10,109,957 of NW_021604569.1, forward strand.
AGGCTTCAAGCATGCTAAGCAATTGTACTACCAACTGAGCTTTTCTTTATTGTTATTCTTTCTCTCTCTCTCTCTTTCTCTCTCTCTCTCTCTCTCTCTCTTTCTTTCTTTCTTTTTCTCTCTTTTCTTCTTCCTTCCTTCCTTCCTTCCTTCCTTCCTTTCTTCCTTTCTTTCTTTCTTTCTTTCTTTCTTTCTTTCTTTCTTTCTTTCTTTCTTCCTTTCTTCCTTTCTCTCTTTCTTTCTTTAATGTATATGAGTACACTGTAGGTGTCTTCAAGACACACCAGAAGAGGGCATCAGATCCCATTACAGATGGTTTTGAGCCACCATTTGGTTGCTAGGAATTGAACTCAGGACCTCTGGAAGAGCAATCAGTGCTCTTAACCACCGAGCCATCTCTCCAGCCTCCTTCTTTTTTCTTTCTTAAATGGGATCCCAGGTAGCCAAGGGTACCCTTAAAAACCCGCTCTTCCTGCCTTTCTTTACAGTGTACTGGGATTGTGTATGTGTACACCTAGTTCTTTTGAGGTGATTTTATTTTATTTTATTTATGTGAGTGTTTGCCTGCATGTGTGCCAGCGCACCACCACATCTGTGCTTGATGACTCTAGAAACTAGAGACGTGTCAGATTCCCTGAGACTAGAGTTATATAGACGGTTGTAAGCTCCATACAGTACTAGGAATGGAACCTGGGTCCTCTGGAAAGAGCAGCAAGTTAACCATGCTGCCATCTCTTCAGCCCCTGAATTGGTTTTTAACCTAATTTTCAAATAACATTCCTGCTAGTCATATATTTAAACTTTAAAAAATTATAGTGTGTGTGTGTGTGTATGTATGTATGTGTGTGTGTATGTGCATACATACATGTGTACATGTCAGGGGACTTGTGAAAATGTCAAAGGACAACTTGTAAGAGTCAGATCTCTCCTTCTATTATGTGTGTCCTAGGGATCAAATTCATATCATCAGGCTTGGCACGTCACCAGCTGAGCTACGATGTCCTGTCAGTGTTTCCACAGGGAACTGGCACTGCCTGTCCTGAGCCTTTAGGATGTCCTTCTTGGTGTTGTGTTGCTTCCTTACAGTTGACTCTGGGATCTCCTGCACATTTTAGGTGAGTTATTAAAGTGGAACTAAGAAAACACTGGGACACTGACATTAGACAAGCTCCCATGAGGCTATGCTAGGAAGAGAGCTGACAGCTCAGTGACCCACAAGAACCCTATGGGTTTGGGGAAGGGACAGGGAGCGAGTAAACACATTGGTAGGTGGTAACTGGAAGGCGTGGGCCTGGCCTTCTACCTTTTTCTGGCAGCCCCGTCTGGTCTGTGGCTCTGCAGGAAGGAGGCCTTACATTGTCAGAACTTTTATTCACCCCAGGGAGCCCAACATCTAATTTAAAACCTTTCCCCTATGAGCTAGGGACTTACACCGCATCTCACGCTGGTCTGAACTCTCCACATAGCCCATACTCTGCCCTCCTCTGGATTTTCCTGCACTACTCTAGACCTGTAGGTGTATCCACTGGTCTCAGAAACCGGAAATGGGATCAATCTACATGCATAGTCTCTTTTGTTTTCTGGAAACCAATGGGATTCTACAATGAGAGAGCTGGAACTGACTACACCTCTGAAATTTCCCAAGAAGAAACTGAGGTGGAGAAGAGAAAGAGCTTCCTCAAGTACAAAGCTTTATTGCTAGCCTGTGCCTTCCTTCTCATTGATGCAAACATTTGTTTACATATGCCTGAAATTCCCAGCATCATGATCACACGTGGTGGTTTGAGAAGTTTTGCCCCCTCCCGCCTCCCATAGACTCATGTGTTTAAATGCTTGACCCAAGGAGAGTAGCACTATTAGGAGGTGTGCACTTGTTGAAGTAGATTTGTCACAGTGAGGGTGGGCTTTGGGGTCTCCTCTTATGCTCAGGCTCTGCCCAGTGGGGATGAGAGTCTCCTTCTGGCTGTCTCTGGATCAAGGTGTAGAACTCTCAGCTCCTTCTTCAGCATCATGTCTGTCTGCATGTTTCCTGCCATGATGACAAAGAACTGAACCTCTGAACCTATAAGCCAGCCCCAATTAAATGTTGTTCTTATAAGACTGGCCTTGGTCATGATGTCTGTTCACAGCAATGGAAACCCTAATTAAGACAACATGTGATAAGGGTTATTTACCTGTTCTGTGAACAACATTTGAAGCTGGACAGGCCTTTGGGATTCTGCCAGTCCTCTCACTTGGCATCATCCTGTGTGGCTTCCTCCTTATGGCCATCTGTGTGCATGAGCCCAGACACACACTGAATCCCAGCCGGGGAGAGTGTAAGAATGGTTCTGTGGCCAAAAGCGTTCCTGAAGACTCTGCGGGTTATCACTTCCCTCTCCTAGTCTGGAACACAGACACAGACATTTCTTTCAGAGGAGAGAGAGGTTACATCCAGCCTTTCCTTAAATAAGTCTGAGTTTGGTGAGGGAGTAGGATCAAGGGGCTGGAAGACAGAGTAGAGTGTGTGGGGCACAGGTGTGAGGACCTGAGTTTGGTCCCCAGAAACCAAATAAAAAGCTGTGTGTGGTAATGCAGGATTGTAATCCCAGCGTGGGGAGGGTTGAGATGGGTGGATTCTTGAGCCCCAGTGGACAACATTTAATTGGGGCTGGCTTACAGTTTCAGAGGTTCAGTCCATTATCATCATGGCAGGAAGTGTGCAGGCAGATATGGTGCTGAAGAAGGAGCTGAGAGTTCTACATCTTGATCCAAAGGCAGTTAGGAGACTCTCATCCCCACTGGGCAGAGCCTGAGCATAGGAGGAGACCCTAACCTCGTCTAATGACTGATCCCTAGATCCCGGTGACAGACTCTGTCTTGAAAACCAAAAAAGGCGGTCTGCTCTTGAGAAACACCTGAGATTGACCTTTGACCTCCTCATAGGAATGTACATGTGCACACACGGACACAGACATGCACACATGTATGCACACATATACACACACACAAACATGAGTGAATAGATATTTAGCAGATAATCAGCATGTCTGTCAGAATTCAAGAGTTAACAATTGATGGGAATACTTTATATTCTGAAAATTTTATTTACATAATTCTCAATGAAAATACAGATGCCATTTAAAGATTTTTATTAGACGAGTTACAAACAGAAACTGGCATGATCCAGAAAATGTGTTAATGCTTTAATTCAGTCATTTAGAAAATGCTGGCTCAATTACAGTTCATGCTGGTTTGGAGGGTTATGATGACTTTTGGAGGAATCTTTTTGAGTGAATCCACAATTTAGGGGAAAAAATTACTTAGGTACAGTCCCAAGTTTTACAAACGATTGTAATTTTTTGATTTGTAGCTTACAGTTCAGGTGGCTCCAGTTCCTGGTTCCATTAGACCCACACCAGACATTTTGCAAATAATGCCTTAGAAGGGCGAATTTAGGCTAAAGAATTGATCTTTTGCTGAGGCTGAAGGGTTTGTTAATTATTCCCCTTTTCAAAGGTTGGGGTTTGCATATGTGTGGGTTTTGTTTTGTTTGAGATAGTCTTGAGTAGTCTAGGGTGACCTTGAATTCACTTTGTAGCCATGGATGTCCTTGAACTTCTGATTCTACCTCTGCCTCTCAGGGCTGGAACTGTAGACCTGTAACACCTTATATCCTGCTTTGTAGGGGAGGAAACTGAAGTCCCAACACTGTAAGTAATGGGCCAGGGTCCTGACCAGTAACAGAGCCTAACTGTAAACTCAGATGTTAAGATTCCAGAGTCAATGATCTGTGGATTTTTCAGTGACAGAAAAGCTCGCTGATGTCAGAAGTGGAACTTATTTACAGCTCTAATTTGCTGATCACTCCCTGAGTAGGGCTGGCTTTCAGCCTTGCTCAATCTAGGAGTTCCACACATCAGGGTGGTGCTCCCTCTAGTCTCAAGCTTCATTCTCAAGTCTCTTCAAGTGGTTCTCCCAACAACACTGGGTGCATGTCATTATCAGTTCCCAGTGCAGGACAGGAAGGAAATCTCTTCCAGTAGTTCCAGCATGTAAGTCTCAGGATTGAGTCTCACTCCTGGTGCTTTGGAAACAGATTACATCTGAGCTTGTCACTGTGATGCCAAGCTAAGACATGCCTGATCTGGGTCTTGGAGCAACCAGTCTGCGGGTCTGAGGACGGGCCTGAGCTTGCCTCACCAGAATAGATAACTAGTTTTATTTATAGAGTGACTTGGCCTTTCTACAGGCAATGTTAGTTCCTTATTTGGGGATCTGTTCTGAAAAGACATCACTGAAGATGCTGTTAGTGGTGGTAAATATTGTCAGCTTGACAAGATCCACAGTCACCTAGAAGATACCTGGGCGTGGCTGTTGGGGATTATCTAGAGTAGGGAGGTTGGTGAGACACCTTAATTCTAGGCAGCACCATTCTTGGCTGAGGTTCTCAACTGAGTGTGGAGCTGGAGAGATGGCTCAGCGGTTAAGAGCACTGACTGCTCCTCCAGAGGTCCTGAGTTCAATTCCCAGCAACCACACGGTGGCTCACAACCTTCTGTAATGGGATCTGATGCCCTCTTCTGGTATGTCTGAAGACAGCTACAGTATACTCATACCATACATATAAATTAAAATAAATAAACTTTAAAAAATTCTTTGAATATATTATTGGTCAAAAAAAGTCTCTTTTGCTTGACTCTATGATTTATGATTGGGTTATTTTTGAGATAAGATCTTGTTATTTAGGCTGTTCTAGAAACTACTGTGCAGTTCAAAGTGGTTTCAACTTAAGTTGATTCTCCTGCCTCAGCCTCCCAACTGGTAGAATTACAAGCTTTGACCACTACTGGAAAACAGGCAGGGTTCGTGCTGAGTACTCACTCATCAGGGTGATGAGGGAAGGGCCAGGTCTCTTGGCTCTCATCCTTCTACCCTGGTGGCTGGCACATGGAAGAAACTCAATTGCATTTTATTAAATAAATTTTGCATGAGCAAATAATGCTAACTATCTGAATGTTTCAAGAAACTGAAAATGTAAAATATGAAAAAAAAGGTCATAAGAGACAAGTGATTTATATACATAAATATTTGGAGACAGTCTCACTACGTAGCACAAGTTGGTCTTGAACTTGTGAAAGCCCTGAATTAGCCTCCTAAGTGCTATGATCAGAGGTGTGTTCTACCCCAGCAGGGACACAGCTTCCTATGTCCTTGTGGAAAGGTCTAAGGCTTTAAAAATGCAAGAAGAGTTGTTTGTTTGTTTTCTTTTCCCTTTTTGATTTTCAAAAAACAAATCAAAGGAGAAGAGAAAAGTGGATTTTTTGAGCTCTTTGCATCCCTCCCCCATACACTCCAAGGTTTCTGTGTGCTGTTAGACAGGCCCAAGAGCAAGAATCCCTGGTTTGGAGTAGGTCTTCCTTGGGGACAGAAGTTCCCTCATGATTCCAGGGTCTTTTCAGTCCACAGTCGTCAATCACGAGCTAACGAACCCAGACATGATCTCTTCTATTGGCCAAGTCCAGGCACATCCGTTCTCATCTCCTTCCTTCCCCTCTGCCACCTCTCCCTCCCTACTCCTCCCCTCTCGCCTCTCCCTTATATCCTCCTCCCCTTCCTTCTAGTCGTACAGGGTATCAGGTCACAGCCTTACTATCAGAAGCACTCCGAGCCCCACCCCAGCCAGCTGCCCACCAGGAAGGCTCATTTCTTTTTTAAGATAGTTTTCTTTGACAGCTTCATGTACACATATATAATGTATTTTGATCAGATCCATTCCTCTTACCCCCTCCGTCTCCTGCTGAACCGCCTTCCTCTTTCCAACAAGCCCTTCACCTATTTTCATCTCTGTGTTAGTGTGTGTGATATTCCTTTCTCTGCAAGGAGCCTTAAAATAAGAGATGCATAGCTAATTCTGCAAGAGAGGAGAACATTTCAGAAGTTTCTAGAAGAGAGGTGACTCTTGCACCAACCCAGGCTTCAGTTTGGGTTTGTTGGGGGAACATATTCATTTTCTCTCTTTCTATATTTCTGCCTCTGTCTCTCTCTCCTGCTGGAGGTGGTTTCCACTGTTCCCTGGTAAAACATACTTCCTGGGAGAGTCTACAATGAGAAGGGAGGGACAGACACTCATGAAAACACATGCAACCTGAGCAAGGGATTGCAGTTTGAGAATTTAGTTTGTCTGGACTGAGGAAATCCTTCAGCAACCTCTGTTTTATGTGTTTTGAAATCTGGCATGCTCACACATGCCTGCTCACACATGAATGCTCACACATGCATGCTCACACATGAATGCTCACACATACATGCTCACACATGCATGCTCACATATGAATGCTCACACATACATGCTCATACATGCATGCTCACACATGCATGCTCACACATACGTGCTCACACATGTGTGCTCACATCTGAAGCACAGAGAGTCTAACTAATGGCTAAGTCATTCTAGGCAAGGAAAGTGAATTAAAACTAACATTCAAATAAACAAAAGGTCCCTTCTCCCATGCCCCAAAGATACTAATGCAGTAGCTAACCTCCCTTTGTGTTTGGTTGCTGCAAAGTGTCTCTTGTCTGTCAGAAATGGTTGAAATGCTTATGCCTGTGGTAGAAGTAAGGAAAAGGGCTTGAATTTAAAAAACAAAAGTTTCATGTGGTAGATCAGAAGCTGACCAATAAAGTATTGCAGCATTTATAGCGACCAACCCTGTGGTTATTGTTGAAACTGAGCATAATTATATCTTATTTTAATTTCATTTCATTTTCAAGAGCTCAGAGATTTTCCTTTGGAGGATGGGAAACCAGTATGGGGAGCTTCATGGACGCTGGGAGAGTGGGGAGCTGATGGGAGCTGATGGTAGGGCAGTCACCTGGAACCAGTAGGTTTTGTTCTGGGAGTAGGGGATGTGGCTCAGGTGGTCAGACCTGGGTTCAATGCCAGCAGCACTCTGACTGGGCAACCTCAGCACTGGGGAGGCAGCAGCGGCAGCAGCGGCAGCGGTGGCATTGGTGGTAGTAGTAATAGTAGCAGTAGCAATAGTAGCGATTATTCAAGGTTATCCTTGGATACATAAGGAGTTCCAGACAACACAGGAAACATAGAAGACTCTAAAAGGCAACAACAACAGGCCAATCTGTTAAACTCTAGTTATGTCCAGAGAAACTCAACACTTTCTTCTCTTCTTTGAGTGTTTTTATTAGCACAGTACTTATACCCATACCCAGTAAGAGTTTTTTGGGGGGAGAGGGTTTGAGACAGGATTTCTCTGTGTAGCCCTGGGTCTTCTGGAGCTCACTGTGTAGACCAGGCTGGCCTCCAACCCAGAGATCTACCTGCCTCTGCCTCCTGAGTTCTAGGATTAAAGCTCTGTACCACCACTGCCCAGCCAGAAGTTTTATTATGTATTCACACATGTATATGATGGGTTTTGTTTTGAGGCAGAGTCTCTCTATTACATATTCCTGGCTGGCTTGTAGATTAGGCTGGCCTTGAACTCACAGAGATCTCCCTGCCTCTGCTTCCTGAGTGCTGGGATTTAAGATGTGCACAACCACAGCTGCTTTATATAATGTGTTGTGATTATATTTTTTTCCTTTTTTATTGGATATTTTATTTATTTACAATACATCCCCTTTCCCCATTTCCCCTCCCTAGAACCCCCTATCCCATTCCCCCTCCTCCTTTATGCTTTTATACCATTTTGATTACATGCATGTATTAAGGTCAGTTCTAGGTTGAGGGTCTAGCAATACAATAGATGCAAATAGTTGAACAAGCAAATGATAGTCAAAGAAAAAGCAAGGCATTAAACCCAGTTACGTGAACACTCTTGTGATCATTGTTTTTAAAGGCTTATCAAGATGACCTCAGGATGACCAAAGTATCTAAGCCTACTTCCCTATCCTAGCCCAAGGTCATTTTCATGTCTGAAGCCTACTTCCTTGTTCTAGCCTAAAATTTAGATTCCTGTCTGAAATTACTTCTTTGTTCTGGCCTAATATTTAGATTCATGCCTGAGATTACTTCTTTGTTATAGCCCAAGATTTAGATTCCTACCTGAAATTACTTCTTTGTTCTAGTCTAATGTCAGATTCCTGCTTGAAGTCTACTTCCTTGTCCTTGGCCAATGTCATATTCCTGCCAAGCAGCTCCTTTCCTTGTCCTTGGACCATGTCAGCTTCCCCAAAGGCTCTCCACCTCTCCCCCTTTTTTATCTAGTTAACAAGACTGAGCCTGTCTTAGGTCGTTCTGACAAGAATGCCTTCCTTACCAATCATGAAATATGCATTGTCAAAGGCAATGCACTTCTGTCTTAGGTTGGTAAGGCTCTGTGCAGAATCTTATCCGTCCTTGGCTTGCCAGCCTGTTAATTTAATAACTCTGTCTGGGGGTCCATTTTCAGGTTAAGCCATGTACTTTGGCTGCCAACATGTTGATGTTGTTAAAGATAAGCTTTAAAATGATGGGCAGGAATAAAAGTATTCCCAGGACAAGAAGGGCTAGCCTGATCAAGCTATATATGCCATTCCTGAGGTTTGTCCAAAATGAAAATACTGAGCTCAGGCCATGGATAATTTTATCAGCATTGTCTGCACCATCGAAGGTCATCAGAGCAGCAATCTTTAAATTCATAACCTCACTATGCAAAGTTAACACACCCAGAGAGGTGTTAGGATTATGCCAAATATCCTACAGATGTCTTTAAACTTTTTTCTAATTATAATGACAATCATTTTGTGTTGTGATCATATTCACTTCTGTTATGCTCTCTTGTTCCTCTCTCCTGCCCTCCTGATCCACTCTTCCTCCCTTCTCACCTCCTCTCTATGATAATGCCTTTTTTATACACAGAAATTTCTATAAATCAGGACATATAATAAAGATGGAATCTAGCATAAAGACAGAATGTCCTTTTCTTTGTGCATCTGGGGCTCCCCCAGTGGGACCCTGTGGTGGTTTGAATAGGTTTGGCCCTCATTCACTTATGTGTTTCAATGCTTGGCCATAGGGATTGATATTATTGGGAAGTGTGGCCTTGCTGGAGGAAGTGCGTCACTGCCTAGGCATGCTTTGAGGTCTCCTATGCTCAAGCTCTGCCCAGTGTGGAACGAAAGCCTTCTCCTGGCTAATTGTGAAAGACAGACTCCTCCTAGCTGCTTTCAGATCAAGCTGTAGAACTCTCAGCTCCTCCAAGGCCATGTCTGCCTGAATGCTGCTATTCTTCCTGCCATGATGATAATGGACTGAACCTCTGCAACTGTAAGCCAGCCCCAATTAAATATTGTCCTTTATAAGAGTTGCCTTGGTCATGGTGTCTCCTCACAGCAATGGAAACCCAAACTAAGACAGACCCAAAACTCCTTTCCAATCCTCTCTCTCTCTCTCTCTCTCTCTCTCTCTCTCTCTCTCTCTCTGAACAGCTGCTCAATAAAACTTCTCCAACCACCCAATACATGCATTGATTGGAGAATTATTCTCATATTCAACTTCAGAATGGAATTGTGTGAAAGTGTTGGGCTTGTTTTGTCTTTTAGATTTGGTATTAAGGCTTGAGCCCAGGGTCCTGTACATGCAAGGAAACTGTCCGTGTTTTGGGACAAGGCCTCATTAAAATTGACTGTGCTAGTGTTGAACCTGGGATCCTCTTGCCTCAGCCCCCCACCCCCAGTAGCTGGAATGGGCCCATTGAATCCACTAGCATCTTGACTGTCAATAATTCGGCATGTTTGTAGTCAAGTCTTATTACTGGGCAATATTGGAAATAGGGGAAGCAGGGCTATGGTGCCTGTGCAGAGACAGTATCTATTTTCCTGTTGTGACTTTTGTATTTTGGGAGTGAAACTGGGCCTTGAACTTATGTGTCACTAGGAAAATGCCTTACCTCTGAGCCATGCCCTCTACATATTTTACTGTTTATTTTTGAGGCAGAGCCTTGGGAAGTAGCCTAGGGAAGCAGCGAATTTGTTCCGTAGACCAAGAGGACTTAAACTTATGATCCCACTGGCTCAGCCTCTCAAGTAGCTGGAGATTACAGGTATGTACCATCAGGTCTGGCTCCTTCTGTTTTTATGTAGAAATAGAATTTTCACCAGAGCACAATGCTACCAGCAAAACCTCCTATAAGACCAACCTGCCTTTTGGCTAGGAATAGTTTCTGGCCAACAGGACAGTAGATATGGTATTTGTGTCCTCCAGAACATACCTTAGAAGGGTGACACTATACATTCTGAACTTCTCCACCCTCTACCCTATGGCAAGGACAGATTTGAGCCTTATTATAAGACATCTTAGACTATGCACAGAACTAAGAACTGTTGCTTTGTATTGTAATCAGGCCCCCAAGACCTGGTTATCCCAGAGATGACAGAGTCCATATGTAAATCCAAATGACACTATGTGATCTTGCCCCCGAGTTATTTCTGATTGGTGAATAAAGATGCCTATCACCTATAGCTGGGTGGAATTGAGATAGGCGGGGCTTGCTGTTCCTGGCCTTGGGGTCGGAGGAGACCACAAGGAGAGAGATAGGAAGGTGGAGAGAGGAAAAAGAAGCCATGGGTTAGGAGTCAAGAAAGCACGGCTCTGAGGGCTGGCCAATTGGAGTTAAGAGCAGCCCAACTAAAGCATAGTAAGTAATAACTCAGGGTTATTGATAGGAAAGTGGATTCCAATAGCATTGAGGGTAGATATGTGCTCAGCCCTTGTGCTGTTTAAGGTTTATTGTAAATAATAAAGTTGTCTTTGTCTTTTATCTGGGAACTGAATGATCAAAGGTGGGGTAGAAGCCCCTGATTGAAATAAAATATTTTCTATAACTAAGAACCTTGAGGGGGAACATAAGGAAACATTCTAGACTCATCTCACCAAAGCCTTCTGTCACTTACCCCACACCATGGGCCCATAAGTAACCCAAGTCTTGTGTTTGGGAGGGTATGCTTCTGGGATCCACACATAGGTACCTTGTGAAGAAACTCTTTTGAAAAATGTGTCTTTTCGGTGATGGCAATTGTGTACCCTTGGATGGCAGATTAAGAAAATGGGGGAGAGCCTGGGATTGGGACTGGAAGAATGCTTGCTTGTCTAGCAGCACAAAGCCCTGGTTTTTATTCCCAGCTGTGTATTAGCTGGGTGTGATGGTGCACACCTGTGATCCAGTACCCGGGTGAAAGAAGGAGGGTCAGAAATCTAAGGTCATCCTCCCATGGCTATGAGGTTTGAGGCCAGCCTGAGATCTGTGAGACCCTGACTCAGACAGGAGGTGAGGGAGGATCATGAGTTCAAAGCCAGCCTGGGTTACATAGTGAAACTGCTTCAGATGAGAGCAGGATAACGAGCTATTAGAAGGAAAAGAAATAAGGGGTCACATGGCTCCTGGTTCTCTGGTCTGCAGTGGGATCAGTGGATGGACACATCTGTATACATCTGGAAGCCAGCACCGATCATTCATAAAGAAGGGACTACCTTTACCCTGCATTGCTGAGGGGAGAGGTGCTTCACTTAGCTCTCTTACAGTAAGCACTTTTACCTTTGAAGGGTCTTGGATCTTGAGTCTGGAGGCAAAGGCCTGGCAGTCTCCATTACAGAAAGCACTATGCCTGTCCTATGTGCTTCTTAGACTGAGGTCTGCAGTCTCACTCCTGCCCTTATGGGAGAGCGCCGAGCCACCTGCTACTGCCATTTGGTTTCACACCTGGATCTCCCACAGTGAAATGCTGATCACAGAGCTTTGGGCACTTGTGGTCTTTGTGATGTGGGTGGCTCATAGCAACTAAAGAAGCTGTAGGTTAGAGTGAGTGACTGACACAGATCATGACATCACAGGATTTAGGCTCAGGCAGCAATTCTCTCTCTCTCTCTCTCTCTCTCTCTCTCTCTCTCTCTCTCTCTCT
>NW_021604569.1:10121840-10150374 GCF_004785775.1 Grammomys surdaster
CTCTCTCTCTCTCTCTCTCTCTCTCTCTCTCTCTCTCTCTCTCTCTCCTCCCCTCTCTGGAACTTTATGAGTGCATTCTGAGGTTGGCTTCAGGCTTGGATGTATTTCAGGAGAAAGACACCTGCCAACCCCCGGCTTCTCCTTGAGCCCCTGAGACCACTAGTTAGATGAAAACCTGCTGTATGGACCTACCCTGGTCTGCCCGGAATTCCCTGGACCAATGACTGGCCTGCTTTGGTTTATTTACTTACTTGCTGGCTTATTTATTAAGACAGAAGGTCTGACTTTGTAGCCCAGTTTGACTTGAAACTCATGGTAATTCTCCTGCCTCAGCATCTCAAATGCTGGGATTACAGGTGTAAGCCATGGTCTCTGTTTCTATTTTTAATGAGTGAAGCATTGGATGGACAAATCCACTCCACACATGCTGTGGGGCAGCCAAAGATGCCCTGAGAGGATGTATAAGGAGTGGCTGTAGTACAGAGAGAATGCCACATCAAGGAGCCCAGCGCTTAGACCCATGGCAACTTGGCAAAGCCTTGATCAGGGGAGGTTCAGAAGGATGCCAAAGCCGCCTCTGGTCTGAGTGTGAAGGCTGACCGTGTGCACGGACAACCCACCAGTATGCACAAACACTAGCAGCTTCAGTTTCCCCCACATGGCTGTTTACAGCCTGAGCCTGGCTGCTCACCCACAGTCACCTCCCACTGACACTACCTAACTCTTCCTAAGTGCTGAACATCGTGAAGTTGCTTGGGTTCTGGGTTGTTGTGTAGTTTGTTTGGCTCTGTCAGAGCAAGCACAGTCCACCAGACTCCAGCTTTTCTGTATGTGTCCCTGTTGTTTCTTCATTCTCATGATGCACCTAATTAGAGTTCCAGGACCCGAGCTACTCTGGACTCTGAACACGCTTGTCAAGTCACATTGAATTGTAAGACACTAGCCCTAATCATGTGTCTGTCTGTCTTTCTTTCTTTCTTTCTTTCTTTCTTTCTTTCTTTCTTTCTTTCTTTCTTTCTCTTTCTTTCTTTCTTTCTTTCTTTCCTCCTCTTCCTCCTTCTCTTCTTCTTTCTTCTTTAGATAAGGTCTTGATATATAACTGAGGCTGGCCTTGAACTCATGATCTTCCTGCCTCAGCCTCTTGAGTGCTGGGATTACAGCCAATTGCCTGCCTGCCTGCCTATCATAACTATCTATCTATCTATCTATCTATCTATCTATCTATCTATCTATCATCTATGTATCTATCTATCTATCATCTAGCTAGACATAGCATAGGATGCCCTTCTCCATCATATCTAACAGGGTAAGATGCTTGGGAGTGTCTAAACCTTCAGAGAGCCCCTGCTTGGAAGTGACATCACAGCTACCATCTTTTTAAGCTGAGTTTGGGGAGCTGCTGGGGGTGAGGGCAGGTATGGAGATGTGGGAGCAAAATGTGTGTACATGCATGCATGTGCTTGTGCCGTGCTTGCTTTCCTGATGTTTGCAAACTTCAGGAGAAGGAAGCCTATACAGTTTCCTGTGACGTTGGAGACTTGGGGTCTTGGTTATACATCAGCGGTTGTACACTTATAGGATAGAGAGTGAGTCCAAGCCAAGGAGCCACAGCTGAGAGGGGGCCATGGGAATGAGACCGGCAAGGTGTCTGCTCCTAAGCACCCCAAATGCTTCCACTCTCACATATCAAGAGTACCCGGAGCATCCTGGGCTCTGCAGCTCTCTTGGATAATTTTGGGGTCTGAAGCTCTCTTATGAAGTACTCTGGGGTCTTTGGTGCTCTCTCTCTCTCTGGGAGCACTCTGAGGTCTGTGGCTCACTATGGGAGCACTGCGAGGTCTGTGGCTCTCTCAGGGAGCATTCTGAGGTCTATGGCTCTCTCTGGGACATGCATTCTTTCCTTTTATGTTCATTTTTAACATATCCAGGCAGTTTCTCTAGGAGCAATGTCTATGTCTGGTATCAGCTTGGAAAGATCTGGCCAAGTTCCTCGTGACCCTATTTGAGTTACTTCATCTTTCTGTGTCCTAAAATTAAGTACTTAATCTCTTTAAACTGCAGCTTGACATTCTAAATGTAAAGGGTTGGTATCAATATCCTATTGCTTCTGGAGAAGTACCTACAGCCTCCCTAGGTGCTTAGGGCTCATTTCTGTGGGTGAGGAAGGATTGTTTGGATGTGAAGACACATGAGAATCTCTTCTGAACAGGCTGGAGCTCAGTTTGAGGTGCTTTTAAAAGAAAGAGCAAGACAACTAAGGAAAACTGAAAGTAGGAGAAACAGTCTTCCCCAAGGAAAAGCAGACCAGCTGGTTATCCAGCACCAAACAGTCAGCCCTGAAAATATAAATACGAGTAACATTATACAGACAAAACAGGTTATATTTAGGAATACACACACACACACACACACACACAATTAATGAATCAAGACGTCATGAATTTGAAAGAGAGCAAGGAGGAGTATATGAGAGGGGTTAGAATAAGGAAAGAAAATGAAGGATAAATTATGTAATTATATTATACTCTTAAAAAACAAGAAAGAAAAACCTCCAAAGCAGAAAAAACCCAAAAGCAAGCAAGCAAGCAAGCAAGCAAACAAACAAACCAGCCAGGTGTGGTAGCACATGCCTTTGGTCCAGGCACTTGGGAGGCAGAGGCAGGTGGATCTCTGAGTATCTTGGTCTACAGAGCAAGTTTCAAGATATCCAGGGCTACACAGAGAAACTCTGTCTTAAAAAAAAAAAAGAGTCAAAATGGAGGTGCAGCTGCCTGTGGAGGTGCGCAACTATAATTTTAGATCTCAGGAAGCTAAGGCAGGAGGAGCAGCATTTAAATAAAACCATCCTGGGCTACATAGCAAAACCCCATCAGAGCAAACAAATTGGGAGCAGGGATAGAAAGAGAAGAATCCTAAGAAAGACTGAGAAAGTTTCTTTTGACTTTGTTGAGTTAAGCAAATGCAAGCAAAGCCACTTTCCTGCTACAGAGACAAGTCCCCAGATAACTAGCCTGGAGAGAGCTTTGCTTCGCCTGTCTCAGAGGTTCTGGTTTATCCCTGTCTGGCCCTGTAGCTTTTAGGTGGTTGGTTAGGCAGCAGCACATCACATTGAAAACCCTGGAGCTGTCAAACCACTCACAGAATACCTGAGATGCCAAAGGGAAAGGACCAGAGTCCCACAGTCCCCTTCAAGGGTACACCTCCAGTGACCCCAACGCTCCCACTAGGCCCTGCCTCCCAAAGTCTCCCTCTCTTAAGAGAACCCTGTGAGCACTACCCTTTGTCACATGAGCCTCTGGGAGCCACTTAAGAATAAACTACAGTTATGAGCTTGGTTTTCCTCCTCTGTTAAATCAGCAGACTGTAGTTGAAGAAAAGTCATGTACTGTGGACTGTCACTTATGGTAATCATTAATTGGGCAGTTTCTACCGCACCTCAGATCATTCAGTTCCCAGATAAAAGACACAAAACCTTTATATATATAATAAGCCTTAAAAGCAGTAAGCTGGGCAGATGTCTCCTTTCTGTGCTACTTTGTCTACTTCCCTGTCAATAACCCCATAATAGAACTTGCCATGTTCTGCCTGGGCCACTCTTCCTCCAACTGGCCAGTTTTCATAATTCACCTACCACATGGTGTTCCCTCTCCTCCAGTGCCCTCCCTTCCCCTCTTCTAGCTCTTCTAGTTGTCCTGCCTCAGACCCCAAGCCCTAGAACCAAAGCCCTGCCTACCTCTTTTCTGCCCAGCTGCAGGATATAGGCACCTTTATTGACCAAGCAGGATAACTTGGAGTTTAAGGTAACATAGCATCATTTGATGTACTTGCGGATTTCCTCCTCCCTGGGGCAACCTGACCTTGGGGACCAATATTTAGCATTACAATCCTTAGCAACAGACCAAACCTCAACAGTGGCTCCACCCCCCCACCCCACCCCCCAGCCCCAACCCGGTATATGATACTTTGTTATGCAGCTTGAGCAGACGAAGACATTGTGTTTCTTTGCTCTTGGACCAGATTGTGAGCGCTCCTCAACTGTTGTTGGTATTGCCCTCAGAAGTCAGGGCACAGCAAGCAATATAGACAAGGCTCGCACCTCCCGGCTGCTCAATGCAGAAGACAGAAAACTTAGAGGAGGCAACAGCCTTGAAGTTATCCTGGAAATAACAGCAGGGGAAGCAGTTCCGGTCAGGAAATGTTGCTGTCACTCCCACCAGCTGCTTCCCTTCACAGTCACACCTTTGGAAATGTCTTCCTCTCCTTTGTCCTCACTCCCTTGGGCTGCGCACAGACCAGCAGGATTTTGGACTCTACAGTTCATGGCCTTTGTTACAGTGCCTGCTTCCCAAACAAAACCTAGTCCATGGAGTTCTCTCCCGGGCTTTTCTATACCTGCTCCTCAAACATGGAGTCCATCAAGTTTTCCTGTTTCTGGCCTTTCTGCTGGAAAAACTCCTGACTTCTGGAAAGCCTTGTCTATGCTGGTTTTAAGCCATTACAAGAAGAAAAAGTCAGGAACAGAGGCAAGGGACATCTTCCTGGGTGGGGGTAGCCTGAAGGCCCTCCCTTGCCTCGTTGGCCCTCCCTGGCTCTCGCTGCCCTTTGGCCCTCGCTGGCCCTCGCTGCCCTTTCTAGGGCACCTGGCATGAGGTGGGGTTGGCCATGGGGCTCTGTCAGCAACTTCCCTATTCATTTTTGGTAGCTCTGGTTTCAGCTTTCTCTGCCTTTTGGATCCTGATGCTAGATTCAAAGGCCAGGTTTATAAGGCCGAGGAATCAAAGCACCCGCTGACTCACAGACTTTCAAGTTTCTCGGCCCCAGTCTGCTGGCAGTTTCTGGACCAACTTGTAACTGCTTTGCTGGGGCCAGTGTAGGTAAGGAAAGAAAAACAGGGAAGGGTGGGCAGCCTGCCACAGCCTGCACCCAGGCCTGGGCTTGTGATGTGGTCAGGCCACTGTGCACCCAGCAGTCTGTTGGCCCCACTAGCTCGGCACAGACAGGCCAGGGCATACACAGAGAGGGGCTTGCTGGCGCCTGGAACTGCTAGGTCCCTTGAAGGGTGGGGCAAGCTGGCGTGTACGTTTCCAGTGCCACCCAGGGGTGGGGGCTCTGTGCGGTGGGGAGGACAGGAGAAAAAAAGAGCAGGGTGCGTTGGGTAGTCTCCTGTAAATGTCCACTGGGCTAGATGATTTCCTGTGTGTGCTCCTGCTTCAGGGATGGGCGACCCTTCAGCTTTTAAATATCTCCAGGGGAGGAGAGCTGACCTTCAGTAACCCAGCTTCTCTAATGAGAGTCTACAGGCCAGGATATGGAATTGGGGCCCGAAATTTAGTGGATTGTAAACAAAGAGGAGAAAAGATTACTGAATCAATGTTAAATCTTAGGCATACTAATGGCATTATGGATTTATAAGGAGTTTTTGTTTGTTTTGTTTTTTTCCCCAAAGACAGGAGGATCTCCCACCTTAACTCAAGCTGGCCTGGAACTCCCTGTGTAGTAAGTATAGGATGGTCTTGAAGTAGCAGTGTCTGTCTTAGTTTCCCAAGTTCAGGGTTATAGAGGTGTAACTACTATGTCTGGAGGCATCGTCCTTATTTGGAGAATGCATGGTAAACTATTTAAGTGGCAAGTGTGTCAGTAACTTGTTTTCTCAGTTCAAACACTGTTTGAGTGTTTACTGAAGGCAATGAAGTCACCTGGCTGGTCAGGTGGTAAATGTGTTGATTTAAATAAAAATGGCGTCCAATAGGCTTCTATGTCTGAATGCTTAGTCACTTGGGAGCGGAACTTTTTGATCGGATTGGAAGAGTTAGGAGATATGGCTTTGTTGGAGGATATGTGTCTCTGGGGCTGGGCTTCGAGGTTTCAAAAAGCTCATGCCTGGCTCAGTCTCTGCCCCGCTGTCTGCAGATTCCTATGTAGCTCTCAGCTATTTCTCTAGCATCATGGCTGCCATGGCTGCTGCTATGCTTCCGCCATGATAGTAATGGACTAAACCTCTGAAACTGTAAGCAAGCCCCAGCTACATTCTTTCCTTTATAAGAGTTGACTTGGTCATGGTGTCTCTTCACAGCAATAGACCAGTGACTAAGACAGTACCTATCAGTAGGTTTGGGTCCTTGCTTCTCAACAGGGGTTGATTTTACCTATCAGAGATACTTGGTAATGTCTGGAGACAGTTTTGCCTGTAACAACTGGTATTGTGTAAGGTTACCAGTTGTGTCTTTGGATAGAGGCTAGGACAACTTCTGAAGTTTGTAATGTTCAGAATGACCCTCCACCAGAATTAACCAGTGTAGAATAACAGTGACTGCACTGAACTGCCTTGCTAGGTGAATGGTATTTTGTATTCCTATAAGTATTTTGTAGGTTTGGGAACTTTCAAGAATAAGTAAATAAATAAATGAAACAAACATATAGTAACAATAATTATTTGGAAAAACTACTTTTTCTTTTGGTACATATCTGTTTTTAAGATTTATTTTTATTTTCGATTGTGTATGTGTGGAAACAAAGTTTAAGTGGTTGTGAACAGCCATTGGGTGCTGAGATTCAAACACAGTCTCTCTGCAAGAACAGTATGTTCTCGTGACCAGGAAGCCATCTCTTCAGTCCTAAGATACATACATATCTGTTTATTGATACTCAGCTGCAACATAACATTATTTTTTATGGAGATTGTTCTCAAAACGTTGAAAAATATTGCTTAATCTGTACCCTAGCTCCACTAGCTGTTGGAGATAGAGAGAAGCCTGTTTGAATTCCACCCAGTCTGAACCATCCACGAGGATCTTACTCTGTTTGCAATACTGTATAGTGTGCTTAGGCAATTTATCTTATTTATGCTCCAAATAGTAGGGGCTGGTGAGATGGCTCAGTGGGTAAAACAAACAAAAACAACCTATCCACGAATGCCTGATGACCTGACCTCAGTTCCCAGAATCCACTTACAAAGCCAGATGTGGGGTTCTCTTCTTATTACCACACCTATGCTCTCAAAACAAGGTGTAAGGAAAGTGCCAATTCCTCCAAGTTGTCCTCCAGTCTCCACTCACACACGTCCACACAATGATAATAAATGAAAATAAAAACAATTTTAAAGGTAGTCCTATTGTGAGTGGTGTCTGTTCTCCACACACTGCCAACAAAGTCCCGTGGAATGACAGGGCTGACACTGGGTCCCTG
Organism: Grammomys surdaster; assembly: GCF_004785775.1. Lineage (NCBI taxonomy): Eukaryota > Metazoa > Chordata > Mammalia > Rodentia > Muridae > Grammomys > Grammomys surdaster. The sequence continues at coordinate 10,129,026 of NW_021604569.1, forward strand.
AGAGGCCAAAACCTCAGCTCTTAAGTATCTATTACACATTCTGCCCCCAGTGCCCTCAGACCTTCCGCACTTGATATTTCTTGCTTGGAAAGCGTCACGAGCCTCTTCCCCCTAAAGGTGGGATTGCACTGTGCCCGCTTGGGGCCCAACGTCTGGAGGCAGCCTGCATGTGTTCGGTGACTATTTTTGGTCTCGGAATAAAGATGGGGCTCATCTTGAAGTGTGAAAATGTTTACTGGAAGATACTTTTTAGGCATGTGTGACTAAAAGGTAACATGTGATCATGAAAATGTTGTCCTCAAATCACAACTTGACCAGATTGAACTGATCTCCATACAATTTTCACCAGAGCCCACAGTGCTGTGTTTGAAATGTAGTAGCAAGAAGCTCACAGCCTTGCTTGCACCTGGGCAATTTCTAGCGTGTGAATGGCTGTTCAGTGACTTTCCTGAGGTCCATCACGGTGGCCCCTGCCCTGTGTGATCATAGAATTTAGGGTCCAAAGTAAGTGAAGTCTCCGTCCTCCATTCTTAGTCCTGACCTATTTCCAAAGATGACTTTACCCAGAGAACTATGATCTATTGAATGTATTTGTGTAAAGAGTTATCATTGGCTGAAGTTGTAGCAGAGTGCTAGCTAGCATGCTAGGGTCCATCCCAGCACCACTGAAAAAAGTTTTCATCCTTAGCCAGGTATGGAAGTACATGTTGATTATCCCGGCACTTGGCAAACAGAGTCAGGAAGAGCACTAGTTCCAGGCTAGCCTGAGGTACTTAATAAGAATTCCACCTTCAACTTAAATTAGTTTTCATCTTCACACTTTAGGAAACAAGTAGTTTATTCTCCTTGAGTATTGTGTGTTTTTGCCTGGACTTACATTGGTAGATTGTGCCCAGTAGTAGGTGGTTGTGCAAGCTGGATAGAAAGGTCAGTGGTTTTCATGTTGGTAGATGACAGAAATTGACTTGGATACCTGTAATCCCAGCACTTGGGGAGTGGGGGCAAGAAGATCAGGAGATTCAGGTCATCTTCATGTCCATATTGAGCTCTAGATCAAATGGAGCTACATTCAACATAGTGTCAACAAAACAAACCATTTCTGCTCAGATCTAAGAATGTCTACTAGGTGGGTTCTGCACATGGCCTCCTGAGAAGGAATGGCCAACAGGGGGTATTTCTCTTCCAGATAGAAGATGTGGACCCAGTTGGGGCAATCTGTACTTTGATGCTTTTGTTGTTCTTGTACCTGCATCAAGTTTTTAATCTTCTTAAAAACTTTTTTAAAAAATTATTTTATGTCTATGAATGTTTTGCTTACATGTATGTTTGTGAACTACAAGCATGTCTGGTCTTTGAGAAGGCAAGAAAAGGACACCCAGTCCTCTGGGACTGGAGTTACAGATGGTTGTAAATCAACTCGTGGATCCCCTGGAAGACTAGCTGATGCTCCTAACCAGAAGCCAGTGATCTGCTGTCATGTGAGATGAGACAGGTGTCTTCTGAGGCCCAGATGTTTTATCTTCAACACCTATTGAAGAGTCCTCTGTCAAGATATGGGTTTGTTTGGTCTGTACAATGGTGGCCAATTCTGAACTTCAGGGTTTTGTACTGGCAAATGTCTGTGTTTATCTCTCTTGTTGCCACCTTGAGAAGTCAGATCTGATGCACTTCAACTCTCAGGTCCCCTGTGGTTCCTTAGAAATAGATGTCATTTCCACAGGAGTCTTGAAACAAAGACGGAGTCAACACACGGCTTTGCAAGTGAATGGGGGGCCCTGTGGTGGCATTGCTTCCCTGCATTTTTACTGTAACATATATAACATGAAGAATACAGACTTTAATTTTAAACATTTAAAATGTATACACATTAGTGACGTCCATAATGCTGTGCAGTCAGTAGCACTATTTATTTCCAGAACATTTCTAATCTTTTAGGTTATGATGATGGGATAAGATGGGCCCTTTTACAGTGTGTAGCTCCAGGTTTTTACTTTACTTGAAGGTTGTACAGTATCACCACTAACGCATGTATAAGTCACTTTGCTGTGATGGAATACCATGACAACTTGAAATTTACTTAGGTTTGCAGTTCCAGAAGGTGAGGTTCCATGACCCATCATGGTGGGTGGAAGAGTGTGAGAACCGGGCAGGCATAGCGGCAGGAGCTGGAAGCTGAAAGCTCAATGCAGGAAGCAGAGAGTGAACTGGGAGTGGTGTGTGGTTAGCAATCTCCAAGTGACATACTTCCCGTAGCAAGGCCACACCTCCTAAACCTTCATAAACAGTGCCACCAACTGGGGACAACGTATTCAAACACTGAGCCTGTGGGGGACATTCTCATTCAATCACCACACTTCAGATAGTCTTCATCTTTTGTTTTGTTTGAGACAAATTCCTCCTGCCCTTGGCACCAAGGGCTGGGGATGCAGGCATGTACCACCAAGTCTGACTTACATCAGTTTCCTGTCTAGTTTTCCACACAGTCTCACCCTCTCTGCTAACAGATATATCCACAGTACAGCTTTCTTTTCTTATTGCAAGTGTATGTGTATGAATTTGAATGTGTTGAGTGTACATGTGTGTGCACACATACGTGTGAAGGCCCACAGCTGATGCGGTGTCTTCCTTGACCACCTCTACCTCATGTGTTGAAGTACAGTCTCTTGCTTACCCCAGGGTTCCCCATTTCTGCTAATCTGGGTGGTCAGCTTGCTCTGGTGAGTCCTTGTCTCTGTCTCCTGTATACTGGGATTATGGGAGGGCCACTATGCCCACTGGGCTGTTATGTGGGTTCCTGGACCCACACTCTGATCCTCAGGCTTATTTTACCCACTGAGCCATCTTCCTAGTCTGATGCAGAAAGGGTCCCTGCTGCTGTTTTTGGCATTTTCTCCCCAGCCCCTGGATGCCCACCTGCGTATCTGGATGCTGACACCCGCCTGGTGATGTCAGGCAGTGGTGACTGGCTGTGATTACCCACCTATCTGGCAACAACCGTGTGACACATACTGATTTAGAGATGTGAAAAGTGTGGGTCTGAGAGCTGGTGAACTCAGCAGTTACCACCCCGGCTCCCACCCGGCTGCATTTCCTGTGACTCAGGTCTTACTCATGCCTCTGGTGGCATCTTTTGAAGCTCTCTGAACGAGTGGTACTTTGAACAGACCCCATTACTATCCCCAAAATGTTTCTTTGCTTTTGTTCTTTTTTTTTTAAGGGTCATAGACAGGGTCACACTCTACAGCCCAAGCTATTCTCAGATTCATGATCTTTCTGCCTCAGCCTGTCTCTCCAGTTGCATCTGTATAATCTCTGTTTGTGGAGTGGCTCCTTCCTTAGACCAAAAGCCCCTACTTAAAGAGCCTGCAGTAACATGCTATTCGTATGTGTATCCACCATACCTAGTGTTATAGAAGGAACAAAAGGATTTAATGGATAGTTGTTGAGCTAAGAAACCCCCAAACTTCAGCAGATTGTGAGAGGGGAGGATGCTTACATCAAATGTCCTAGCTGGTAATCTTCTCCAGCCGTGTCTACTGAGGACGTTAAAGAGCATCTTTTTAAGTAGTTAGGAATTGTCATCTTCAATACATGTAATGCAAGCTAGCGCGAGCAGCTGTGGAAGCATAGCTATGAGGAAGGACGTGGGAACAAGAGGCCAGAGTCGCTCATGGCCATCAACACAGTGTGACGTTTTCAATGCAGGCCAGAGGCTTCCAGGTTACACTTTCCTGGATCCTCACTGAAGCTCACTGCTTAGCTGAGTCTGAGTTCTGGTCTTGATGGAAGTCAGGATGACCTTGAAGGGGAACTCATACAATCCCCAGGACTCAGATCAGCCAACAATTTAGACTGTAGTTCCCTCCTCCGCTAGGAGGAAGAATTGTTGAGGGCTACCGTCAGCATCGCTGACGAAAGTGACTTTTTGCTTTTGTGGGGTGTCTTGAAATGGGCTCACAGGAGTCAGTGTTCCCTGCTGTCTTCTGTCTCAGTTTCTGCTTATGTTGGCCCTGACCAGCTGTGAGTAGTAATTCCTGTTGTAGGTGGAATCTTGGCCAGGCTGGACTACAATGATGCCTGGGAGGCATGACTGCCTTTAGCTCCTTTCACTAGGTGTGCATCTGGAAACTGTTGCCTGGGTCTGCATGTCCTACAGGCTGGGGGTACATGCTCTACCATGTGCAGCCATTTTGCTGACCAGCCTTGTGCCTCTTTCTGGGCACCTCTGGTACACTGCTTTTGGGACGTGCATGTGGTATCTCTCTCAGCTAACACCACATGCCTCATGGAACTCTAGCCTCCTAAATCAGGAAGCCAGGGTCCTTGTGCCCTTCCCAGTGGAGTGGTGAAGAGCAGTGTTGAGCTACATACCCCAGGGTTTGCTCTGCTCTTTGGGATTTGGTCAGTTGCAAAACTTGACTACAGTGAATGAAAGAGGAGGAGGTAATGGTCTTATGTGTCTGGATTTTCTCATCTCCTGCTCCAATAATAGTCTGGCCCTATGAAACTGAGGCCCTCAGTTGGACCAGAACAGACTGCTAGTGGTCTCTTAGAGGCCCATCCTGAAATCAGATCATTCTTTCTTCTCCTCTCCCCTCTTCACTTCCTTCTCCCCTCCTCTACTCTCTACCTTCTCCCCTCCCCTATGTTTTCTTCCTTTCCCCTTCTTTCTCCTTTTCCTTCTTTTGACATAAGGATGGGTATGTAGCCCAAGCTGGTCTTGAAATTCCTGCTGTGATCTCCCTGCAACCATGTGTGGCACTTCTTGGGCTCTCAGTAAGTGGCCCAGCAGGTCAGTATGAGGCGTTTATCCAGGCAGCCTTGACACAGCAGGAACATGTGCTGTGTGGAAGCGGTGTGAGGGCGGGGGAGCCCTGTGCAAAGTGGTGTTGTCATTATCAACATTAAATGGAAAAAATACCATCAGGAGCTCACCGGGAACAGGGACAGAACTGAGTTCAGTATGAGACGGAAACAGAACAAGCACGCTCAGTAAGCTGGTGCTTTTTAATTTTACAAAACTATAATAATGTTTCTATTCTTCGAGAATTTCATAGATACAAAACAATGTCGCTCATAGTTACTACCTGGTCCTTCCCATAACTCTTCTTGTCCCCATCCCCTTCCTTGTCCCCCCTCCCATCTTCAAGTCCTTTTATATTTTTAATACCCTACTAAATCCAGTGTGTGCTACCCATATATGCATGAGTGTGAGGACACCTACCAGAGCCTGCCAGTCTGCATAGATCACAGCCCTAGAGAAGACTTTCCTGCAGGCCATCAGTTCCCCAGCTGGGAATGAAGGTTTGTGTTTGTGATCCCCTCCCTGGTCCATGTTGCCAGGCTGACTGGCTTGATCCTGGGCAGGTCTTATGCAGGCAACCATGCTGCTGTGAGCTTTTAGGTGCACTGGTTCTGTTATGTCTAGGGGACAAAGGAGAAGCGCCCCTTCCTTCCCATCTCTGCCTCTTACGCACTCACTCCTCAGACTCTTAATGCTTGCTTTGACCAGTTGTGAGTTCTTCTGTTCCTATTCAGCTAGTGCACACAAAGGCTTTCTTGGTGAGGACTGAGAGCTGCACTAACCTATGAGTAAAGACCCAGGTCTCCAGAGAGCACACAGGTCTCTAGAGGGCACACAGGTCTCTAGAGGGCACACAGGTCTCTAGAGGGCACCTAGAAGCTATGCACATAATAGTAGTAGGTCAATCCTTGGGTCTGTGAGCTCCCCTGCCCTGGGTTCTTGGTCAGATTTATAATACTAGGTATGTACTTTATCCTATGGAGTGGGCCTTAAATCCAATCAGAAATCAGTTAGCTATCCCCACAACACTCATGCCGTCATTACACCATAGGCGTATCGTGCCAGGCTAGTAATTATCGAAGGTCTCAGGGTTCACAGCTGTGTAAAACTTGATGACCTCTCTTCCCCAGGACTCTACACCTCGACTTTCAGTACTATGAGAGCCAGCCTGCAGGGAGGAAGCTTCATTTCTCCATGTCACATGACCAAGGTGTGGGGTGTCTTCAGCAATAGAGTCTCACCATCAAGTTCTAGGAGGCAACCGAGAACAATGTCAGGGTTATGGGACACTCCTTATCAACAGCTTGAAGAGAGGTATCTCACACCTGGCAGGAGCTTTTCATTTGTCAACCTGTGGCTTCTGGGGGGAGCCATATCAGACTTGTAGGGTAGCTCTAATTAAACTAACTCTCATAGACAGATAGACACAGCTTATGAAACAGTAGGTTTCCACATGGCTTCTTCAGATGTCATTATTGTTAATTGTCCCCATTTCTTCTTCTTCTTTTAACCTTTGCCCCATTATCCCCCATTTCTCTTTTCCTGTGACTGATGCTCTACTATCCCACGTCCCTTAAAATCTTCCTTCCCCCCTCCCCAGTGGCCCCTTTCTAGTTTCCAAGATTCTATCCGTGCTCCAAGTTAGACCAACAAACCTAAAGAGTTGACTCTGGAACTTGCCATTTGTCTTTCTGGGTCTGGATTACCTCACTCAGTATAATTTTTTTCTAGTTTAATACACTTGCCTGCAAATTTCATTTTTCTTTACATCTGAATAATATTCCATTATATACAGACATATGCATGTTCATTGTCCACTCATCGGTTGATCATATAAGCTGTCTGCATTCTCTACTTGTGAACAGAACAAGAATGCATCCGGATGAGCACACATCTCTCATAGGGATAGAGTCCACTGGGTGTGTGCCCGGGAGTGGCGTGGGTGGGTCATGTGGTACATCTATTTCTAGCCTTTGGAGGACCCTCAATAGTGATTTCCACAGTGGTTGCACCAGTTTGCACTCCCCTTCCCAACAGGGCCTAAGGATGGCTCGTTTCCTGTATCCTTACCAGATTTATCATTACTAGCTTTTATTTATTTATTTATTATTATTATTATTACTATCATTATCATTAATTATTTGCTTTCTTAATCTTAGCTATCCTGACTGGAGTAAGATGAAATCTCAAAGCAGTTTATTTGTATTTGCTTTTCCCTAATGGCTAAGAATGGTGAACCCTTAAAAAATATTGCTCAGCCATTTGTATTATCCTCTGAGAACTCTCTGTACAGTCCCACAGCCCACTTTTAAACTTTTTTTTGTATTTGTTTATTCTTTGTATATTTCAGACACTGATCCCCCATTAGCTGTATAGCTTGCAAAGATTGTTTTTCAGTTTTTCAGGATGCCTCTTCAGCCAATTGGAATTTTCCTTGAGAATAGAGAAAGTTTTAAGTTTCACGAGGTCTCACTATGTTGTTGGTAGTTTTCTGGATGATCCATGTCCTGTTCAGAGGCCTTACCTGAACCTGCTCATGTGCGGTCCCTACTCTTTCCTCTACAAGTTTCAGTGCTTCAGGTCTTTGATCCATTTAAAATTGATAAAAATCACCAAAGTGCAGGGTGAGAGACAAGGATCAAGTTTCATTCACCTCTGTGTGTTAATTATCTAGGGTTTTCAGCACTATTTGTTAAAAATAATTTCCTTTTCTCCGATGTGTATTTTTGGCCTCTGACAAAAATCAGGTGGCTCTTAGTATGTGGACCTATATCTGTGTCCTTGATTCTATTGATTTCATTGGCTGAGAGAAGTTACTAGGATTGTTAGGTGCATGCATGTGTGTGTGTGTGCATATGTGTGTGCATGTGTGTCTACACGCGTGGATACACACATGGGTGTACTTGAACATATGTGCACATGCGTACATGAGTGTCCCGTGAACACGTCTGTGCAGGCGTAAGTCAGCATGTTTGCCCCGGCACAAGTGTGCATGCACGTCTGTATGCATGCATGTGGGAGTGTGCATGTGTCTCTATGTGCACAAGTCTGTATGCAAGTGTGCATGTGAATGTGTGTGGACCTGTGTGCCAGTTTGCCCGTGCCCTGTGTGCATGTTTGTGCATGCGCATGTGCGTGCATGTGTGTGCTCATCTGCACGTCTGTGCTAAAGCTGAGGCCACCGGAGGTCAGAGAGGTGAGAGGCGGTTAGTGTGGTAGAGTGTCATCTTTGAGCTTCAAGGACTAGGGAAGGGACATGGCTGTTGTTTGTTCACGCCAGTGCAGCAGGAGAGGTTTCTTGAGGCCCATGCCAGTGCAGCAGGAGAGGTTTCTAGAGGCCCATGGGTGGTTGAATTCTTTAAAAGCTTTATTTATTTATATAGATGTGTATATGTCATAGGCAGTTGTGAACATGGGTCCTCTGGAAGAGCAGCAAGTGCTCTTAACTGCCAAGCCACCTTTCCAGTCCCAAGAGAAAATGCATTCCCTACACCCCTTGAGCAAAGAATCTTTAGCTTTCCCTATCTTCTGAGAAGAGCCTGTGACTTAAGAATGTTAAGAACCACTGGTGTAGAATCTTATGACAGGGACATTTGGCTGTGCTCTGTCCCTTCTTGGCGTACAAGAGTGTGCAGAACAGGTCGTGTGTAGAAGGATGCTGTCTCGCCTGGCTTTGCTGCCTTTGGCATTGCAGGTCACTGCTGCTGCTAAGGGGAGGTGGCTGGGGAAGGGAATCAGGGTGTTGGGGTTGGGTGGGGGTGGGGTGGCAGGTGAATGAAAGAGTGTGTATGTCTGAGAATCTGCTTACATCCCAGGTGCCAGATGTTTGCACCAGCTGTCCGGGGCGGAGGTGCAGCCTGTAATCCAGGAACTTTGTAGCGGAGTGGGTGGTCCTTGTGGAAATGGAAGGTAAGCCTCATTAAGTGGGAACACTAGCAATGCAAAGGCAGTCCTCCAGTTTCCCAGGTGGCTCTGCTCTCACCTGCAATGGATAAAAGTGAACCAGTCTGAAGAGCCATGTGGCTGGCCTGGTAACAGGCTCGCAGCCAGAGGCACTGTTATTGGCAGCTTTTTCTCCCATCTGGGGCTGTAGGTGGTCACTGTGGCCCCTACCAGAATTATTAAAAATATATCCAGACCCTGACTTCTCCTCAGAGAATGGGTTGGGGGTGTGTGTGCAGGCTACCTGGCTGTTTCTTTGAACGTTCAGTGTAATGGGTGTTGTCTGAGGGTCTGACTTGCCTGAACAAGGTTCCTCATGAAACTTCTTTCAGAGCCAAGTACGAGTTTCCGTTGACAGAATCACAGTGCTCTTTCCGCCGAAGGACAGATCATCCTATGCCATACGATTACCCTACAAGCGGATGGCACCTCCCCCTGTCACCGCTGAAGGAGGAGTCACACCGAGGGCTCAGCCTCTGGTCAGCCTCACATATCACATTTAGGCTTCTGCAGTTCGTGCATGATCCATACTGGAGGGATATTTATTTCCAGACCCGCCACATGCTCCCCGAGACAGCCCCCACACAGATTTTAATTGCTAAACCGACTTATTCTGACTCAGTATCTGTTTAGTAAAATGTCTGGAGATACAAAAGGTGGGAGAGAGGGGAGCTGGGCCAGATGCTGTCTATGACTAACAGGACATCCACCAGAGGGGGCTGAGCAGCTCGCTGGCATGTCAGAGGTGGGTGGGTTTCTCAGAGCTCTTAGCTGTGCTCCATTGTGCTAAAACTGTAGTTGTGAATAAGCAATTGCATTAGAGCCTCTATTCTGAGCTGACTCACTGCTGGTGACTGTTCCTGAGGAAAGGCTCCAGGTCACAGGCTGCTCCAGCGTGTGGAGGCCAAGAAGCCATCAGGGATTTCTCGAGTGTGCTGCTGACCTGGGCAATGGGCTCTCACCCCTCATTTCCTCATCTCTGTGGTGCCAGCCAGGGGTCTCTGAGGAAAGGCGGAGGTGGGGACTGTGCACACTGGTTTCAGGGTGAGACTCGGATTGGATACTGATTAGAATCTTCCCCACCTTTTCTTTCTTTTTTTCTCTTCCTTTCTTCTTTCTTTTTTGAGGGGAACAGAGGGATATGCATACACACACACACACACACACAGGGGGGAGGGGATTGGTTCACCATGTAGCTCAGGTTGGTGTGGGATTTATGATCTTCCTGTCCCAGCTTTCTGGGATTACAGCCATGCACCATTCCTGACCCAAGCCTTCAACATTCTTATTTATGGTTTTTGAGTCACCTTCCAAGGGCATCATGGGCACCTGTGCAGGCCTGTGTGAAGGCCTCTGTGCAGGCCTCTGTGCAGGCCTCTGCCTCCAGCACGGGCACCTGTGCAGGCCTCCGTGCCTCTAGCAGGAGGGAGCCCCCAGGCTTGCTGAGCTGAGGCCCAAGTGCTCAGCTGTTTGTTGCAGCATAGGTCATGTAAAACGTTGTTGCTGCCCACCTCCCCGATGGTGTTGTCTTGAGTCTTTGTGACACAGCCTTTGTGTCACAGGATTGCTTCTAAGAGCTCTAGAAACAGTGAAGGGAGTGTGGAGGTAAACAGGTGGGATTTTTTTCATTAATAATTGAATTTGAATTCACTCATATTTTGAAAGAAAGGAAGCAGGTCCAGAGGGCACAGGTTTTAGTGGCGTAAAACTTTTTGAGAAAGAGAATGGGAAATCTCAGAGTGCAGGGTCTGAGGCCATGGGAGGAGACTGAGGCTACTGGACGCTGTAAACACCATAATCCAGCTAACGCCAGCTGGGGTGATATTGCCACCATTCCTTCCCCATACAGGCTTGTTAATGGCTGCAGACACATTTGTCATAGCTCACAGGGCTTTACTGTTATTACATAGGTAGAATCTGGGAAGCTAGTTAAAGATCCCACAATGCAGAAATCAGGAAAGAGCCATGCAACCCTAACATTGACAGGGCCACTCTGGTCATCAGGACTACAAGGCATAGCATTCATGCACACATGTTCCTTCTGCAGCCTGCCTTTGACATTACCTGTGTGATCCCCACCAGCCCTGTTGAGAGCATTGTGTGTGCCAGGCACAGTGTCTCACAGTGTAGTCCTTCTAACTGTGATGGCTATTCTTGGATGTTATCTTGATTACATCTGGAACCAACTAAAGCCCAAGTGGTTGGGTATACTTGAGAGGGATTTTGTTTGTTTGTTTGTTTTTGTTTTTCAAAACTGGGTTTCTGTGTAGTTTTGGCTGTTCTGGAACTCACTCTGTAGACCAGCTTAGAACTCAGAGATCTGCCTGCCTCTGCCTCCTGAGTGCTGGGATTAAAGACATGAGCTCTCACTGTCTGGCAGGATTTTTTTTTTTAATTAAAATAATTGAAATAGGAAGACCCACTTTTGTTCCAGATCTTTTGAGATGGGACTATCCAGGTGACACCTTCTGGTGACAGCCTATATGAAGGACATGGAGAAGGAAACTTTCGCTCTTTGATGGCTTGTGTTTGTTCTCTCTGGCAAGTCCATTCCTTCACTAGCATTAGAGCTGGCCTACTTCAGGATTCTGGCGTATACTGAAGACCAGATGAGAGACATCTATAGCCTTGTGGACTGAACAACTACTGGATTTATGGACCTTCTGTTGGTAGACAGCTATTGTTGGGCTAGCTGGACTTCAGCCTGTGAACCATCCCAATAAATCTTTTTACTTATATAGATTCATTCCATGTCTTCTGTTCCTCTAGAGAACCTGACTAATAAACTCAGTCCTCTTTATTGTGCACTGGGCTATAGGGATTATAGACCAAGAAACATCTGTTCACAGGAGGATTCTGGCTTAGGAGAGATGGAGAAGCCAGAAGGGATAAATCTACCTAAGGCATGTGTCTCGAAGGCTGTCTGTGTCTACCCAAGGCCACCCTAGGCTGTCAAAGCATACGTCTGCAAGTCTGTTCATGGAACGGGATTCATGCGCTTCCACTGCTGATGGAGCTATAGTCCAAGAGTCTCTTTCCTGTCACACGTTTCCTGGCTGGGCATGGAAAGTGTTCAAGTAATTGAAAGGGGTTTGTGGCCTGGGTAACACGCCCCAGGTTAAGTAAGTCATGTGTGTTCTATTATTCTATAAATAATACTATAATTAAAATACAGGCATTGAGGGGCTAGAGACATGGTTCACTGCTCTTGCAGAAAAATGGGTTCAGTTCTCAGCAGCCACACAAGGTAGCTCACAAGTGCTTTAAACTCCAGCTCTGAGGGAGTCAAATGCAGTATGGGGCACCTGCCTTCACTTACAAGTGTGCACGTGCTCGCGCACACGCGAGCGCACATGCACACACACACTCATGCACACATACCCATACAGTCATGCGCACACACACATGCACATACACACACACTCATGTGCACACATACACACAAATTCGTGCCTGCACACACACAGAGACATACACACACACAGATACATATTCACACATATACACACACATATACACACAGACATATACCTGCACACACACACACAGAGACACACACACACACACTAATGCACACATTCTCACACACACAGAGACATACACACACTCACACATACTCACACACAGATATTCACATATACACAATACTCACATGCACATATACACACATAGACATATACCTGCATACACACACAGACACACACACACTTATGCAACATACATACATACATACTCACACAAACACACAGACATATAATATACCTGCATACACACACAGACATACACACACACACTCATACACACATACTCACACACAGATACACATTTACATACATGCACATACACTCACACAGACGCACACATACTCATGTAATTAAAAACACAGGATAAAGATGCAGGGGCCAATTATAGGTCTCCTCTTCCTCCTGCCCCAAGCTCCAGCCAGTGTTGAATCACCCCCCCAGCCTGAGGTGACTCAGTGGAGACTCATCAGTTGGTGACACAGGTTGTTGGATTCCCCAGGATCCACGAGGATGGACTCCAGCAAGTTGTCCTCTGACCCCCACAGAAGAGCTTTGGCACATACATGTGCCTGCACCCCCTCCAGGAATGTAAAATATATAATAAAAAGAACTATTTTCTCTAGGCATGGTGGCACATGCCTAGAACCTGTGTCATCTTTGGTTACATAGCCAGTTCAAAGCCAGCCTGGCTACATGAGACCTTGTTTTGAACAACAGAAAAGCCAGCTAGCCATAGCAACAACAGCAAAACTCCCAAACAAACAAAACCTTATAAAGGTGAGAACCATAATTTCTATATCCTAATATTTGAGAAATAATTTAAAATGTTTCATTTACATACCAATCATCTATTACTTCTCATACAGAATTATTGTGTTATTTTCCTCATACTCTTTAGAATAAACGAGGTCAATAAACACACATACATACAGGTGGGCCTTGTATTGCATGTTTGTTATTCCAGGGCTTAGAGGGTAGAGGCAGGAGGATCAGGGGTTCCAGGCTCTGATACATAATGAGTTCGAAGTCAACTTGAGCTATTTGAGACTCTGTCTCAAAAACTAAAAGCAAGGGCTGAAGAGATGGCTCAGTGACTGACATTTTTCGGAGGACCCAGGTTCCAATTCCAGCACCCCCATGGCAACTCGTAACTGTTTGTAACTCCAAGATCTGACAGTTTCGCATAGACATACATGGAGAGGAAACAGCGATACACAAAAAATAAAGGTAAATAAAAAAATTAAAAAGATAAAAAACTAAAAATAAACCAAGCATTACCACCACCACCAACGCTCCACCCTCTCCCAACAGGAAACTAAGACAGCAAAGATCTGAAAGTCTTTTCATGTTTGCCAAATTTCTATTGTGTTAAAACAAGTTGCCAAAAATCCCAGGGTTCTCCAGAATTTTTGTTCACTAGAGTTCTGCAAATACTGGGTTATTGGTTTGGCAGCCAGCTCACAAGCAGAGGCACAAACAGGCGCGCTGGCTCCCTCTCGTGGACAGCAGGGAGAAGACACGGGAAGAAAAGGGTGTAGAATCCCGAAGCAGTATTTCACCGAAAAAGACCCAAGCAATGTGGTCTGTAAACCAGAGTCTGAGGAAGTGCTGCATTTTGCCGGATAAGGTAAAAAGGACTGCCCACTGGAGGGTGGTCGCAAGACTTATAAACAACAGTATGTGCAGGTGGTGAACCAACAAGCATCAGCCTCTTGTTCAGCTCAGCTACAGTAAATGTTCCTGTGAGGGGAAATTCCAAAACCCAAACACTATAGGGATTTTTCTTCCCCCTCTGTCGCCTCACAATTGGGAGATGCAAAGGGCACAGCTAGAGTTCCCCCGACCGGGGATCCCCAGTATTGTCTGGCCCCATCTTAGAATCCTGGGGCTTTCTTGGCAGGGGCAGGAGACCCTGTGTGTTTCTGGCTCATTTCCTGTCAGGTGTTTCTCTTAAGCCATCCACCAGCCCCAGAGGGTTTCCAGGCATCTCTGCCAAATCGAAGTGACTTGTGTGCTCAGGGAGATTGGTTGCGGCCTCAGGCTTTTTCTCTCAAAAGCTTGAGGCCCACTGCTCTGCAGGGCTGATAATGACGTCACCAGAGAGGCTCAGCGTGGAGTTTTTTTCCCCTCTTCTGTTTTTGCTTGCTCATCCATCTGACATCCTCTTTTGTGGTCTCTAGGTTGCTTTTGTTTTAGTTTTCTTTTCAATACCTGGTCTCATGTAGTCCAGGGTGGCTAGGTAGTTGAAGATGACCTTGACCTGATCTTCCTGCAGGTGCGTGCTACTACTAGGTTTGTGCTCCTTTGTTTTGATGATAAAGAGGCAGAGACATTTCTAAGTACTAGGACAGCTTATGATAGTGGCACTCATGAGTCCCCGAGATCCAACTGCCTCCTGTCTTAGTGTGGGGGTCACTTTCTCCAGAAAGCCCACGTTGAGTCCCCCAGGCACTATGAGGTAACTCGGCCAGGCCAGGATTCTGCTAACACTCTGTGGGAGATGAGGCATTCTAGAGGCAGTGCCCATGTGAGCATGCACAACACTCTGGTTAGCTGTGGGCAGGGGTGAACTCTGCCTGTGTACTGTCCTTCCTTCCCCAGCTCACTGCTCTTACGGGGGGGAAGGGGGACCTGTACCTACTTGCGCTGCTTTGGGTATGTCAGCCCAGAATGCCTTCTTCCAGAGGCTGTAGGGGCCTTCCCCAGCTTCTCCCTGCTCAAATGCCACTGCAGTGCTGGCCTGCAAGCCTCCTGGCAGAGAGGAGTGCTCCTTTGGGGTAGGTGGATGCCAGTGCTGGATCATGTGCACACAGGCACATGAATGTAGGAGAGAAGGTGACTGAAAGGGAGGTGTTTAGATGATAAACTCAGTGGGCAGGGGAATGGGGAGTGAGGGGGGAGCAAAGAGGCCAGATGACTCTCAGGCAGGTTTGAGCAGGTGGAAGGAGAGGCCCTGCTGGGGACTGACTGACAGACAGACTTTGAAGGAGCTGATACCTGGAGGTCAACTCAGGAGCCTCTGGCCTGCAGCCACCTGGAGTCACTTTTTTTATTTTTTTATTTTTTCGAGACAGGGTTTCTCTGTGTAGCCCTGGCTGTCCTGGAACTCACTCTGTAGACCAGGCTGGCCTCGAACTCAGAAATCCACCTGCCTCTGCCTCCCAAGTGCTGGGATTAAAGGCGTGCGCCACCACTGCCCCGGCCTGGAGTCACTTTTTATTTTACCATTTCTTTGGCTCAGTTGAACTCCATATGATGAAATTCTGGGCTGAGTTTCAAGAATGAGAAAGGATGTTCCAGGGAAATAGAGCACCATACTTAAATGTGGGCAGGAAGGACCCTGCCTGTGTGCTACTCCTCGGAGGGCATTCTGCCCCTCTTGGATGTGAAGTCTGCAACGCAGCGAGCAAGCAAGCGGGTGCATCCCAGCTGGGCTCTGCATCTGTCTGCCCACAGTGTCAGTGAACCTCGGGAGTTGAGGGTTGGCTCCTGTAGTGAGACCGTTGAGGAGGAAGGACAACAGTCACAAATGTCACATGGTCGTCAAAGAGACCCGGAGTGTCCAGAGTCCTGCAGCTCCTAGCATTATAAGGGTCATCCTGTGCCAGCAATTTTAGTGGGCAGTGAAGCAGGCCTCCAGGCGTCAGTGGGGGCAGGAGAGTGAGAGATCAAAAGCAGGAAGCAGAGAGCAAAGACAACCAAGACGAGATCAACTCCCAACAACAGGCTAAAAGGAAACAAAACAAAACAAAAAACAGAAACAAGACAAACAAACAAACAAAAAAAGGGGGGAGAGAGGAGAGACTGCTTCACAGGGGAGAGGCAGAAGCTCTCTGACGTGTTTAATGGAATTATGGAGTGTATGTGTTTAAAGAAAGCAAATGATACAGTAAGCACAGCAAGCCCCAAGCCACACCCATCATCCCACTGTCTCATCCTTTCTCCACCCAGAACATTCTGAAGACCTTGTTCCCATGAAGACAAGCTCCCTCTCACACCCACCCTCCGTTTCCCAAGGGGGAGGCTGCTCACTCTCCCACACTCCTGGGGCCCAGGGCAGGAAATAGCGGCGATGCGCTTCCTGTTCCCGCTTCCTGTTCCCAGTTACTGCTCCGAGGACATCAATCTTCCGTCCTCAGCACTGTCTGACACCCCTGACAGCTCCGTGGCCAAAGTTCCTTTTGAACGTCACGCGGAGCCCAGACTCCCATACATGGAGAAGGAGCCTCAGGCTCACAGTTCCCTCCCACCGGGGCTTTCTACCGCCCGTCCCAACCCATCCCCCACTCCCCATGTTCCTGGCCTCGCCCAGACCTGTACCACCTAGCCAACTTCTCCGTCACTGGCATCGTGAACTGCTGGGCCCTCCTGCCCACTGACCTGTCTCCTTCCTTATTTCCACCATCCACTCTCTGCCCTTACCCAGCAGGAGATGTACAGGAAGCCCACCTGCCTTGTCTCACCATGTCCCCTCTGCCCATAGAGTAGTGGGCGGCGGCTCTCTGTGACTCCCCACTGGCCCTCTTCCTGACTTCCTGCTTTGCTCTAAAGTTCCATGAAGGTGCTACAGATTAAACTCAGGTCCACCTGCCCCTAGGGAGGTGTTCTTTGGTTCTACCAAAGCCAGGTGTCTTTGGTGCGGGACTGGGTTACTCCAGACATGGCGTGCAGCAGAGACTTTCTTAGCCCTGATTTTGGACTTGAACAAAATCCCTGGTGATTTGAGGCTCAGCCCCAGAAAACTCTTTGTGCCTCAGAATGGGGAGGAGGGAGGTTTAGGGATTGCAGGTAGATGCTCTTCCTCAAGGGTAGGAGTGGGCTCTGCAGATAGGCTCTTCCTCCCAGGACTACTTTCCCACAGGGCTTGTTGATGCTCACACCAGTCAGAGCTCAGCAAGTCCCCGTTGCCTCATTTTCAACAAAAATGTTAACCGAGATGTGGCGGCGAGCTATGAGAGGCCTGGAGATGGTGCTGGCTCTGGTGCTGGGTAGGTAGGACAGCCGACTTTCACAGAGCAGGGCCTTTGGGATTAGTGGCCAGGGACAGAGAGGAGCTTCAGGCTTCAAGCATTAGTTCTAGAGGCTTCTTCTCAGGTGGTGGCCAGAGGGTAGGAATGTATTTCATGCTGGTGTGCCAGGGTGAGCAGACCTCTGAGGCAGCATTGCAGCTCCACAGGCAGCCAGAATCCCAGCAGTCAGGAGGCTGAGGAAGGTGAGCTCAAGTGCCACTCACATCGTGAGAGCCTGGAAAGTAGAGGGCAGGAGGGGAGGGGTGGGGTGGGGAGAAGAGAGGAAGAAAGAGAGCAAGAGCAACAGATAGGCAGGTAGACAGACAGACAGACAGACACACACACACACACACACACACACACTAGTTGCCATATCTACCAGTACAATGCAGATTTAACCCTTTCTCTCAAGCTTTCTTTTGCATCTCAAGTGCCCTCTCAGGAAATAGGGCAAAACAACCAAGTGAATGCCTTGTCTGAGCCACACAGAAGACGTGGAATTAAAACTGAGTATCGGGGCTGGAGAGATGGCTCAGCGGTTAAGAGTACTGATTGCTCTACCAGAGGACCTGAGTTCAATTCCCAGCAACCACATGGGGGCTCACGACCATCTGTAATGGGATCGGATGCCCTCTTCTGGTGTGTCTGAAGACAGCTACAGTGTCTTCACTCACTCACATACATAAAATAAATAAATAAATCTAAAAAAAAATAAAACAAAACAACTGAGTATCAGTTTTCGGGGGAGGGGTGTGAGCCACACACTGATGCCCTTGTGGCTGCGAGGGTTCTTTTGTGAGGCTCCTCCTGGACCGCCTTTCTTAAGTCCTTGATTGTGTTGTGCTGGGAGCCGATGCCCGAGAACTGTGTTTGGAGCCAGGGCTAGCTCAGGTGGAGAGGGGTCGAAGCCTAACCCGATGCCACAGGCTTCCGTATCAGAAGAGGTCAGGACAGGAACGCTCAGCAGACCTCGGAGGATGAGGCTATCTGCAGGACAAGGACGGTCCTCAGCCAACTCCATGTGTCACGCCTTCATCGTGAGCCTCAAGCTCCCGATTGTCAGAAAACATGAGCTAAGCGCAGCCATCCTAGTTCATATTGTTATGGCAAGTCCAGAAAACGAGGATTTGCCTTCTGTTTTGTGTCACTTGCTTCCTTCAGGTCTAAGAGAATTTGAGGAAGATTTAAAACACACCTTAATTTATTAAATTTAGAAATCATACTTATTTGTGTGTGTGTACTTGTGTGGGCACCTGTATGCTATACAGTACACATGTGGAAACCAGAGGACAACCTTAGGGAGTCCTTAGTTTCCACCACATGGGTTCCTACGATGGAATTCAGGTCCTTAGAATTTTTGGCAATTTCCCTTACCAGCAGAGCTATCTCACTGTCCCTGTGTGTGTGCATGTATGTGGATGTGTGCATTTGTGTGTGTGCATGCATGCTCAAATGTGCGGACATGTTGTATGTGCATGTGTGCGGATGTGCAAGTATGCACAAGTGAGAGTGTGCACTTGTGAGTGAGTGCACACATGTGCATGTGTGTGTGTACATCCGTATGCCTGCATGCATTGCACACTTGAATGTGCACATGCTTGTATGGGACTGTGTGCTCCCTTGAGCCTGCATGCACATGAGGTGTGTGCTCCTGCATTTGTGTGTGGATTACAGGAATATACATGCGTATGTGACACCCTTGTGAGTGTGGACGTGTGTATGTGTGCATGTATATACATATGTGTGCATACATATCACTGTGCATGCATGACTGTGCATGCATGTATGTGCCCAGGCAATGGTGTGCACTTGTGGGTCAGTGTGCATGTCTGTGAGTGTGCACACATGCGTGTGTGCGTGCATGTGCATGCGTGTTTGTGCTCATCTGTGCACATGTCTGTGCATTTCTGTATGCACATGTGTGTGCACCCTCATGCTCACACACATGGTGGTGCATGTGTGGAGGTCAGTTCTTTCCTCCTTCCTTTATGTGGTTCTGAGACTGCTGAACCATCTGGCTGGCGCAAGGCATCTTTAAAAAAAAGGGCTTTTCCTCCAATCCTAAATCTAGAAGAGTTATGAATTTTTTATTGAAGAATTTTATACAATATATTTTATGTTTTCCCCTCCCCAGTCCTTCCAGGCCCTTCGTTTCTCATTGTCTTAGTTAAGCTTCATATTGCTGTGATGAAAATCCATGACCAAGAAACCTTTGGGGAGGGAAGGGTTTATTCAGCTTACACTTCCACACCGCTGTTCATCGTCAAAGGAAGTCAGGACCGGAACTCACACAGGTCAGCAGTCTGGAGGCAGGAGCTGATGCAGAGGCCATGGAGCGTGCTGCTTACTGGCTTGTTCCTCATGGCTTGCTCAGCCTGCTAGTCTTAACCCAGGCCCTCCGGTTTAGGGATGGCACCACCCACAATGGGCTAGGCCCTCCGCTATTGATCACTGATTATGAAAATGCCCTACGGCTGGATCTCATGGAGACACTATCTTAACTGAGATTCCCTCCTTTCAGATAACTCTAGTTTGTGTGTCCAGCTGATATAAGACCAGTCAGTACATTCCCTTATCAAGACATTTTATGGTCTTTTTCTCTCCTCCTCTCTCTTTAGGACATATCAACAAAACAAAAAATCCCAAGAAACACAATTCACCCTCAAAACAAACAGAACAAACAGAAATCAGAACTCAAACAGAAATCAAAATAAATAAGCAAAACCCCCCCAAACACAAAACAAACAAACAAACAAACAAACAAACAAACACCAATAAGAAAAAAAAAACCAGATGAGACAAAAAGTGTACAAAATTATTACAGTTCTGTGTTCCTGGGCATGGAGCCTGCCCTGAAGTGCTGTTAATATGCACAATGACACTCCACAGGAGCAAACTACACAGTCCAGCACCGATACAAATTCACAGAAACTGTGGCAGCATGCAAGAGGCATGGACAAACGGGGTCCCAGCGTGAGCTCCCTCCTCTAACCAAGAATTAAGAGAGTTTATGACTGCTTGAGAGCCATTTCTTTTCAAAACTTTGGCAACAGCGACACCTAGTGGTAATTATTTTGTATACACTTTCAGTGGTTCTCCACGGTCTCCTATGTTATTAGTGTTGTTTGAAAGGAACAAAACTTTTTCTTCTTTTTTGTTCAGTTTTTACCCTAGACAAGTGTCAGAGTTCCTAGGTATGGAAGTTAGACCCTGTCATAAAACCAAATCCAAACCCTAAAACCTTTCTGCATTATTCCAAAATGCAAGCCGGGTTGAGACCCATAGCACATAGAAAAGCTGGTTCTGTTTTGCAGATATGTGACCATACTGGGCTGGAGAGATGGTACAGCATGTTTACCGTTTTGTTTGTAACATTTCTTTGCTTTTGTTGAGGCAAAGTCTGATTGCCTAGTGTTGGGGTTACAGGCACAGGACATCTTGCTCAGTGTCTGTAATTTTAAAAATATACTGGAGGCTGGCATGTGTGTTGGGAGGGGGGTGTCTGGTGTGCCAGTGGTTCAGGCACAGTGCAAGGCAGTCTCTGCTCATATTTGCTTCTGTGATCTGAGTCAGTGAATGGTACTCCCTTCTCCCATACTGCTTAATTACGAATATGACTTTCACACAGCGGATACAACTGTTACCTTGTTCAGACCGTGTCAGGCTCAGTTGAAGGTGACTTGGTCTGTCACATGACATGACAGTTTATTTGGGGAGGGGATCTTCACTGTCTCTGATCTGGGGAGGGCTTTTCTAGGGTCAGTAGAGCAGGTCCCTGAGAGTGTGGGTCAGTGGTCAGTGCGCCCCTGAGCCCTTTCTCTGTTTCCTTCACATCATGAAGTTCTCCATCAGGAGATTTCAAAATCAACCAAGTATCCACTGGACACTTTCCTAGTTTTAAAATGATTTCTTTTAAAATATTCAGTGACAAGCTGGCCAGGATGGCGTGAATCTGCTATCTCAAGCACCAGGGAGGCAGGAACTGGAGGATTGTGAGTTCCAGGCCAGCCTAGGCTACTTAGCTATATGTATATGTATATGTATATGTATATGTATATGTATATGTATAT
>NW_021604569.1:10150384-10173216 GCF_004785775.1 Grammomys surdaster
TATATGTATATGTATATGTATATGTATATGTATATGTATATGTATATGTATATGTATATATTGTCAAGATAAGACAAAGACAAGACAAAACATCAACCAATCCAAACCAAAGGGTATGATATAAAATGCCTGGGAATTAATTTTCCTGCATGTGGTGCATGGTCAATATATAACGTGACTACTTCCCTTCAGTTCAAACACCTGTCTCACCCACAGAATTGTAGCTACTCCAACCCCACCCCACCCCTTAAGTCAGTTTGCTACTGGAAAGATAGAACACTATGACCCAGAACAACTTATTTGGGCTTATAGTTCACAAGGACAAGAGTCCCGGATAGTGGGGAGGCACAGCAGCACCAGCAGGCATGGATGCCAGAGCAGGTGAAAGAGAAAGACAGAGAAGCAGAGGGAGAGGGAGAGAGGGAGAGGGAGGGAGGGAGAGGGAGAGAGGGAGAGGGAGAGGGAGAGGGGGAGGGAGAGGGAGAGGGGGAGGGAGAGGGAGAAAACTGGACTTAGGGTGAGGCCTCCTTGGGTACCAACCTACCCTGACACTTCAGGGACTGAGCACATCCTCTCCCACTGAGGCCAGACAAAGAGGTCCAGTTAGGGGAACAGGATCCACAGACAGACAACAGATTCAGGGACAGGCCCCTACCTCCTCCCCCAGCCCCCAGCTCCAGTTGTTGGGGAATTTGCAAAAAGACCAAGCTGCACATCTGCTACATATGTGTGTCTGTGCCCTAGGTCCAGCCCATGCATGCTCTTTGGTTGGTGGCTCAGTCTCTGGGAGCCTCCAAGGGTCCAGATTAGTTGACTCTGTTGGTCTTTCTGTGGTGTTCCTATCCCCTCTGGGTCCCTGGATCCTTTCCCTCCACAGGACTCCCTGAGCTCAGTCTGCCATCTGGCTGTGGGTCTCTGCATCTGTTCCAGTCAGCTGCAGTTTTAGTGGAGTTCCTCAGAGGACAGTTATGTTAGCAGACAGGGTGAGGCTTGATCATCTCAAAGTCCACTCCTGGGAATGTACTTCCCCCAGCAAAGCTCTGCCTCTTAAAGAGAACAAACCTCAGGACATATTTCTAGGACAGCCTTGCTCCAGTGCGGAGCCCCTGACTTTGTTTTCGAGGTGTGGGCAGGACTTGCCTTCCGGACCAGGCTGGAGACCCCCAGCCTGGTGTGGGATGTACCCCTGCAATTCCAGGAGAGACTTGTCTAGGTTACAAGGTTGGAATTTTGTCTCAAAGATTAAAAAGAAGAACAAGACACTGGCCGCTTGTCTCTCTCTGCTGTCCTCTACTCTGTAGAGCACGTTCAGGTTTTGCTTTCTTACCTGCTATAATTTTGTTTGCTAAAATAAGCCTGAGTTATTTGCTCAGTTAATAAAGCTAAATCAAAATTAAATGTGCTTTTTGTGAGGGATAGGTGGCTCTAGGGAGAGTGGAATTAGCTCCTGGAGCCTAGGAAGGTTGTAGGCTGGTTGCTCGAGAGCTTGTTCTCTCTCTCTCTCTCTCTCTCTCTCTCTCTCTCTTTCTCTTTCTCTCCCTCCTCCCCTCTTTCTCTCTGTTTTTTTTTTTTTTTTTGAGATAGAGTTTCTCAGTGTAACCAGCCCCTGGTTTTCTGGGACTTGATTTGTAGACCAGGCTGGGCTCGAACTCTCAGGGATCTCAGAGACTGCCTCTGCCTCCCAAGTACTGGGATTAAAGGTGTGCATTTCCAGTCAAATGTTCTGCCTATTCTGTGTTTGCTTAGACATTTGAGGCTCACCAGGGTATGTTTGGTTTGTGCTGGACTACAGTGCTCCATGGCAAGGTCTCTCCCTTTTCTCATTCGTCTGTCGCAGTGGGGCACGGCAGACTTTAATACATACTCGATACCGTAGTTAAAGCCGAGGTACACACGCTCACAGCTTTGGTGTTTGACTAGTCAGAGGCACTGTCTTTTTCCCTAAGAGAAGGTGTGGCATCAACCCAGCTGTGCTTCCATTGTCAGTAAAGCTATGCAGTGAAGCCTCTCAGTGGAGCATCGCTCAGCCTGGAAGCAAGTCCTGTCGTAGGTTACAGCACAGACCTGGAAGACACTGCTAACTGGAAAGCCCATCATAGAGAGGCAAATGTTGCCTTTCTGCATGATTGAACTTACATGAGACTCCTGAAGTAGTGAAACCCTTAGAAAGTAGGTGGGTGGCAGCCAGGGCTGAGGGGAAGGAAAGCAACCATGAATGAATGGGCAGGGCTTGCAGCAGGAAGGGCTTCTAGAGGCCTGTTCTGCAAGCTCGTGCTTTAGTTATGTTGCTGGACTGTGCATTTAAAAGGAGTTTAGTGCAAGTCGTCTGTGCTGTGTCTTTATACTGTTATGCCCAAGTTGCAGGTACCCAGAGACCACTGAGGAGCCAATTCCGATGTAACACACATAAGGGTCTTTATTACGAGCTTGTGAGCAAGGTTTCTCAGACTCTCACACTCAGTGGGTCAGAATGAGAGCCCCTCAGTCTAGGGGTTCAGGGTTTTCATTGTGGTTACAGCAAACTTTGGGAGTTTCCATATGGGTCAGCACGTTAATATTTTAAAAACTGCATTTCTGGCATAATCTGTAGGAACCAAACATGGGGACAAAGCCATCTGACAAACAGGATGGCTAAGTTATCCTATGCAGGGTGTCTTACATTGTCTATGTTAGCATTCCTTCTAGGCTCCGCCCTACGGTTACCTGGCAACAGCTATGTATGCCTGACTTTCTATAAAAGGGGCTGCTTATCCCCTCCTCACTTTTACCCTGTCTCTTCTCTCCCCATTCCCCTCCCACCTCTTTCCATGTGTTCCTAGCTGGCCTCTTCCCCCCCTCCCTTTCTCGGTCTGTATTCCCTCCTCAACTCCCCTTCTCATGGCTTAAGTAAATTCTATTTCATACTATATCCATAGTATGGCGGGTATCTCAGAGGGAAGGGATACCTTAGCATGGGCCTGCAGAGGCACCCCTTCCACCTTACCATACCGTGCCTCTATCAAACATATCCTTTCTTTCTTTTTTTCGTAAAACACAACGTCGATGCCGTGACTCAGATTTAGAAGCTCGCAGGTTCACATCTCCTTCTGCCACGTGGGCTTTGCAGCCATCAGATCGCTCACTAGACCTATCTACCCAAACACTGGCAAATTGGTAAGCTTCCTCCCCACACTGGTCAGTAAACATCCCCTGGTCCCAATGGAGGGATGCTGAGCTCCCAGCCACCCTGTGGTGTCCTTGAGGACAGAGGAATTCACAGTCATGACCAGCCTTCTCACTGAACCATCTTTCTTGGGCCTCTACCCCTGGAAGACCCCTCTCGCACCCCAGGAAGCGGTTCTCTCTCCCTGCTTAAAAAAATCCTAAGCTTATGTAAACCGTTCTCTGTCTGGGTCTGAGCCCTGAGCTCAGCCCCCTGTTCACCGTGTGATGACCTGGTAATCTGGTCTGGCTGCTGCCTTTGCTGTCTTCCTGACACAGAAACGTACAAATCGCTAGCTCCTACTCTCACCCAGAGGGCATGTCTTCACTGCCACCGCATCCAGGTCTAATTCAGGCTAAATTTGCCCCATTATCCACAAACCAATAACTCTACATGGCCCCTTAAAGGCACTTTTCTAATTTGCCAGCGATCCAGCGATCCAGCAATCTGTAGGCCTTTGCCCTCCCCCTCATTCTTCCCCCACTTTGTTTCTTTGCTCTTGCTCTGGTTCCTGCCCCCGATTCTGCCACAGCTGCATTCCTGTGGCCATCTGCCCCGCATGCTCTTGCACTCTGCCTTGTACTGCCCGGTACTCTGCTCTGCTGAGCCATGGCTGCCGCAGACACTCCTGCCTGCTCAGCCTTGCCTCCTGGCGCTCTGCGTGGCCACGAGCTCTCCTGCCCTGCACAGCCCTGAGCACCCGGAGTATGCTCACTTTCCAGCCTGAGCAGAGTTGCTAGGAGACAGGCAGAATGCTGCTTCAGGAGCTGCTCTCTATCCCACCTCCTTGCCATTATTCTGCTCTGCCGAGTTGCAGGCACACTCCGGTGGCCACCGGCCACTGGTAAACTGAGCCTCATGCCCCTCAAACCGCTTAGATTCTTCTTTATGTTTGTCTCTGTCATGTCTCTGCTGTTCCATTCTAAGATACACAGCCACATTTCTACAGCTCCATTCTAAGGAATAACAAGTGACTTTCCTCCCAGCAGAGCTGTAGCTTCAGTGCCATCTTAGCTAAGGGCAGTCACGTGGCTGGCTGTAGCTTCAGCGCCATCTTTGTTATGGGATAGTTCCCAGTTCGCTGCCTTTAGGTACAGCTTGTCAAAGTCACTTAGCAATTAAGATAAAGTTCTTGGTGTGTCCCGCCTTGGTAAATAATGATTTCTAAATACTAATAAGTTAAAGATCACTGCCTTAAGTATGTGTTTAGCCTTGTTTTTGCTACTGTCATTAAGTCACAGTGTGCTCTCCTTATTTGCTAGATACATTCTAAAACAAATATTTAAACAGACACAGGTTGTCTAACTCAGATGTACTTAATAGATACTAGCTCTCAATCTTGTCAGAAATCTGCTAAGTGTAACATTAAATGTTTAAGCTTATGACAGACAGAGACTCCCCAAGCCTAACAGTGATCCCCTCAAAGGTCTCTGAGAAGATACGGGCCCAACAACAAGACTCTACCTGGATCGTGGTACGATAACCACTGAGAAACACTGCTCCATCGCCTTGCCCACTGCAAGGGCGTGGCCTACATTGTGGACAAACAGGGGACACCCAGAGAGTTAAATGTCTCATATTGCCTAAGTCAAGGTGGGTCTTTTCTCTAATGTATCTACTCCACAGGAAAAAGCTTTTTGTCTTCTGGTCAGACTGCCTCTGCCTAAGTTGCCATGGAGACCACAGAGACCCAGAGACCAGGAACTGTTTAGATAGTGGACTATAGACCAACCTCTGACATTTTTATTAATACGTGACTCCTAGGTTATAGTTTATTCTTCCCAGATTTCTAACTACATGGACAGTTAAGGTAACTGTAGCTTGACAGCCAGAAAACAGACCTAGCTCCTTACTCCAAGGTAATCCACCACCTTATTAGCTCACGAGTCAATTTGTTAACTAGTTTAGACCACCAGATCTCTTATCAAGAAGACAAACAGGCTTGCCTTGCTCACAGACTTCAGGATAAAGTTCAGATGTAACTTTCACAGATATAACCTTCTGTTGCTTCCTTATCTAAACTCAGTTTCCAGTGACTAAATGCTTCATATTTCCTCTCCTTGCTATGCCACTGTCCTAACATTAACAAATAGAGTTCTTATAAATTAGCCCAGCTCTAATAAAACATTCCACTATACAGTGCACTTTTATAATCACAAGTTCAGTTTCCTTTGGTTTTCTTTTAACTATAGACTTTAAGAGTTTCTCAGGCTAAATCTGTATGATCAACTCTCATATTCACAAGGCCAAGGTTTTGAGTTTCCTTTAATTGTTTTTTTAATAGTAAACTTAAAAAATGTTTCTTATTCTGCCAGGCAGTGGTGGCACACGCCTTTAATCCCAGCACTTGGGAGGCAGAGGCAGGCAGATTTCTGAGTTCGAGGCCAGCCTGGTCTACAGAGTGAGTTCCAGGACAGTCAGGACTACACAGAGAAACCCTGTCTCGAAAAATCTAAAAAAAAAAAAAAAAGTTTCTTATTATGCTAAATTAATATACATTCAGTCTCATAGACAGAAAAAAAAAAGTCCTCTTGCTTCTTCTGCTCCATGAAAGGTTTTTGTCTTCCTTAAGCTAATCTTAAAGCCTGTTCACATTGTTAGCAAGTTTATCTCTATTGTAAATTTATAAGCACCAGGAAACCCATTCAGATCTACCTCTCGTGAACCAAATAGACTCCATCCAAATAAGTACACCTGCCAATCAAAAGCCTAAGTTCCCACTTGCTATATATCCCAGATGGTGGGATTCCTCTCTTGTGCCCTGGGACTGGGACTCCCCTCACCCCCAACCTCCAAGACCTAAGGGTTTCAAATGTACTTCCAAATATACATCTAAGAAATAATCTTTTTCTCCCAAACGTACTTAACTTTATTATCTACCTCTAATATGTGTATGTTTCAGTATCACGTCAAGTCCAGGTATTTACTCAAAATCTACATCTAGGACTGTTAGTAATCTGTTAAACTCCACCTCCACAGTCACCGGGCAACAGGCAGGTAACCCTGCCCACTATAAAAGGGGCTGCTTGGCCCCTCCTCTCTCTCTTGGCCCCTCAACCCAGCACCTGCAGGTTGCCGTCTCCCCTCCCCCCTTCCCTTCCCCCTCTCTCCACGTGGTCATGGCCGGCCTCCACTTCTCTACTCTTTCTACTCTTCTCTCTCTCCTCCCGCTCTCCCACTTTCTTAATAAACCTTCCCTCGTGGAACCATCTAGTCTGCTGTGATCTGTCCAAGCTGCGCATGACCTTTTAAGGACAGCCCCAGAGAAGCAACCACCAGATGCCCCAATCTGCTCTCACAGACACAGATGCTTCTACTGGACCTGTTCCTTCCTATCTACCCACAGATGGTTCCACAGGCCCTGGACAGCAAGGAAACAGCCAACTCTCCTAAGACTGGACCAACATTCCCATACTCATTTTCTTAGGTTTCTCAGAGACACATCACCCCCAAAGTCAGCAAGAAGTAGGTAAAGATCGCAACGATGACCCTATTCCTCCTTCACCATCACCTTTCTAGTTTTTCTTTTTTAAAAATTAAATTAAAATGGGGGAATGTTGGCATTCCTTCTAGGCTTTGCCCCAGTTACATGGCAACAGGCAGGTATGCCCGACTCACTATAAAAGGGGGGTGTTTGCCCCCTCTTCTCTCTCTTACTCTCTTACCTTCTTTGTCTCTTCTCTCCTCATTCCCCTCCCCCCTCCATGTGTTCCTGGCTGGTCCCCCCCCACCCCCCCACCGCCGCCTTTCTCAGGGGGAAAAGATGCCTCAGCATGGGCCCGTAGAGGCACCCCCTTCTACCTCACCATACCTAATCTCTACCAAACATATCCTGATCCTTTCTATCTTTTTTATAAAACACAACAATCTATATGCACCTTGATCCTGCTATTGTAGCCTGACTGGCTGTTGCTAAGGTGTGTGTGTGGTGCCATAGGATGCTTGCTCAGGAGGACTCTGATTTTCTTCCTGGAGTTGTTTGGGCTTTACAATACTATAATTATAAAAATTGCCAGGTAGTGATGGGACACAGCTTTAATCTCAGAACTTGGGACAAAGAGTCAAGCGGATCTCTGTGAATTAGAAGCCAGCCTGGTCTTGTCTGCAGAGTGAATTCCAGGACAGCCAAGGCTACACAGAGAAACTATCTCAAAACAAAACCAAAACCAAACAAATATCTTGTAGTGCTGGGAATAGAAAGAAAGGTTTCGGGCACTACAGGTAGGTAAGCACTCTGAGCTGATACATCCCTTGCCCTGTGCTATAACAACAATAATAAACAAAACAACAAAAGATAATGAGAATTCAGAACTGAATTATGTGTGTGTTTCTCTTGAGAGACCGGCTGTGCAGGGAGGCGGGGATGGGGGTACGAAGCCCTGCTTTATCTTCTGGCTCTGATGGTCTTCTCACTTGCTGATTGAGTGTCATTTGCTCATCTCTGGGCACCACACACCTTCTCCATGCTACCTAACCTCCTGCCCTCTGCTGGCTGTGGTGTGGGCCTCTCTCTGCCACCCAGCTACTTGGTCACAGCTAGAAGCAAAGGTACCAGGACCTTGACGTATGCTTTGGTCCTCAGCAGTGGGCAGACACTAGGGCATCCCAGTGAGTGAGGGATGCAGCTTCAGTGAGGTTTTCCATCAGCTGCAGCAGTGGAGGCCCAGAGGCAACAGCGGTTCTTCAGGTGCAAAGACAGCCCTGGGTGAAGGCTCTCCAGCTCAGAGGGGGGCCTCACACCTAGCTTGTCATCCTCCTGCCTCCTCTTCCGCTCCCTACTCCCTCACTCTTACCTTGGGTTGCCAACTAGTTAGCACTTCTGCAGAACAGAAGGGGCCTAGCTCCTCATTCCCACCTCTTGGAGTCTGTCTGCTGAGGATTCTGGTGGGGTGGGGGTTGGGAAACTCTACAGGATTCCCCTGTTCTGAGAAAGTCCTCCAAACTGGCTGTAAACATTTAGAAACAACTGGGATGAAAATTACGAATTAGAATTATGACAAAAGTTAATTATCCTTAAAGAGGTGTCCGGAAGGCTTGGAGAAAACAAAGGCTTAAAAATCAAAGGACTTGGGTGCATTAGTGTTGGGATTCAGACTCAGGACAAGAGGCTGAGGTGCATATTTAATATAACAAAGCAGACCTGGCCTCCAGCTTCTCCTAGCATCCATCAGTCCCTGCTAGACACAGGGAAGGCTGGGCCTCCCCTGAGGGGCTGGGCTTCCTCTCCTGAAGAAGCTTTTCCCTAAGTAGTGCAGAAATTCTCTCTCTCTCTCTCAGCATTTTCTCTCTCCCTGCATGCACATGCTTTCTCTCCCCACTCCCCTCTGTCTCTCTCCCCATGATGACTCCCCTGGCCTTGATTCTTGGGACCAGTGAAGCAACTGAGAGAGAGAGAGAAGCTTTCCAATAAACCTACCACAATGTACTCTAATCTGGCTTGAATTGGCTCCTCTCACTGGCAGAGAATAACTTATCAGTTAGAAATCAGAAATAAGGATAATTAGAAAACAGGAATAAGGGGAAAAACCCAGTTCTGAGCTCACAGTCGAAGGCTGGGAAGAGGCAGAGGGGAGGGTGGCCTGAGACACGGAGGAGGTCGTTCTGGAGGTGACTGCTGCTTGGGTTGACCTTCTGTGTGAAATCATATTGAGACTTCTCAATGGAGAGGAGAAAATGTCTACCTAAGGCTCTCAGTCCACTGCTGAAATGTTGGCTTCTCATGGAGGGCACCTGGATTGCTTTTCAGGGGCACATAGGCGTTAGCCCACAGGGGGAGGGAAGAACAGCTAGTGTGGGCCTGCGTCTGGTGCTGTGGTTTGTCAACTAAGAGATGAGGCAAGGCCATGCAAGACGTGTGAGGCAGAGACTGCGTACAGACAAGCACATGCCCTGCAGTTATCCTGAGCCAGATGCTGTGGTTAGACTGTTCTCATCTGGTTCCTGGTAACTCAGGAGGAACTGCTGTTATACACTCCACTGTAGAGAAAGTTAGCTTCAGAAAGGCTGTTTGCTCAGACGATCTAGCCCCAAAGATCTGACACTCGAGCCCCAGCTCTCTAAATCTTCCTTCTTTATTTATAATTAGTGCAAGTTTATTGTTTTACCGTCTCTGTGTGCCCAGCATCCATTCTTGCTTCAGGCTGCTTTGAGAGTTTGACTCTCTTTTGGTTTAGTTCTTGAGCCTTGCATGGTGTCAGCTGCCTGGTTTTAAGCCTACTAACAACCTTCAGAGTCATGTTTGCTGGAGGGTGTCTCAGGGGACAGAAATAATAGAAATTCCTGAAAAGATGGACAGGGACCAATGATGGAAGGGGATGTCTCAGTGGACCCATGCTGAGGCATCTCTTCCTCCTGAGGGACCAGCCACACGACGGATATAATATAGAATAGAGTTTATTCAGGGCATGGGGAGGGGAGCCAGGAGGGTACTAGAGGCAGAGAGAAGAGAGAGAGAGCAGAGAGCAGAAGTAGAGAAGTAGAGACCTGCCATGACCATGTGGAGAGAGGGGGAAGGGAAGGGGCAAGGGACAGAGGGGACCTGCAAGCAAGGGAGTAAAGGGAGCAAGAGAGAGGAGGGGGCAGGCAGCCCCTTTTATAGTGGGTAGGCCTACGTGCTTGTTGCCAGGTAACTGTGGGGAGGAGCATACCTGGCTGTTGCCAGGTGACTGTGGAGGTGGAGTTTAGACAGAATACTAACAATTCTTGCTCTGTACCACAATTCCAAGTTGATTGGCCCAGTCCAGATGGCCTGTTCATCCATGAACCAGTGACTGAGATGGGGGTGGGGGAGTAAAGAGGCTGGAGTTCACCTGAGGTCAGCTGGGAAAGTGGGCAGTGGGTGCTGGGTAGAAAGCCCTGCAGGAATGGGAGGAACAGGCTGAAGAATGGCTGAGGGGGTAGCAAAATCACCCAAAGTCCCTGCTGGAACTCCATTACTGAGCGCCATGCTTTGTGACTTCCCTTTGCCTGCTCCTCTGGTCTTTTTTGTTCAGTCTACAAACAGTTGGCTCCCTTTAGTACTGTTTTTCATGAACTCATCATAGTAATTCACTAAATAACTGAGACAGAGTTTCTCTGTGTAGCCCTGGCTGTCCTGGAACTCACTCTGTAGACCAGGCTGGCCTTGAACTCACAAACATCCACCTGCCTCTACCTCCTGAGTGCTGGGATTAAAGGCATGCACCACCATTGCCCGGCTACTAAGTAACTCTAAAGAAAAAAAAAATCACATTTCACTGAGAGCCCTCTCTGCCACATGTTAGGGTCTCTGAGGAAACAATAAATTCTATCCTATTTGCCACGACCTTCTGGGTTCCCAGACAAATGGAGGTACACAGCCAAGAATCCTGCAAAGGAAAAGCTGGAGGTGTAACCCAGTGTTAGAGTCACAGGGACCGCAAATGGAACCATAGCCCACACCAGTAGATCGTTGTAGCTGGCATCGGTTGGGTGACTCCTGACCTGGAGGAATGGTGGAGACTGTTTTTGACACTACTATGGCTTGAAAGGGTGGAGGGAGGAGCCAGCCAAGGATAACCTCAGCTATTCTCAAATTTACCAACCAAACAAGTCACCTTCCTTCCCAGGAAGGTGTTAAAGGAAAGGGGTTAGAGGGTTAAGGTAGATCAGGAGATTTTAAGGGGCATCTCTGTCCAACAAAAGCAGAAGTGAACACGTATTCTCTCTCTTTGAAAGGTGTAAAAAATAAGACCATGTTTTGCCTGAATGTTTGTCTGTGCACTACCTTCATGCAGTGCCCTCAGAAGCCAGAAGAGGGCACCAGATCCTCCTGGATCTTGAGTTAGAGGTAGTGTTGACTGCCATCGAGGTGCTGGGGATCTTATCCTGATCTTTTGGAAGAACTTCCAGGGCTCCTAACTGCTGAGCTATCTCTCCAGCTTGATGGAGTCTGTTTTAACGAAACAGAACACTTCACAGTTCTCTTCTTCTATCACCCGTTCATCTAATTTGTTTTACAAAAATGAATTTCTACCCTGGATCCGGGTTTTCTCGTCTAACAACAGGTCATGGATATTTTTCTGTATTGGTATGCACACCACTGTTCTCTAAGTAGCTATGTGGTATTCTGTTGTTTGATTTCTCAAATGGCTCCTAGCTTCAAATACTAAAGCACTGCGCATCTGCCCACCATTACAAGTGCTGTCCATGCTACCACTCAGAATCCTTCTGTTCTTTCCTCGAAACGGGCGTGGAAGTAAGGCAGTGTTACAAGCGATTATGGCTTACAAGAGAATGCATTTAGGTTCTTAACTATCTTTTCCAGACTGCTATGCAGAAACCTGTTAAAAGTATACTTTTACCAATAGTACACACCACAGACACACATACCCACACAGACACACATACACACACATACGCACACACACACACAGAGTCATCATTTTATCTGATGGTGCCTGTGGATGTGGCTCAGTCAGTGAAGTATGCATGCTGTGCATACAGGAGGACCAGAGTTCAATCCCTAGAAGCCATGTAAAAAGCAAACGTGATAGTCCCTGATTTGGAAAGATGGAGACATCCCTGGGGTTCAATGACCAGACTAGTGAACTTGACAAACTCCAGACCAGTGGGAGACTTTGCCCCCCTAAATTGAAAAGTACTGTTGATTCTGTTTGTCACATCTGTATACTATGGAGTTTAAGAGAATTTAGCTTTTAGAAGGGACACATTACCATTTAGCAACGTAGTTGAGTAGCATGTTGTATAACATACAACATTCACATACAAGTTTCACACTTTATATATGAACACATGGCTGTTAGATTGAATAAAGTGAAAGAAAGTAAATAGAAAAGATTAAGTAAAATTTCAAATGTTTATGTGAACTTGGTTGCGTTTTCAGGTCATGTTAACTATGAAGTGAATGCAGTGTCTTTATCCTCAAAGGCATTTTGCTTAAGGTAGAATGATGCAAATTTCTTAGGATACACTACCTTTCAATCCTAGAGTAGCTCACTATTTTCTTTTAGTAATGTCCTGTCTGTATGATAAGGGAGTGTGACGTCTGCTCTTGACTCCCACCATTCTCCCAGCTTTACCGTGGGATCAAGAAAGGAGAAATGCAAAATTGGAACTTTAAAATGTGTACTTTTAAATTGTGGTTTTAAGTTATCTTGAAGAAAAGGCTTTATATAATTAAATTGAAGGATATTTTAAAAATTAAAAATGTTTTAAATGCAAAAAAACCCCAAAACCCCTAAAATTCAAATCAAAGAAGATGGCACCTGAGGATTAACATGTGAGAATAATCTCAGGCTTCCACATGCCTATGTACACACATGTAGTGGCACATACATGTGCACATACACATGAACACATACAGCATTTATGTGATGGGAAAACTTACTATTTTATTTATGCTCTTGGTTAACAGAGTTGAATACCGTGTATTCTTATGTCTGTCATTCATTTTCTGTCTTTTGTCCCATTTTCTTTCCTTGTAATGTATTTTCTTCTTGACTAAAAAGGTCTTCAAACCTGATACACATCTGTAATCCCAGCACTGAGGGAGTTCAAGGCCAGCTTGGGCTAGCTATATGTAAGACCTTATCTAAAAACAGTCTTTGTACGTAAGGGACAGCAGCTTATATACCGCAATTTTCTCCCCATTTGTAGTTAAGATTTTCATTTTATTGAATTTCCCTGATCAAAAATTATAGAAAGTTTCTATGATCATGTTGCTGAAGATATTGATAAGAGCCTTCAAGGTTGCTGTCTTTGACATTGTCTTCATAGGCTCCTTGACTTCTCAAAAGAGGGTGGCAGAGTCCATGAGCTCTAAACCTGAGGCTTTTCCTTATGTTTTCTTGAGATGGAACTTTCCAGGTAGCTGAGGTGAGCGCTATCATCCAGCCTAAGTCTACATTTATTCAGTTACATATTTACTCCTTGGGGAGTTGCGTTCCTTCTAGGTCCTGATCTAATAGCGTATGTTAGATTCTTCTGTAGGATCCCTATCTCGAGTTTAGTTTAGATAATTCTTGGTGTTTGCTCTTGATAGTCTAATAAAGGCCATCACTTCACCTGAGTGTGGAGGCTCATCTATATAATCCCAGCACTCAGGAGGCTAAAGAAGGAGGATTGCAGTGAGTCTGAGATCAAGCCTGGGCTACAGAGTGAAACTTTGTCTTAAAACAAACATGCCAGCAAAACAAAGAAACAAAGCAACAAAACAAAAAGGGAGTGTAGTTCCTGGAGACCCAGTGTCAGTGAACCAGTGTCTCAGAGACTGGGGGCTTGGAAGAGTTCTGGAACATCCCTGGGAGGGGAGAGGAGGAGCCATCTGCAAGAACAGAGAGGCTAACCTCCAGGTGAAGGCTAAGTAGGACTTGGGGTCAGGGAAGCTGAGATGTGCTGTCTGGGTTGATACACTTGCATGTGTGTGTATGTGCATGTGTGCATGTGCATATGTGTGTGTCTTGGTACACAAATGAGTGAGTATAGGAGTGAGAGGTGTGCAGAGGGTTTGCCGTATTAGGGTCTCATAGTTGTTGT
This sequence comes from Grammomys surdaster, assembly GCF_004785775.1. NCBI lineage: Eukaryota > Metazoa > Chordata > Mammalia > Rodentia > Muridae > Grammomys > Grammomys surdaster. The sequence continues at coordinate 10,164,102 of NW_021604569.1, forward strand.
AACAAATGAACACAGACTTAGAGGCTTAAAACAACACAAATGTACTTGCTGTTTTGAGAGTGAAAATGCTAAAATCAAATTCTGAGCAGGGCTGTGACCCTAGAGATGCAGAAGGTTTTAGAGGCTGTAGTGGTTTGTATATGCTCAGCTCAGGGAGTAGCACTATTAGGAGGTGTGGTCTTGTTGGAGTAGGTGTGTCACTGTGGGTGTGGGCCTAACACTCTCATCCTAGCTGCCTGAAAGTCAGTCTTCCACTAGTAGCCTTCAGATGAAGATATAGGACTCTCAGTTCCTCCTGCACCATGCCTGCCTGGATGCTGCCATGCTCCCACCTTGATGATAATGGACTGAACCTCTGAACCTGTAAGCCAGCTCCAATTAAATATTGTCCCTTGTAAGAGTTGCCTTGGTCATGGTGTCTGTCCACAGCAATGAAAACCTTAACTAAGACAAAAGTCTCTTGTGTTCCTTGGCTGCCTGTGCCTTTATCCTCTCAGCCTACAGAGTAGCGTTCCTCCTCAGATCTCTCCCTCTCTCTGACCTCTGCTCTTGTCCTTGAATCTTCTAGCACCTTTCTTTCTCTCTGTGTCTCTCAGTGATGAGGATGGAACCAGGGCCTTGCATGTTCTGTGGGGCTCCGGCTCTAGCCCTCCTGTTTCCCTACTCCACGAGGACTCTGTGAGTACACTGGACTCTAGAAATAATCCAGGAAAGCCTTTCCATTTCAGTGTTGAGTATTTGAACCCCTTTGCCTTGTGAAGTTATGTGACCATAGGCTTCAGGGATTAGGGTGTTTGCATCCTTGTGGCTACCATTCTGTCTGTCACAGTCAACGTGGTGCTGTGGTACTTTCTGCAGACTCAGTGAGAGGGGAGCTGATGATGACAGTGTTTGTTCTGTCTTGTTCAGATGGAGACGAAGCATTTTTGAGAGCATATAAGGCTTATTTCAAGTCCACTAACATGGAGTTGAGCGAGCAAAGGGACTTTGAATCAAGAGCCCTGGTTTACCGCTAGCCACAGCTCTATGACATACGGACAGTCCACCTGGCCTCCAGAGGCTTAGGACTCTGTCTGTAAATCTTGAAATGTCAGCAGTAGAAAGAAGTGGCACATAATGAGTGAGCCAAGAACTGTGAATTTCTGTGGAGTCTTTTCTTTGGACAAGTGCTTTCCAGTCTTCACAGTCTGGAGCGAATTTACAAACTTGTCAAGAAATAGTTTTTCTTTTCGGATGAGGTTGGGTGTAACCATAGGCCTTTCCATGCCCACCGCAGTTCCCAAAAAAGTTACGGAGGCTTATATTAATTTACCATGCTTTTGGCCTTAGCTCAGGCTTGCTCCCCAGCTAGCTCTTAACTTAACCTGTTTATACTAGTCTACGTCTGCCATGTGGCTGGTTACCTCTCCTTTCATATGTTCGACTTCCTGTGATTTCTGGTGGTGAATCTTCCTGAGCCTCTTTTCCTGAGTTCCTATCTCTGCCAGAGGTCCTAGCTTCTATTCTGTCTTTTGTTATAGGCCATAGACTTTTTGTTTTAACTAACCAGAAGGTGCCCTTGGCACGCAAGGGAGGACAGAGACACATCTTTACACAGTGCACAAAAGCATCACTTTAACAGTTGGGGAGTATTGAGAGGGAGTCTCTTATAAACCAGGTTGATCTTGAACTTGCTCTGTAGCAGAGAATGGCCTGAAATTCTTTTAAACAGTTATTTAGCTTTATTTTTTATTTATGCATTATATGTATGTATATGTGTATGTGTTTGTGTGTCTGTCTGTATATATGCCCAGTGTGTGGCTGCTATGGGAGCCTAAAGAGATCCTCCTGAGGAGATCCTCCTGAAGAGGTCCTCCTGAAGAGGTCCTCCTGAAGAGAGCCTCCTGAGGAGATCCTCCTGAAGAGATCCTCCTGAGGAGATCCTCCTGAAGAAGTCCTCCTGAAGAGATCCTCCTGAGGAGATCCTCCTGAGGAGATCCTCCTGAAGAGATCCTCCTGAGGAGATCCTCCTGAAGAGGTCCTCCTGAAGAGATCCTCCTGAGGAGATCCTCCTGAAGAGGTCCTCCTGAAGAGAGCCTCCTGAGGAGATCCTCCTGAAGAGAGCCTCCTGAGGAGATCCTCCTGAAGAGGTCCTCCTTTTTTCCTTCTTGACCGAGTCAATGAACCTTCATTCATCACTCACTAGTGTGTTGTTTTGTCTCCACAAGTTTGTGTGTTTTCTGTAGCTTCTTTTGCTGTTGGTTTCCAGCTTTAGTCTATTATGGTCAGATAGAATACAAGAAATTATTTCAATTTTCTTATCTTTGTTGAGATTTACAATCCAATACTCTGTAGATATATTGTGCCTAATCTATCATACCATTTAGCATTAATGTTTATTTTTATTTTTAACAAGTATTTACTTTTACTTATGTGTATATGTGTGTATTCCTCCCCCCACCCCCGTGCATGTGTGCACACATCAGTGCACACATAAGTGCAGGTGTCCATGGAGGCCAGAAGAGGGCGCTGACACTTCTGGAGCTGTGTATACAGGTGTTTGGGAGCCACTCGGATGAGAAGCCTCACATATGTGCTGGGAACTGAATTCAGGTCCTCCGCAGGAGGAGCAAGAGCTCTTAACAGTGGGATGTCTCTCCTGCTCTGACCTTGAACTCTGGGTCCTCCTGCTCCCATCCCACAATGCTGGGATTGCAGATGCCAGCCAGTGCTGGCACAGTGCTTTTGTTCTCTGAGAGAAGACACCTGCTCAAGGAGAGTTACCCTAACACCCACAGATCCTGATGCTCCCCTACAACAAAACACAGGTCAGAATGGAGAACACCCAAGTTTAAAAGATGAGTTGATGGTAGGGTGTGAGCCAGAGGAACCCTGAGCTCACTGTAGCTTCCTGGTCAACACCTGCCAGGAGGTGAAGAGGCACGCCAGAAAGCCTAGACACAGCCTTGCTGATGTCTCCCCAGACACACCAAGCTCCTCTGGGACCCTGGAAGGTCATCTGGGTCAAAAGGAAATGGTAGGAGCTGAGCAATATACTGATTGCCTCAGGGAAAGCACACATACACATGATTAAAAAATCCTACAAAATCAAATTAATATTTACATAGTATATATTTTCCATAATTCTGCCTTTAATTATCACATAATTGCTCTGTTTAAATGTTTATAACTCATTTAAAATTTTTTCCACATAACATTTTTATTGATTCTCTGGGAGTTTCACATCATGCACCCCATCACAATCCCTTCCCAGTTTTTCCAAGTCTGCCCCACACCACTTCTGGCTTTCCCTGAAAAGAAACAAAAAAAAAAAACCCAAAAAACAAAACAAAACAAAACAAAACAAAACAACAACAAAACAAGCCCACTTTGTGTTATTTGTATACTCGCTGGAGGATGGTCAAACTCTCAGTGGCCTAACTGCGTCCCCCCCCCCCCCCCACCCACATCCACCAGAGCATCAGTCGTGGAAAGCTACACTTCAGCATCCCTATGATATTTAAGGGTTCTCTTTGGTGGCCTCCTGTTGGGGCTGTTACTTTATGGGGGAGGAGTTTTCACTGAAGCCTTCCAGATCAGTATCAGCTGTGCATCTGTAGTTATCAATATCACAGCTGAAGCAGTCTCTTTGCTCTTCACAGTCAGTGGGAGCACAGACCAAGGCCTCCACGCAGTTTCTGGTGACAGCACAGGCCATGAACATGGCTCACAGCTGGAGTAGGACCACAGACCCAGACAAGGCCCTCAGAGACTGCCTGACTCTGGACATCAACATGGCCTCAGGTGCAGGCCATTCACATTAATATGTCCCCCTCACTCCAGGGCAGCAGGGCTCATGGGCATCGCCATGGTTTCAGGCTGCAGCACAGCCCACGGAAGTCTGCATGGCCCTTGATGATAACATGTGCCACAGACATCATCCCGGTCCCCTAACTGCTGGATCTTCTACCCTAGTCTATGCACTCCCCAGCCGGGGTGGAGGGGGTAGTATAGGCTGGTTGCAGGCCTTATTTCAAGTTTTTAATATTAGCACATGGTTGGGTCTTTAATAGGCATTTAAAGTTTTAATTTATTTTTCCTCCTGAGACAGGGTCTCTCTGTGTAGCCCTGGTTTTCCTGGAACTCACTTTGTAGAATTCAGCGTTCTGCCTGCCTCTGCCTCCTGAGTGCTGGGATTAAAGGTGTGTGCCACCAGGCCCAGCTTAAAATTTTAATGTAATTAAAAAATTTTTTATGTGCATGATGTCATGCTTGCATGTATGTCTATTCACTATGTACATGTCGCGTGTTCATAGAGACCAGAAGAGGACATCAGATCTCATGAAATTAGAGTTATGGATGGTGAGCAGCTAAGTAAGTACTAAAAACCAAACTCAGGTCCTTTGCAAGAGCAGCAAGTGCTCTGAACTGCAGAACTAGCTCCCTAGCCCATTAAAGAGGCTTCCTTAAGCTGTACACACATGCACAGAGGAGCATGTACATATTATAGAATTATATGTATGTAGTGTGTGTGTGTGTGTGTGTGTGTGTGTGTGTGTGTGTGTGTGCGGGCATGCACACATGTCTAGATACTTGTGCAGCAGTCAGAGGACAACTTGCTATAGTCAGTCCTCTCCCTCCACCATGTGGGTTCTAAGAGTAAGACTCAGCATCAGGCTCGGAGGCAAGCATTTACTTGCTGAACCATCTTGCTGCCCCTGGCTTTTGATTTTTGAGACAGGGCCTCTTTATCCAGGCCATCTGATCTGGAACACATGAGCTTGTAACCTCAGCCTCCATGTACATGGATTACATGTATGAGGCACGTACCTCACTGGCTTGTTCATGTATGTAGAGATTTTGTAATGTTTTAGCGTTTCATCTGTTCTTATTTGTCTTCTGTTCGGCTCCTTTGGTGTGTGTCCTGTTTGTCTTCCATGTTAACATGATAGTTGTCACGTCTCTTGTTTACGCCTGGTGGTACACCAATGCAGCCACTATGGGAACCATGATGGAGGCACCTCGGAAACTGAAAACAGAATCACCAACCATGTGGCCCAGCTGTAGTGAGTGGGTCTATGCCCAAGTGTCTCTAAGTCAACACACCGCAGAGATATATTCCTGGTCCTTCATGTTCAACGCTGCATTGCTCACAACAGCCAGGAAATGGACCAGTCCTAAAGGTCCACTAACAGATGAGTGGATAAGGAACATGTTACATATCCACAGTAGGATTTTGTATAGCTATAAAGAACATTGAAATCATGACATTTACAGGTAGCTGGGCACTGCGACAGGTGCCTGTAATCCCAGCACATAGGAAAGGGAAGCAGAAAAATCCCTGCAAGTTTGAGTCCAGCTTTAACTTCAGAGTGGGATCTAGTCTCAAAACAGACAAACAAACAAACAACCTCCCCCCCCAAGGGCAAAAAGACATTTGCAGGAAACTGGATGCAACTAGAAACCAGTGATTGATATAAACCATAGTTAGACAGTTACCACAGTATCTCTGTGGTGTGTTGACTTAGAGACATTTGGGCATAGACCCACTCACTATAGCTGAGTCATATAGTTGGTAATTCTGTTTTCAGTTTTTGAGGTGCCTCCATCACACTTTTCATAGTGGCTGCATTAGTGTACCACCAGGAGCATACAACTATGATAGTATGACAACTATCATGTTAACATGGAAGATAAAAAGGACACACAACATAGGAGCCAAACAACCACACAAAGATTAAAATTATGTGTGTGTTTACATGCATGTGCATACTTACATGTGTGTGTAGAAATTGTGAAACTAGGAAGGGAATCATGAGAGGGGAGAGGAGAAGAGAAAGTGATGAATCAGATGGAAAAATGGAAGGGGGGCTGGTGAGATCACTCAGCCAGTAGAGGTGCCTCCCGAGAGACTGGTGACTTGAAGGTCAGCGATGGGACCTCTTGGTGGAAGGAGAGAACTGGAGTGACTCACAAAAGTTTTCCTTTGACCCCTGCATGGGTGCTCTGGTGCAGGATGTGGCCACCTTCCAATAAACAAATCCAAAATTGTTTTTTAAAAGAAAATAAAGCAGAAGGTGGGGTGGTGGGAGACCGTGTGGGAAGGAACCAGCCAGAGTAGGGCAAAGGGTATAGGGGCACCCAGTAGGAGAGATGGGCAGTTGTGAACAAAGTGTAATAACACATTTGCATGAAAGTGTCATAATGAAATTCATTGCTTTTCATGGTAATTCCCCGAAGCCAAACCAACCAAATCAACCAACCAACCAAGCAAGCAACCAACCAACCGACCAACCAGCCACACAAGCAAGCAACCAATCAAACAACAACAAAAAGTAAAAATGAAAACAAACAAAATACCCAACAACAACAACAACAACAAACCCCTAAAAACCAAAACCCCCAAACAAAAAACAAAACCAAAGTCAGTCAACTTCAGTAGGTACAGATGTAGAATTCAGGCCCGCAATCCATGTCCAGTGATGAATCATGTATGTGTCTTCCTTGAGCACGCACCACTTAGGGATTGGTGTTTGGTGTTTAGTGGCTCTCTAAGTCTTACGATCTGCCTCATACATGTGACGCTTAGACCCATATTGGTTCCAGCACAGACGTGGGTGGTCCTTTCTCAGGTATCAGTTCTCCAGGCTCTTCAGCAGTCCATAGAGTTCACTACTTGTTCCTCTCCTGTGCAGCGATGCATTGCTGAGCTGCTGTAGTGCTCAGAGTGACAGGAGATAAGAGAGGATACCCCACTCCCTCCACCCCCCGAACACAAGGACATTTCTTATGGCCAGAGAGTTTTTAGATGGCAGGAGTGGTGACTCCTCATAGTTCAACAGGCCAGATTGGCCCGAGGTGGATGTATAAATATTATTGTGTTAGTTTTGATTCTCTGTTACTGTGGCAAGCACCACAACCAAAAGCAACATGAGGAGGAAAAGGGCTTATTTGAATGATAGGTTACAGTTCATCATGGAGGGAAGTCAAAGCAGGGACCAGGGGCAGGAACTGAAGCAGAGACCATGGAGAAACTCTGCTTACTGATTTATTTTCTGTGGCTTGCTCAGCCTGATTTCTTACTCACCCTAGGACCCCTGTGCTCCACCCACGGTGGTCTGGGCCCTCCCACATCAATTATTTAGTAAGGAAATTCTCCACAGATCAGTCTGATGGGAGTGATTCCTCAGCTGAGGTTTCCTCTGTAGCAGTGGGTTTTCGCTACACCCTTTGTTCTCCCAGTGGTAGCACTTCCAGCCACCTGCCCAGGCAGTCTTTGGATCTGTGAATGAAAGACACTTGCACATGAGATTATTTTTAGAGTGCCTTGACTGGTTCAAAGGCTGGCATTCCTAAACCTTCCCCTGCTACTCTGGGACCAAATGGGGAAGTGTCAGTGGCCACTTAACAGAAATCTCACACGGCTGGTTGACTTTATCTCCTGTAGTTCATGTATATCTCCCCCAGTCATGGTGATTCTCTGTCTCCTCCTCTTTCCTGTGTCCTAGCCCCAGCAAATCTAAGTTTCCTACCACATTTCCCTTTTCCCAGCCACTGGCTGCTGGCATCTTTATTGATCCATCAAAAACCAACTGGGGACAAGGACCTTCATCATTTGGACATGCAGATTCCTGATTAGAGTCAGTCAAAACATAAAACCAATCTCCAACACCCTCTTCCCAGATGATGCTACTTTATGTCAAGTTGACAAAAAACTAACCAGCCCAATTATTCATCAACACATGCTCTGGAACACAGAAGTATTTTTTTCTTAGTTGTCTGACGAGAACATGGGGGGTTCTTTGGAAGGTTTGCTATTTGTGTCTGTCTCAGTCTCCTGACTTAGGACTTGCAGTGGCTGTGTGAGGCTGTGTGTGGCTGCATGAGACTTGCATGGTAAAAATAGGTCGAAGTTCGGAGTGTGCTGAGTGCCTTCAAGTCTTGGCCACCTTTTTTGATCTCCTACTGGCTACTTTTCTGTTCTGGGAGAATTTTATATTGTAGCAGTGGGAAGAAGTCTAGGATGAAATTTCCTTCATCTTGATTGGCATCTGGAGTCCTTACTTCTGGTGTGAGGATTTGTTGTGTGTAATTTTTTTTTAAACATGCTTCCGCCTTCACGGGACCTCTGCCTGAGTTCCTGGCGAGGCTCTGAGATTGTGCTCCCACCAGCCCATGCTCCACCTAGTTACTCCTTCCTCCCAGCTAACTTTGCCAAGCCAGAGCTCCATGGATGGAAAACACTAGACAGCTTTAATATTTTAAAACTAGCCAGATAACTCAATGGCTGGGTGAAGAATTTCCTGCTCTAATCTTAGGAGCCAGCTCTTTCCATCCTCCTTGGCCTCTGCCCATGGTGGAGGCCACAAACTCTAGGTTCTCTGAGACCCACATGTCTGTAGCTTCCTGCCTGCTCCACATTCTGGTCCAAATCCTTTTTTCTAGTCTCCTTCTCTTCCTCCCGGGACCCAGAAGTCCCACCTTTTCCCCTTTGCCCAGTGATTGGCTTCTGCTTCTTTTATTGACACAGTCAAGAACCAATTAGGGAATCAATACCTACAAGAATTTCTCACACTTCTGAGCAGTGACCTGCTCAGTCTGCATGTGCTTCAGAGGTGTGAGCCATTTAACCCACCAGTTCTGGGCCTGGTGTTTTTGGGCCTGTTCAGGGAACTTTGGGATGACACTTCCTTCTCTGATATGATTCTTCCACACATTCTGAAACACAGGCTGGATATAAAATCCCAAGGTTTTCTTCTTTTGAGTTGTTTGCAGCAGCCACTGTCATTGTGTGCATGTGTACATGTGTGTAGACATGTGTGCACAAACGTGTGTGAGTGTGTGTATGTGTTTTGTGTGTGTGTGTGCCCGAGTAGCATCTTGGGTTCATTGTCTAACAGCGTTTCCTCAAATCACTTCGATTTTAGTAAACTCAAAGATCTTTATAAAGAAGGTAGTGGAGATCTTTTCAAAAGTCCCTGAAGTTCTGAAGATAAGTGTGATAGTTTGAATTTGCTTGGCCCAGGGAATGGTGCTATTAGGAGGTGTGGTCTTGTTAGAGTAGGTGTGGCCTTGTTAGAGGAAGTGTCATTATGGAGGTGGGCTTTGAGACCCTCCTCTTAACTGCCTGGAAGCC
>NW_021604569.1:10173316-10173691 GCF_004785775.1 Grammomys surdaster
ATGTCTCAGAATCCCTGTGGGATATGCACACATCCCACTCAGGAAGTGAGCCTGTGTCAGAAAGCGAGCTGCTTCCCACTAGTGTCACCCGTTATTCTGAGCACTCATGAACTCTGACAGAGAGAGAAGTGTGGGGACAACCACAAACTCAAAGGAACAGTTTCAAGTCTAACTGCACCCTAACTCCTGTCTATTTTCTCTTCAGTAAGGGTCTCACTCTGTAGCCCCAGTTGGCCTTGAACTCAGGACCATCCTCCTGCTTCAGTCTTTCAGGACCTGGAATCACAGGTGTGAGCTCTCACACCCAGCTAACTTCCTTCTGTATGGCCTTTTCCATCAGCTCTGACATTAGCTGTGCCCCCAAGGAGGGGGCGG
>NW_021604569.1:10174091-10201192 GCF_004785775.1 Grammomys surdaster
AGCTGTGCCCCCAAGGAGGGGGTGGCTTCTGACTTCTCTTCAGGAGGTTGGGGACATATATATATATATATACTTGCCTAGAGTTTCCTTTACTGTTTTGGAGCCTTCAGCTAGAGGAGGGAACATTTGTATGCTGGGGACAAGGCCGGGCAGATGGCAATTTTCTGAGGCACCTGCTTTCCAGCTGTTTGTACCCCCCATGGAGGGCAGAGTGTACATGAATAAATATAAAAAAAATTCCACAAACTCTGTTTAGGATGCTAGTAAGCAGACAAGTAGAATAAATGTTAAACAAAAATCAGTACCCAGGGATATTTGTGTATATGTCATATTTTGCCCAGTGTGCTTGTATTAATCTTTCACTGGGAAGGGTGAATTGGCATTAACTTAATCTGGTGCCATGCTCAGAATTCCCTGGGCCCATTTTCCATTTGGAGTGAAATCAAGAAGATTAGGTGTGAGCCTGATCTTTTTCTTCTCCGGTACCTTGTGAAAGACAAGCCTCTTGTGTTTTGGGGTGATGTAATTTTCTTCATGGGAGAGGAGCATGAGATTAGTGCTTGTCCCCCACCTCTGAGTCTGGCTTTTGATTCAATTAAGCTGTAGGAGTAATCTTTTAGTAGAGTGTTCTGTTGTAGCTTTAATGCCATTTCTGATTTTGCCTATGTGGACAGGGCCTGAGTCTCCTCCAAGTGTTCAATTAGGATAAGTTACGGGAACAAAGTGGGGGAAGTGACATTGGATATTATACCAAAGCCATTTATGCTATCAAATAATGATGTCTCTTTTCTAGAAACACATAATTATATTTGGAATTCACGATAACATTCTCCAGTATTTCAAAATCCAGACCACATACAGATAAAATATCAGAGGAAGGAAAATGCTTTTGATGTGTCAGAATTCATTTCTTTTCCAAGTTATTGTGCTTTGTCTAATAGTATGTGAATGGGCACTTATCAAAACAGAAAGGTTGTTGTTCAAATGTTCCACTCTGAACGTTTGCCCAGATTCAGTTGAGTATATTCTATCAGCATGAGGAATGCTGGGAGTGTAACAGAGAGACCCCAGGAGGAGACTGACACCTACATTAGGCATTGCCCCTAAATAGTTTAAAAACGTTTATTTAAGTTATAGATATAAGGAACGAACAATTACTTAATGTAAAAATGTGCAAATAATACTTGCTTAAATACATTACAGCAGGAAGTAAAAATTTCTTCTATGAGAAATTTGGGAATCTATCTTTTTATGGCTAGCACCTATAACTCAGCATTTTTTATAATAAGCTAATTTTGTATCTGCCCATTAAAGTCTGTAATTTATTATTTCAGTTTCTCTTTCTACTATTTTGCATTTTGGTTTGGTTCTCTTTAGCAAGGAGATTTATTATGTAATTTCCTAAAGTGTAGCACTTTTTTTTTTTGCCCATTAATGTCTCTATTTTATGATTTGCTGTGCTGAATCAATCACAGTGGTGTCTTGTGCTTACCTCCACGTGCGTCTTATTCTTCTGCTAAATTGTACGATCCTTGAGTAATGCAAGTCAAAATCCTTTGTCTTCTTGTACTGTATAATTTTATTTAAATTTTTAAAATGTATGTATGTGAATACACTGTTGCTGTCTTCAGACGCGTTAGAAGAGGGCATTGGATCTAGTTGCAGATGGTTGTGAGCCACCATGTGGTTGCTAGGAATGGAACTCAGGACCTTTGGAAGAGCAGTTAGTGCTCTGAACCCCTGAGCCATCTCTTCAGTTCCTGTACTGTATCATTGCAGGAACATTACATTCAGAAGTTGTTAAGTAAATACTTTTCCTTGGTAGACATGCAGATAAACATTAGATTAATTCCAATCTGCTGCACTGGTCTTAGTGATACTTTCAGGAGATCTTGCTATAAATCTTTGGTATAAATGGTGGTATAAATCTTTGCTATCTCTACCAGGAATTCTGATTTGACTTGACTTTCTTTTCTCTCTCTCTCTCTCTGTCTCTCTGTCTCTCTGTCTCTCTCTCTCTCTCTGTCCCCCTCTCTCTCTGCATCTCTCTATCTCTGTCTCTGTCTCTCTCTCTCCCCCTCTCTCCCTCCTTCCTTTGGAGGAAGGGTTTATGTCACTATGGGATAGCCATGGCAGCAGGTGCATGAGGCGCTGGACACTTTGGGTTCTAAGTCAAGAAGAGGCCAGAAGTAGAGTTGGGCTATAAAATACCAAGGCCCACTCTCCCAGGAGCGATTCCCTCATTTAAGGCTTTACTTCTTAGGGGGTCTGTGCCATACCAAGTATCACCATCAGCTGGGGATCAAGAGTTCAGATCCATTCATTAGAATTGGATATAGGCATTAGTCATTCAAACCACAGCACTATTAACAATCTTAACCTTGTTTTAAAAGTTTAAAGTCTTAGAGCCAGTGAGTCACTGGTTAAGTGAGTAAGGATATTTATTGCCAGGTTTGATGACAGGAGTTTGATTCCTGGATCCCATGGTAGAAGGAGAGAACTGCCTACTAAAAGCTGTCCTTTGACATTCACACGTGCCACGACACACATATACATACACAAACACACAGACACAGACACACACAGACACACAGACACACACACAGAGACACACGCACACACATGCATGCACGCACGCACGCATGCACGTGCACGCGCACAAGTGAAAAAATGAATGTTGAAAAAGTCCAAAGTCTCTTCTGAGACTCTGTAGGAAAGCTCTTAACTGTGAAGTCTTGTAAAAATAATAAAGCAAGTTAGATGACTCTAAATATATGATAGAATAAATATGTCCAATCTAAATATTAGGAACAGGAGGATAACGGGAAAGATGGGATCAAAGCAGGACCGGAATCCTGTTGTTTCAAGGTAAACACCAAATCCCAAAGCTCCATGTCTGGCATCCCTCGGGCTCTGGCAGCTTTGAGGAGCCCTTCCTCTCCAGCTGTGGTGCCTATAGTGAACACAACTGAGCTCTTGGGCCAGCTTCACTCTCTGCATACAACTTTCTCTGGTGGGCGTCCTGTGGTCTTGGCATCTCCAGCATCCTGGCATTTCCATTGCAATTGAGGGTTCACCTTCCAGCTTCATTCAGTGACTTCTCAGGGCCTCTTTGCAGGGAATCTGACCTTGCCACACATTGCTTGTCATCAGCAGATTTATGGAACTCTGATGCAGGCCTCCATTATCTGTCCATCGATACATTTTACATGTCTGAAAAGCCAGCACCACGTTGACAACCCTGCCAAGGTCTGCTACTAGCTCCCTTCTGTCACAGTTACAATGACCCCTGGCTCAGTCACGGACAACACTCTTCTAAACAGTTGTTTTTGAGCAGGGACACCTGTCGGCAGCATTCTCACGTCATGCTTAAATAATTTGAGTTTTCACAAATTAGAGCCTTTGGTCAGTGGGGTCTTGTCCTCAGTGTCCTAGGGCAGAACAAGGAGTTCTCTTTATTAATGTGAATCTGTCTGACAATCGAAGTTGCTTTCTCAGCATGTGGTTTTAAACCTTCCCTTGCCCCCTTTCTTGCCAAGCTGCATGTTTCTGTATCTTTCTGCTGTATTTGATGTTGTCCCTGAAGTCTTGGTCATAGTTATTGCAGTAAGCAATAGCTGTGCCACCATATAACACTGGATGTTATTTTGTACTGAAATGTCTACCAAACAGCTTAACCAATTGCCTTGAAGGGCAGAACACAGGCAGGGTTTTTTTTTTCTTTCTTTTGTCAGAATGTATCGTCAATAGCATCTAGTCTAGTTTCCAACAGTCTTTGGTCTTCTCTGGAGTCTCATGATCCAGGTCTCCTCTGTGTGCATTTCTTTACATTCTGCTCTTCCAAACTTCTATCAGAGTGGCCTGTTAAGGTCTACTTATGGCTTTCTAGAATTTCTCTAACCAAATCGCTTCAAACTGTCCCATATTCTCCCAACAAAGCAGTCCCCAAGGTCTAAGGACTGCATAGCTTTACCAGTGATATCCCCAGTGCAAATTTCCTGTGCTCATTTTTCTTACTATTGTGACAAAATACTGGACCAAGCCAGTAAAAGAAGGAGGGGATAATTGTGGTTAAGGGCTGAAGAAGGGACACAATTTATTATGGTGGGGAAGGCATGGTGGCAAGAGCCTGGTGGCTGTCACATTTCATTTACAGTTATGTAAGAATGATTATTTCTTAAAAAAAAAAAAAAAGAAAAAGCTAAATGTGGTGGCACCGCACATAGGAGGCTGAGGCAGGAGCATCGTTACATGTGCCAGAGTGAGACCTTGTCTCAAAACAAAGAAACAAAGAATGCGCTGATCTATGGAGCTTCATCGTATGGAAACTAAACCGAGCATTGAAAGTGGGGTACAGATCAAGTACCTCCTTTCTACGATGCCTTTCTCAATCCCCACCCTCCCCATACACATTGAGCACCCAAGCTCTGAAATTACAATGGGAACAAGGTGAACATGCCCTTCTCTGTAGAGGACTGTCAAGTCTGAAAATCTGCTGGTGTCAGAGGGACAACCGGGTTTTCAGACTGATCCCCCAGAGTAATTGTGTCAGTGGTGGCAACGCAGGGACACTGGTTCATGTCTGTTGCCCACAACAGTCTCAGATTCTTTTAACCCTTTAGAGACCTCTACTTAGTTAGGGAAAACCAGATCCTTGGCTTTGATGATGAGCCATTGTGATGCAGGGTTGGAATTTAAGAGATTTCAATGGTAGGTCTTAAACATGAGGGTGGAGAGAGAGAGAGAGAGAGAGAGAGAGAGAGAGAGAGAGAGAGAGAGAGAGAGAGAGAGAGAGAGAGAGAGACTCTTGAGAAGTACAACTGGAGAGCACCAACGTGGGCTTCTCTGAGAGCGTCACTCTTTACACAATAGCCACATTGTCTTTTCAGAAGACATAAGTAAGATTTGTTATTTTTAAAGTCATCATCTTTAAAAGATTGTTTGGGAATTCAGATGAGATCACAGGGTGGTTCTGGAGGTGTACCCGACAGGATTATGATTGACAAAATAAAAGTCTAAATCATAGGGATGTAGGAAGGCAGGACAGATTCATTATAAACAAAGTTACCAGTCTTGTTTGAGATTCTCAGAAAATGTGTGGGAGGAAAATGAAGCCCTACCCACGGCCATAGCATTCAGATCCGAAGCCTGGTTCACTGGTACTGCATTATAAAATCATCAGCTCTTTGTCAGTCACCTTAACTGCAAATCCTAATCCTGCTGGGATTCTTGCTGGTTCCCTGGTGAAAGTTCTTTTGTTGACAAACTCTAAGCTCTTGGCTCTTCCCACCTCCCATAACTTGCCCCATCGATCTGTCTTACTTTGGTTGTTTTGTTCTTCATTTTATTCATATAGGCTTTAGTCAAATTAGATAAATGGATATAAAATCACACTAGTTTTCCTATTCTAAGGATAAATATGCCTTTTTTGAAAAAGATTTATTTATTTATTTTATGTATGTATGTGTGTACACTGTTGCTGTCTTCAGACACATCAGAAAAGGGTATCATATTCTATTACAGAGAGTTGCTGGAAGTTGAACTCGGGACTTCTAGAAAAGCAGTCCGTGCTCTTAACCGCGGAACCATCTCTCCAGCCCTGTAAAGTGTTTTTTAAATTAGCGAGTAATGGAGGAGGGCCCAGCCCTTGGTGGGTAGTTTCATCCCTAGGTTGTTGGTCCTGGGTTCTATAAGAAAGTAAACCATGATGATCAAGCCAGTAAGCAGCACCTCTCCATGGTCTTTGCATCAGCTCCTGGCTCTAATTCCTGTTCTGTTTGAGTTCCTGTCCTGACTTCCTTCAATGATGAACAGTGCTGTGGAAGTGTGAGACAACAAACCCTTTCCTCCCCAAGTAGCTTTGGTCATGGGGTTTCATCTCAGCAATAGCAACCATAGCTAAGACATGTGTTGTCATGACAATGAGGCAGTCTGTGGAAAGAAGGAATGAAGTAGAGGCAGGAAGATTGTGAGTCACAGGCCTGCATGAGCTGTAGTCCAGTAAGACTTCAAAAGACAAACAAGCAAAATAAAAATCAGAAAAAGGAAAGAACCGACCTCCAAGAAGAAATAGAAGAAAACATAACCATCATTTCAAGGAAAAATCCAATAAAGCTTGGCGGCGGCTCCTGATGGCTCCCCTGTTGCATTTTTTGGATAACAGGGATGAAGAAAACAGTAAGATGAAGTTCCAGGAAATAACCCAATCAGGTGTTGCTTAATGGGGTCTACTATCATTAAAATCCAATTCGATTCATTTGGAGAGTGAAATACCACAAGTGCTGCTCCACCGGAATGGCTCTGGGAAGATGGAATTTGTATAAGCTGGGTTAATTCCTTGATCACCAATTTAAATAAAAATTGATAAAACATGAGGAGGTTGGCAGGCATGGAGGACTGGGATGGCACTGAAGGTACCAGAAGGCGCCTTTCCTGCCAAAGGGAATTGGCAAAGGATGCAGCTTCAGAGCCGGCATCCTGGAAGCCACAAGCTGTGGAGACAGAAGACAGGTCGCCTGCCCGTGTGCTGTGTGCCGCTGTGGGCCCGTGTGCTGTGTGCCGCTGTGGGCCTGTGTGCCGTGTGCCGCTGTGGAGCAGGAGCACTGCGGGGCCAAGCAGCTCTCGAGGGACCTGCCCTGCTGACCTGCACATGTGGCTTTCTGGGCAGAAATGTGTGTTTCTTTCTGCGTAGAGTTGTGCTTCCTGTTAGCTGCTGAGCAGCTTAATGGCTTGTCATTAACAGGTTGTATTTTTGGAAAACACAACAGCGATAGAGTCTCTCTGGGACAAGAGACTCTGTCTCAGGCGGAGTCTTTCTCAATGTAGCAGTTAGGGAGTTGCTCAGTAATGCAGATTTTTTACACAAAATGTCTCCCTGGAAAGAGTTGGGAGTTTGTTTCCACAGGGCCACTAGACTTGTCATAGGCTGGGCTGGGGATACTGGGGGGACTCTGTCAGGAAACTTTAATTATGAGGCCTTAAGACTTGCCCTGTCTTCACATTTGGCAATAGTTAGCAGAGACTAGGATATTTGTTTCTGCTTGGCAAATTCTTGTAGGATGCTATAGGCAAAGTGTGATTTCAAATACATGTTTATATTGTTTCTGACAAGTTTTTAATTATTCCACATTCCAAAAAAATAATTGACATAGTATTTAGGATTTTAATGCATTCAGTAATAAGACCCCATAAAAAGTCCCCACTAGCTGTGCTTGAGTTGCCTATATGCGGGCTAAGATGCTTTGAACAGAAAGTTTCAGAGAGTTCGGGTCAGAATAATAGCAACAAGGTGGGAATTCTTTTGTATTGGGTATTTAGGATCCCAAAGTAGGGAAACTTTCAGGATTAATGCAAAATTTATACCTTGAAAACATTCTGAGAGTCTTTATGTGCCCAACTCCTCATTTTGTGCCTCTCAGCAAGTCTGGTACCTTTTCATTTGCATTTGAATATCAAAAGAGATATGTCTAGTACAGGAGAATTCTGTGTGTTGCCTTTGATTGTCAACGACAGAGGAAAATACCTGGTGATCTCCTTTAGCCTCTGTGCACACACAGGAATGCACCAGCACCTGCTCTCGTGTGCGTGTGCGCATGTGTGTGTGTGTGTGTGTGTGTGAAATCAACCCAACCTACCCTTGTCTGCATTCTATACTTACTTACATAAGCTGTCTGAAATAGTGGCATTTGTGGAGACAATAGAAGGTACCTGCCAAGATCTGGGGTATGGGTAGAGGAGAAATGTTAGAACTGTTACCTAAAGGGTATAGTGTCTGTTCTACAGGATGAGAATGTTCTGGAAGCCTCTCTCATAACAATTTGAGTGTACTTAGCATGACGGAACCAGAATGTAAACAATGGATAAGATGGCAATTAAAAATTATTTACTTTTTTTTCTTTACTTTTTAGATTGTAACATAATTACATTTTCCTCTTGTCTCCTTCCCTACAAAGTCCCCCACATACCCCTCCTTGCTATCGTTTAAATTCATGGCCCCTTTTCCATTAATTGTTGCCCTGAACAGCTGGTGAGGTGGTCCCTACGTTCTGAGAAGGAAGACTCACTGTTGTTCCGCCTGTGCCTGCTTTTCTATCATTTATAGCATTTGTCTATGCTCCAGGATCGCCACGAGTCAGTTGTTGATGTGAAGACCAACATTACCGACTTCTAAAGCAAGATATCTCTGAGGTTAATTTCCTTTCTATGTCTGCACCATGAAGTCTCTCAGGCCAGTGTCTACAGAAAGCCGTCCTTGATGTCCAAACTGAGGCAATGAAGGGCCAAGGAGCACATGTCAGGAGGCCATCAGGTATCCTGGTGTGCTGCCCACTGGTAGCCTCAGCTGGGAATGCAGGGTCAGTCCCTGTGTTTGGCTTATATCTCAGGGCATTGCAGGCCCAATAGGAGCTCCTAAAACAGAAAGCAGGGAAATGAATGAACGGGGTGCCTTCCTCCATGTAAAATAGGGTCAGTGGTTTTTAGGGGCGATTGCACCTTAAATTATCACTCAAATTAAGTTTTAAAGAATTACTCATATTCCCCTTGGATGTCTGATTTCCTTCCCTCATGATCTGCTCTCAGGAAGGCTTTGCTCCGTAGCTCCCACCGACTGATGGGCTGTCGTTTTCAAAGGCGTTTGCTTCTTGCCTCACTTGCATTGTGAAATGGAAGGGCTGTTTTCGTTAAGGAATTTTCAGGTGCAATTTCTTGGGAGGGATTCTCTGAGGCAGCCTGGTCCCTTTCTGGGTCTCCAGGAAGACCCACTAAGTACTTAATCCACATTGCTCACTCCATAGGTTGGCTCTGGTAATCCTTCCTGACTCTACCTGCATCATCAGGTTGTCAGGAGGATAAAGGGATGATGGATGGAGAAGGGCTCTGAACGTTAAAAGCTCTTCACAGACGCAGGCTGTTACCATCCTTAATCCACAGCTGTCAGAGAGCTACTTGTCTTGAAAACAGCTCCGCCTCTGAGGAGACAGGGACAATCAGGGAAGAAGTATCACCTACCGGTTCCTTGTTTTTGAGGGAGTCCCCACAGTTGTGTACTGAGGGAACAGGATGAAAGGCTGTTCTTAGAGTTAGAAACCCCTCCAATGGCTTGGCTCCCTCCAAGGGACACTCCCGGTAGGACCACTGGTGGATGAAGGGTGGGGATGACATAGCCTTGCTTTTGGGCTCCTGCCTCATTAATTCATGACAAATCTTAGCTTGGAGCCAGTTTTGAAGCTTCTGGGGTGTGTGGCTTGGTGTGTGAAGGGGGAAGAACTTCAGGGACAACGTGGAGCGTGTGTGAGAACTCTGGAAGCTGGGAGGAGTTAGGAGGCCACAGTTTGCTTCTGTTTTCGCCCTGCTATGCTCTTGCCCTCGGCTCTGAGGGTGGATGTAGGCAGATAGGAAGGTTCACGGTGAGCAAGCCTTACTTAGGTCTGCTGTGCTGAGTTTTTTTTTTTTTTTCTCTTTTCAGATAGGGCCCTGATGTGTAGCTCTGGCTGGAACTTGCTGTGTAGTCCAAGCTGGCTTCAACCTGACAGAGATCTGCCTGTCTCTGCTGGGATTAAAGTTGTGGCCCATCATATCTGGGCCATAGTATTCTCACGGCAGGTCTGATCGCATCAGGTATGGGCCAGCTGCAGGAAATACTTTGCAAAGGGGGCTGGCCTGTGTCTGCTGGGGAGATGTGCTGCCCTTAGGAGTAGCTGCTTCCCATACTCCTTTGAAGTAGGAGAGGTCCCTGCCTTCCTGGAATTTCACACTTTTCATGATTGAGGCCTGCCGAGCTCCAGGTCAAACTGGGGGTGGAGCTTTAGTGCAAACTGGAGGCGGAGCTTCAGTGCAGGCTTGAGGCGGAGCCCCCCACCCCCTCCCGTGTAAGCTGGTGGTGGTGTCATGGCCCTGGCTGGCTCTAGGAGCCTGTGGTCCTTGAAAACAGTACTGCGTGGATAGGGTCTCGCTGGCAGCTGTAGGGAAATGTGTTCAAGTAAGGAAACAGCTTTGTTTCTGCCAGTCCTATGGGAGAGATAATGGATTCTGGAAACTTCTAGGGCATAGCTGAGTGACCATGGGAGGCGACTCGCTTCTTTCCACAGAGTTCCTGTTACTCTTTTGTCACCTCTATTCAAATCCACTCACACTCCAGAGCTCTCTTTCAAATCCCACCCTTCCTATCCTTCTAGAACAGTCCGCACTTTATTTCACGAGCACCCAGAACCTTGCATACATGGAGCACAGGAATAGCCCCTGGTTACCTGAAACTCTAAATAGATGGCCACTGGGGAGTTATTGATGTCTGGCCAGTTTACTTTGTGTATCTTAAGAACTGCTCACTGTCTACACGGCTTATATTCTTAAGACCAATTTCTTTTGAACAACCCCATGCCCCACTTTCTACACACTTTTCTATTCCAGATTTTATACTGAAAGCTGCTGCTTAAAAGCAAAGCAAAGCAAAACAAAAATCAAAAACAAATCCAAACTATTGCCCTTCTTTCATTTCTGTTTGTGAGTGGTTATAGGCCATGGGAGGGAAGACATGATCCCTAGGGGAGAGGAGGTTTTGGGGTAACCCCCCCCATGCCTCAAGGATTTTTTTTCACCCTCTTTTTATCACACTCCTCAGAGGGCCGTTATGGCTGGCTCAGACTTGAAAGTTCTCCTAGGTGCATGTTGATCTCTTTGTGAGTCCCCCTCTCCTCTGCTGTCTGCCCTGAGTCATCCGGGAATAGCAAGGCTGGCACGCAGCTGTCCAGAGTGCAGGGGCCCGTCCTGGGCATGGAAATGGTCCATTGCAATTTTACCACAGTAGAGGAGTTGCATAGTGGTTATAAGGCAAGGGGAATCAAATGGAACTTTGAAGTTTCATAGGTGGGCAGATGTCTGTGCCTCTGGTCGTGTAGACTTTACAGTTTGATGTTCTAGAAGGAATAGTGAGTGTCGTGAATGTCTCTCCTCTGGTCCTCTGAGATTTGAAGATGAACAATTGCTACAAGAAATTTAGATTAAAATATTGCCATTGTTTACTTCTCCAGGGGTGTTACCCATCCTGTGGGGGTTTGAGGTCAGACACCAGCTGTGTGTACCTTTCCCTCAGCTTCCCCTTGCTTTAGGCAAGCACCCAGGCTTCTTCAGGAGGGTTCCAGGATCATGGCTAGACCTTCTGCCCTGAGGTGCTAGCAAGTGGCTGGCTGTGTGGAACTGAGGAAGAGCAGCCTCTGATCTCTCCGTGGGCACTTTATGCTCCAGATGTCACTGTAGAATCAGACAGAGGGAGGATGGCCCATGTCATACTTGAGTTTGGCTTTTCCTCTAGGCTCACTTTTGCTCTAGTTTTTCCCAGGAACACTTGCCTGTATGGGCCTCACAAGTTGGCTGTGGTCCCAAGGCCTGATTCTGGGGAACATGCCTGGAGACCTGGAGCAGAAGTGGATGGTGACAACTGGAGGTCATAGGTCATAGGTGATCCCAGTCATGACTGATGTAAAGCTGACCTGACTGTGGGCACATGACCTGTGCAGAGGTGCCAGAAGCTGAAGTGTCTGCTCACCAGCAAGAGTGGGCAACTGGGAGTGTGTGACAGGAGCTGGCAGAGTCTGGTGACGATTGCTCAGGGCTGAGGCTGGAAATGGGGGGGGGCAGAATCAATTTGAGTAGCACAGGTTAAAATGTCCCTGGATGACAGGGTTGGTACATGGGTGTTTGTAGTTTCTAAGGCTGGAGGCTAGCACCATGCCTAAATTAGGATGCTCTCCTGGTCAGAGATTCCTCGCATGGCCCTGTCCTTGAAACATAGTTCCTGGTGCCACATGAAAAGGCTCACCCTTGGTATAAAGGACCCTCTTTATGCCTTCATGGAAAATCCACACTTGCTGCTTTTCCCCGAGATACCCATGCACATGAATTTCTTCTGTGCAAATGAATAGAAAACAAAAGTTTCACGTCATTTTTCAGAAATTCTAAATGGACATGAAGACTTGGTCAGCTGTGGCCTAGCAGTTTCTTTCTCTCTTTCTTCCTTCCTTTCAGTATCTTCTTGGATTTTTTTTATCACTATCACATGAATCAGAATGGGTGAATCACTTTTAATTATGGTTGATTACCATTCATGTTGGAACAGCTACCTTGTAACGCCATCTCCTATCAGGAATAAATGCCGACTTAGTGACCTGCAGGAGAGAGCTGGCGACCCTTCTCACTGGGGAGACGGCAGCCAGCCGCCTGGTGCTTGTTGAATTAAGAAGTGTGACTATAGTAATTAGCAGCCACTATCCGGCACAGGCTAGAGTAGATTCTGGGCGAGCACAGTTGCCATGCATGCTGACCTCAGTACGGAAGAAAGGAGGGATTTGGGATTGAGGCCTAGAGGGCTGGGGCAGAGGGTCACAAGAAAGAAAGTCAATAGCAGAAACCAATTTGATGTCTCTGAGCTTGTAATAGGGCTTACTGTGGACTTGTGGACCTTGAAGGTGTCACCGGTGTACAAGCTTGTTGATAATTTTGTGGCCTTGGAGGTGTAGTAGGGACCAGAAGAGTTAAGTCTCGACTGCGTTGCCTGTAATATGTGCTTAATGGAACACGAACGATATAAGACATGGTGTTAAAATAGAAGTGGGCCACAGATGGGAGGGATACGTGATTACTAGCACTCGTACAATTTATGGAAAAAATGTGCACACAGAACTCTTAGAAAGTGTAAATAAAACAGATGGATCTGTGGGGGCGTTTAATTCACCCAGCTCCCATATCAACAAACCCTTTCCTCAAGGTAAATGAAAAAAAAATTCTGAGCTTGTATTAGTCACACCCATTTATTTTTGGCAAATTTGTGTGCTATTTGGGAGTTGGCAGGCACAGGAAAGTTAGGGCCAACATTTGGTCTTGCTTCAGGAGTTTCTATGAACGTGAATGCCTGAAGTTTACATAGGCCTATGCTGTCTCCATGGCAACACATGTTTGTTGTGAAAATATAGCCCTTTAAAGTCAAAAGTCCGTATGTTAGCTTCAAACTCAACACACTATCTAATTCTGGTGTTTTGAAACACTTTTAGGACGCTTGCACTTTCAACATCGGATGGGGTTGGAGGGTGAGCTGACGGGTGTCCCTGGAGTCTCTGCACTGGGAACCCCCTTGTTTATGGGAGCTAACTTAACATTTATTTTCCAAGTGGTGCCACATGATACGGGCTACAGATCATAGAGGGACAGTGGGAGGCCTGAGCGGTGAAGTACAAAAGAAGGGTGTGCCAGACTGTGTTCTGCCCCCCGCCCAGGGTGTTTGCCGCTTGGAGGAGACCTTGGCAGGAGGCTGTATTCTTTCGAAACCTGGAGAACAGAGAGGAGCTGCCGGCAAAAGAGAGGCTGCGGGTTCTTCTGTCCAGTTTGATCCTTGCATGGCTTCATGTGGTGTGGGTCATTTTTTATTGAGATGAGGTTCATAGTGGAATGCCAATGTGATTCCAGTGGTGGGTGAGATCTTGGAAAGGGTTAGCTTTTTG
This sequence comes from Grammomys surdaster, assembly GCF_004785775.1. Lineage (NCBI taxonomy): Eukaryota > Metazoa > Chordata > Mammalia > Rodentia > Muridae > Grammomys > Grammomys surdaster. The sequence goes on from NW_021604569.1 coordinate 10,187,582, forward strand.
TAAAAGTATGGCATCCTTTCCATCCATACTCCGTAGGTTGTGAGGTCTCTCTTATCCTCGGGACTTCCTGGGGTTCTCCTATTTACCTCTCCCCAAATCACTCTCAGAGCAGGCTAGGTTCAACTGTTTAACTCAGGTGTAAGACAGAAATGCTATGAGAAAGAGCAGGGGGCCTGGACAGGCTTGGGTACCATATTGCTGTCTGGTACCTGCTTCTTATGGGTGATTACTGGGTGCATGGAAAGTCTTTAACCACCTGTTTTAGTTTAAGAATAAAGAAAAAAAAAGCACACTGGCTCAAACGAGGCAGATTTGTTAGACTCTCAGCTGCTACTCAGATGTAAGTGCATTATTGCCCTCACTTTAATAAAATGATTTTCTGTGTGTGTCTTAGTTTTCCTCATTGGCTAGTAGTCGCTTAGAGTGTTCTGTCAAAGCCTGAGATCATTGAATGAGGCACATGGCTGAGATTGATTGGTCATGTCTGCTGGTGTCACAGGGAGAGAAGGAGGTCGACCAGTGTAAAGTGTTGGCATTCCTAATTCATTTGCCTTTAATAGAGATAGAGATTATAGGATAGGATAAATGTATCACTATCAGATCTGAGGTTTGAGTGTATGCAGAAAGCTTTCCATGATGTCCATAGTCCGCAGCATCTGTGGTTCTTACTCTGTTTGCAGATGACAGTGCTGGAGTTTCTCTCCCTATGATCCTGGTGTGGGAGGTGCTAACATACACCACCATTTTCTTTTCACTTCCCATTCTTCAGTGGGTCATGTGCTTTTCTGTACTTTGACAGTTGATAAGATTCAATCCAGCCCTTCTTCATTGTCCTTTCCATAGCTAGATGCTAGAGCCCTCAATTGTTTGTGTTGGGGTTGAAACCAGGGCCTTGAATATGGTAAGCATGTGCCTACCCTTGGGCCACACCCTCTAGCCCCTGTGTATGCTGGAACTTGATACGAACTGATTTTAGTTGTACAGATATTTTAGCTGGGTATCCATAACAGAGGAAAGAGATTGTGTCCCATATTTCCTGTTTTTCAGGTTCCTCACCTAATGTAGGACATATTATAATTTGCTAAGCAAACTCCAAAGTGATCATTTTTTTCCTGAACTTGTATTTATTTTGAAATTGAAGTATTTGAATAGAGTTGAGGCAGGAGGATCACCCATGTCTTTAAGGTTGACCTGGTCCACAAAGTGAGTTCTAGGCTAGCCAGGGCTACCCAATAAGACCCAGATTCAGAGAGTGAACCTGAAGCTAGGTGTGGTGGTACAGGCAAGCCTGTGAGATAGAGGCAGGAGAAAGTCATTTCATCATCCTTAGCTGCGCAGTGAGTTTAAAACTATATGAAGTGCCATTTGCTAAAGCAAAACCAAGGAAAACCAAGGGTATACAATTACCTGAGTGTTGTCTAAATTATTTAAGAAAATTGTATATAAGTACACAGAAATAAATACTGGCAAGAAAGGCAGTAACATGGTAATGACAGTTATTACTTCTAGGATTAATGTTATGACTAGTAGGTAATTATTGTTCATGGATAGCAAAATTTGGAAGGCATTTTTCTGCTTTTTCAGTGGTGGTAGCATTGCCTGTAAGTAGCTAAGACATGAGTATTCCTGTCATCTCCACACAGACACAGACACACACAGACACATGCACTCATACACACACACACAGACATACACACAGGCATGCATACACATACAGACACACACACACACACACACACACACACACACACACACACACACACACCCTCTGAGACCTCCCTGTCTGTAACTTGGGGTTGACTCTAAAGGTCTGAAAAACCCATGCTGAAAACCCATGCTCAAGCAATTCTCTGGAGCAGGAAGTTGCATTTTGCTTTCCAGCCGAGGCTGCCATTTGGATTTCCCAAGTTCAGGGTCCCAAAGTGCTCACTTGTAACATGAAAGTGACACGCTTAGAGGAAAACCTGAGACAGACCCAGAACATACCCTGCCTTTAGGTTATCCCCTCCTTTGTGCCCTGGCAGGCCGTGAGAGTGGGAATTAGACACTGACTGCACTCTTTCCTCTTGGAAATCCCTCTGCAGCAGACCTCCTTTCCTCGGGGGATTTTGGAGGGATGTGCTGTGCTTGGCAGGGGTCCCTCCAGGGTGAGTCTGTTAGGATTCTTTTGCTGAGGAGGTGTAACCGTAGCGTGTCACAAGGCCTCTGCCAGCCGTGCTTTATAAATTAGATTGTTGTGTTTGCTTGTGTTAATCGACGTTTACATGTCCCCAATCCTTTATATAGCAATGGGATAATAGCCTTTAAGGCTATAGTTACTATTTTGGGTCAGGCTCACTTGTAAAACGGGATCTCTTTATTGGGAAGCTGTTTTCAGTTAGAGGAGTATATAAAACCCTTTGAAAGACAGAATTTCAATTTTGTGGTTGCTTTCTTATATAGTTTAAATGGTAAAATCGTTGCATTTAAATATATTTTATACACATATCACACAAACACACACACACACACACACACCACACAAAACAGGTTAAAAACCATGCTCTGAAACCAGACTTCTTTTATTTTTAATTGTTTTATTTACTTAATGTGTATGGGTGTTTTATATTTATGCATTCCTCTGTACTGTGTGGCTGCTGCAGAGGCTAGAGTGGGTGTCATATTCCCTGGAGCTGGAGACAGAGATGGTTGTGAGCAGCCATATTGGTGCTAGGATTAGACTCTGGTCCTCAGGAAGAGCAAAGCAGCCAGTGCTCTTCACCATTGAGGCATCCCTCCAGCCTCTGAAACCATCCTTCTTAAGGATGGAAAAAAACAAGGCTCAGTAGAATTTGACCTAATGTACAACTTTTCTGGTAAGCAATAGTATCTTTAACTTTCAGCGTTCCTTAGGGATTGTGGGTTCCTCAGGAAGATTGGGGTGCTATGTCTAGTGATGGACGAAAGTGGAGAGGACACAGGTTTTATGACTACAAAAGAAGTCAGAACGTACTGGTGTGTGTTGAAATGGGTTTTAGAGCACCAAGCTTACAAATTCCTGTTCTCAGAGACAGAATGCCACCCTGGCACTGTAGGAGGTCCCTGGGCCCTACAGTGGCTGTCTTGTTTAGCAGGCTTGGATCAAGCACAGTGAGAAGATTTTTGGGGAGCTTACTCTTCTAGAGCTGGATGGATGTGGATTGATGGCTGGAGTCAGCTGACTTAGAAGTGCATGATGTTCAACAGTTTCCCACCAAGCAGAGAGCTCAGGAAGTTTCCAGAGCCTGTAGGTTACTTTATCAGGAACGGCTGCTCCTGTGATCACTGAGAACATGCTATTGTGGCCTCACAGGCTGCATTTATTGTGTGTAGAAGGCCCACCTCCTGGATTATCATATTGTGGCTTCCACAGTTGCTGGAAGAGGTTTTGGATATTGTTGTGGTCAGAATGTGAAATATTCCTATAGGCTCACGCCTTTGAACAGTTGGTTCCCAGCTGGTTAGGCACCGGGAAGTTGTGGGACCTTTAGAACCTTGCTGGGGGAAGTGAGCCTTTGACTCTTGTCTGATTCTGATTCTGGCTTGTATCTCTGCCTCCTGGTTAGTTTTAAGTATGAGCATCAAGTAGCTCTTGCTACTCTAGAGCTGTTCTCCATGCTATGATTGATTGAGATACCTCTGAAACTGTGAGCCCAAATAGACCTAACTAATAGAGACACACAGAGGCTGTTTCCCTTACAATGGAGTTACATTTTGATACACCCATCATAAGCTGAAACATCACCATTCAGACACGCATTTAACATTCATAACCTGGTGAACATTACAGCTTAATAGCATAGTGATTGGTGGGTTGTTGTCTTGCTGTTGCCTAACTTGTGACAGAAGATTGGGTTGCCCAGGGAAGAACAATATTAAAAATCTAAAGTATTGTTTATATTGAATATAGGTCACTCTTATACATCATTATGAAAAATTATAAGTCTATGAGTCCAGGCATTTTAGTCAGGAGGGAAGCTCATGTGACTAACTCATTCATCCAAGTCAAGAAAGGATGTCCTCTCTCACAGGAAGCCATGAGTGGGAAGACAGTCATGGTGTCAACTGCTGCTGAGAGAGCAACTGAGGGTGTCCCTAGCAATACAGGAACTTGGAGTTAGCCTTGGTGCAGTCTTGAGTTGGATGGAGTCAGACTGGAGGGTGAGGGATAGGGGGGCAAGTGTAGGCAAATCATGAGATGTTTGTGGAGGAAATAAATGATAGTGGAAGTAGCTAAAGGGAAATGTAAGTGTCTCCCTTTCTTCTTTCCCTATGTCTTGGGGTACCTCTGTGTAGTTAGGTTAATTTGGGCTCACAGTTTCAGAGGTATCTCAGTCAATCAGAGCATGCAGAATCTACTTGCTACTTTAGATATGGAGGATAATATGGGAAAGATGAGATTAAAAGGTAGAAGCATGCAGGGTATGAAGAGGGTAATTAATAATGGAAGGTTCTAGAAAGGATAAGAAGAGATAGGAGCTACTTGTCCAAAGCTGGATCAACCCTACATAGGTAGTATAATAATTTCCATAGGAATGTCATGAAGTTGGAGGTTGAAAGATCTCTTAGTTTGGTCCTGGGTGTCTGGTAGAATTCCTTTCTTATGACTTGTGTTGACTCTCTGGAGTAAGAGGCAAGGCTGTCTGCAGAGAGCACAAGGTAAAATTTACTGATAGATCAGCAGCACACAGAGAATGGAAGACGTCTGTGAGAAAGCAAGGGGTGAGTTGAGTAATTATTCATCCTAGTACTTTATCATTCCTAAATTGCCCCTCTGTAGCTCATTTCATGCCATCTTGTTCAGCCATACACTAGATTATATATATACATTATATATATATATATATGTTTATTTTATTTATATGAGTACATTGTAACTGTTAGACACACCAGAAGAAGGCATTGGGTCCCATTACAGATGGTTGTGAGCCACTATGTGGTTGCTGGGAATTGAACTCAGGACCTCTGGAAGAGCAGTCAGTGCTCTTAACTGCTGAGCCATCTCTCTAGCCCCTATATTTTCATTTTTAAGATGAGAAAAATGTTCAGGTTGAGTTCAGGTTGTTCTGGGACCCATGCTTTGCTTCTCATTTGGTCCCTGTAGAGTCTGGTAGATATTTCTCTTTAGCCAGTGTAGTGGGTTTTTTCTCTTTAGGTCTGCAGTGCACTAGAACCCTCTTCCAAGTTCTTATTGCTCAGGAAACCATCTATCATCTAGACTGCACCATCAGGGGGAAAGCAGGAATCTTTGGGAAATCAAACAAAGCAAGAGGGCACTCTATTCACATGACAAGTGTCTTGTTTTGAGTTTTTAAGATGGGGTTTTACTATGTAACCCAGGTTGGTCTTGAACTCGCCATGTAGCTCAGGCTGGCCCAAAAGGCTGACTCATAATCCCCAGAGATTACAGGCACATAATATCACACATGGCACATGACTAGTTTTTTCATTTTTTCAACTGAGTAGAGTAATTTGAATGGAATCATCCATTTGTCTGGAGAAAATCAGGAAGCAGTGTTAGCCATTGTGCTGGCTTTGCTGTCTGAGGGCCATGTGTAGTCCTCAGCCTTTAGATGTGGTATTACTGTCTGGTTAGAGTGGCATTTATTTTCCATTGGTATCAGGGCTGCCAGAAGAACTCAGCCAGGCTGGTGGTCTGGCTGTAGGCTGGTTGGTGATATCTGCCAAAGGCACAGGTATTGGAGCTGTGGAAGTCACCGATTGAGATCTAGTTGGAGGCAGATGAGCATGCTGAGGACAGAGCCCCTTCCACGCAGCTAGACTGATGAGTTCTCCTTTAGCAGACGGAATAGACAAGAGCCCAGTGGACAGACTGCATGCCATCACTTCCCACTTAAGTGAGGCTCCCGAGTGGCTTTGAGGGATCTGACAAGCTGTTCACCGACTCCTCTCTTACTCATCTGTACAAAAGTCTTTCTTCTTGCGAAGTTTCTAGCTCAACAGTGATGGTTCTGTTAACACAGCAAGGAGACTGATCACGCACATGAAACAAGTGGTCAGCTCACTTGGTGTTACTGCTTGGATGCAGAGATTTCCTCATAGCCTCCTTCCCACTTTCTTCTTTCCTTCCTTGCTTCATTTGTTTCTTCCTTTGTTTTCTTCTTCTCTTTCTGTGTGTAGGTAAGCTCACCATGTCTCTGGAGACAGAAGTGAGGCCTTCCTCTATTGTTCTCCTCCTGTTATCTCTCAGTGAACCTGGAGTTTACTGCTTTGACTGGACTTGCAGGGCGGTGAGTCCCTGGGATCTGTGCAATGAGAGAAATGGGTGGCTTTAGTTAAACAGAAATTCATTAATTTTGCCCAAATGAGAAGAGAAAGTTAACCGATGTTAATTTTGGAAAACACATTTGTAAAGTATCAGATCACAAAAGGTGAATATTTAGACTTTCGGAGGAACTGTTGCAGAAAGATAGAAACCACAGAAGATAGAAATGGTTACGGAAAAGCAATCAAAGGGCTGAATTGGCAGCTTACAAGGAAACCTTATGGCTGGGATCAGCATGGTAAGGCAGACTCGCGAACCAGTGAGTTGTGTAAAAACAGCGAACAGCTGTGCGCACAGGGTCAGGAGCTGTGAAAGTGGACGTGTTAGTGTTCCAGGCTGGTACTGAATTACCAGAAATGAACGGGGCAAAGAACCGTGGCTTTAGGGGCCGACAGTCTTAGAGATTATCAGCTGACTAGGTTCCTTTAAGAGCTTTTGAGGGATGCTTTGTTCTATGTCGTCCTACTAGCTGCTGGTGATTGCTATCTGGACCTCCCCTGGCTCACAGATGTTTCACCTCAGCCTCTGTCTTCGATTTTACATGGCTTTCTTCCTGAATCTCCTCTTGTCCCTCTGAGAGTGTCTTCCCTGTGCTCCAACCTTCCAACTTTTTAAAGGACACCAATCAGATTGGTTAAAAATCCTCTCTAATAGGTGGATGCTCACAGCTAACCATTGAACTGATCATAAAGTTCCCAATGGAGGAGTTGGAGTGAAGACTGTAGGAGCTGAAAGGATTTGCGACCCCATAAAGAGAGCAACAATACCAACCAACCAGAGCTCCCAGGGAATAAACCACCAGCCTGGGAGCATCTAGGGAGGGATCCATGGCTCCAGCTGTATATGTAAGGGAGGATGGCCCTGTCGGGCATAGGTGGGAGAGGAAATCCTTGGTCCCCATGAAGGCTGGATGCCATGGGGGAATTTGTGGGTGGGGAGGAGGGAGTTGGGGGGGTAGGTAGGGGCACATCCTCAGAGAAGCAGGAGGAAGGGCAATGGGATAGGGGATTCATGGGTGGTGGGGAGGGGAATGGGGTAAGGGGATAACAACTGAACTGTAGATAAAATATCCAATAAAAATATTTCTTCTAAAAAAAATCCTCTCTAATAACATCATCTTTATTGTCTGAAGTGACTACTTCCCTGAAAGGTAATGTTCTGAGCTACTGGGAATCAAAACACCAGCATGTGTATGTATATGATGTATAGTGTGTGTGTGTTTATTTTAATCCTGAACATGTAGTATTGGTTACTGTGTTGGCATTTGAGTCTCAGAAACTATCATGCTCTGTTGACTGGAGGTGGGACCATCTTACGGCTACAGGCCTGTCAGGAATTAGCCAAAGTTACACACATCACATGGTTTGGTTTCTCTTTCCTGGGAACACATACTAAACCATTTTCCACACAGAAAAGAACAGCTCTGACGACGTCTGTCAGAGCACTGTGCTGGAGTGGAGAGGTGGAAGCCATCTGTTGTCCTCCCTTGGCTGTTTGAATCAAAGACGATAGAATACTATTTGGCATTTGGGAGAGAGAACTTGACCACTTGGCAATATGGAAACATTTTGAGAACATCATGCATGGTGAAAACAGGAATGGATAAAAAAGTCTCAGGACAGTTTACTATGGGACTCATTTATGCCACTTGAGGGTGTATCCAAAGGAAACAAAGTGACACTCCAGAGGCACCTGGTTTCCCAGGTCACTGTAGAGCTATTCACAATAGAGAAGATACAGAACCAGCTTAGGTGTTCATCAGCAGACAAACGGATAAGGAAAATGTAGTGTCATAGTATCCGTCCACCACAAAGGAGGAAGGAGAGCTTGTCATTTGCAGCAATGTGGCCACCAGAGGACAGCACATAAGTGAAGATACACGCTCTCCCTCAAGTGCAGAAGGAAGAAAGAGCTGGCCTGAAGGCAGGGTTTAAGAGTTCAATTACAAGGTCTGCACGGGTTGGGGAGATAGAATCACACTAAGGATGGCTGGACACATGACTGCTGCATGTTGCATGTGTGTTTGAAAGTATGTCTAACCTAGTGGGGGTGGGAGTGCATGCCTTTAATCAATCCCAGCAGTCTGAAGACAGAGGCAAATGGATCTCCCTGAGTTCGGGGCCAGCCTGGCCTACAGAGAGTTCCAGGATAGCCTGGGCTACATAAAGAGACCCTGTCTCAAAAAACAAAACAATACAAAACAAAACAAAACAAAACAAAACAAAACAAAACAAAACAAAACAACAATAAACCAAAACCAAAACCCACAAAAGGCAAACCCAATTAATACGTGCAATAAACACACAAATAGAGCAAACACCCTGTGAGCATACACTAGTTTTATATGTGAATTTATCTGCATATACTGTTTAATAATAGTAGGCATACACATATAAACACAAAGAGGTGTCAGTTGTAGGGTAAGAACTTAGGCTGTGGATGAGGAAGAAAAGCGATTTTCAAGGTGGAATGAAAGTCTGTATAGGCTCCAGACAATGATGTTCCCTGAACAGTTGTTGAAATCCTGAGTCTTGAAACAAGCACCTCCTCTCCAACTACTCCGCTTCCACCAACTTAAGGCTTGACATGGATACTTCTATTGCTCATAGTCCTTGAATATATGGGGAGTTTCAGGATCTTAGGATGAAGGAGAGCTTCCCTTGGTCAGTTGCTGCTTGCCCTGTATGGCCCATTGGAGGAGATTTGAGGAGAGCCAGATGCAGTTTTAATCCTCAGGATGATGTGCCTGGAACAGGAGACAACGGAAGCAGCCATGGCCAGCAGGATTAGTGACACAGGCTTGAGATGTGCTCAGGGGTCAACACTTTCTCAGTGTGTGCAAGGTCATAGAAGTTTGAACGTGGGCACCCTTCCTAAAAAAGTGAGCATTTGCTGATGGGGTGTGTCTATGTTCCTGCATTTGGTTCCACACAAACATTTGAAATGGGCTTTCCCAGCTCTTTATGGTCTGTTGGGCTGAGTTCAGTTTATGGCCTGTTTTAGCCCAGAATGGCTTTTATGGTTTATTTTTATTTTCATTTTTGGTATGTAAATGTGTGTGTATGTGCATGTGTGAAAGTATGTGTGTGTGAGTGTGTATATGTGATTGTATGTGTATGTCTGTGAACATGTGTGAGTATGTGTATGTGAATATGTGTGAGTATGTTTATGTGAATGTGTGTGTGTATTCGAGCGCATGTGTGTGTGTGTGTATGTGTATATGTACATGTGTGCGAATGTGTGTATGTATGTGGATATGAGCCCATGTGTGGAGGACAGAGGAGAAGGGCTGGGGTCTTGTTCTGTCTCTCTGCCTTATTTCCTTGAGACAAGCTCTCTCACTGAATGTGGAACTGGGTCAGTGGTTGGCAAGCTGTTTCCTGTTTCCAGCCTCACCCCCACAGTTCTGGGATTGCAATCCTGTGCACTCCCATGCTTGAGTCTTTCTTCATGTGTTTCTGGAGATTTGAACCCAGGTCCTTATCCATGTTCAATTCTCTTACCTCTCTCGCTCATCCTTTGAACACAACTTATACTTATTTTTTTCTAAATAAATAAATAAAATCATTTTATTTGCGACAACAAGTAATGAAAAGAATAAATAATTTAGATAGTGGACTGGCATACACTTATTTCCTAAGGAGACCAATGGATAAAACAACTAAACTAAGAAACTGCACACAGAGACAAGCAAACTTCTGTGAGTTCTGGGCCAGCCAGGGCTACATAGTTGAGACACTGTGGGTGTAACTCAGTGGCAGTGTTTGCCTAGCATGTAGGAAGCCCTTGATCTAATTCCTAGTATGACCAAGACAAAACAAAACAAAACAAAACAAAACAAAACAAAACAAAACAACCCTTTGCAAAGAAGCAGAATGGACAATGAAAACATTCATCATTAGTTACTTATAGAAAGTTGAACTACTTTAGTTTTTAATGTTTAACTTTGCTCTCTTAAAACATTTAAATTTGCTCAATCTAAAATAAATATAAACTCACATGCTTTCTCAATGGCCGCATATGATTTTTTTCAATGACATTAGTCACATGTAGGCTGATCTGTTTTTTTATTGGGTTTTTTGTTTGTTTGTTTTTTTGACGCAGAGTTTCTCTGTGTAGCCCTGGCTGTCCTGGAACTAGCTCTGTAGACCAACTTATACTTCTTAAAGACCAAAAGGAAAACAAAAACAAACAAAACTAAGGTTATTGTGGCCTTCAAACTATAAAATATTTATTATCTAACTCTTCATAGAAAAAGTTGCCAACCCATGGGATTCTATCAGAAGACACTGTGAAAGGCTCGATGGGTTTTGAGAAGCCATTAGTACTGGCTGACACCGGCTGACGTTTAGTTACTGGGCCAGGTCCTTATACATTTTAGATCACCCAATTTTCTTTTCAATGCTACAAGGATGGTATTAGTATTTATGTTGCAGATAAAGGAACCAAGGCACAAGATTTGGTTTTGCTAAGGTGACACAGGCTGATGAGCCTGAGACTCTGGACTAGCCTAGTACCCTAGACCTAAGAGATTTCCTACTGAGGATGGTTACTCGGTCCCTGAAACCTGGGAACAACAGTGTTTCCTAGGACTATCACTGTGATGCTGCAAAAGTCATGACAATGGGTACCTTCGAAGCGGCAATGGAATGGCAAGCATCATTCACGGGACTGGGGAACTGTGATTAGCAGAGCTGTTTCCTAGGATACACCAGTGGTGGGGCAGGAGTCGACGTGGACTCAGTGTGTGAGTAAATGTAGTGTGGCTTGAATGGAGGAGAGAAGGATGGCGTAGGAAACGTGTGTGTGTGTGTGTGATACATGTGTGCTTCTGCTTATAGACATGAATAGACACATGGGCACATGTATGGATGTAAGGGGGAGCAAGAATGGAAGATATGGAAGATAGTATCTCTATGTTCTTAGCCATTCCACAGCTTTAAAGCTTTGATAACTGAATGAGATGGCTGAGGGGGATTAGTTGAAAACGTTTCTTGTTGAACACTTACATAAAACTTTTAAAGAATATCCCAAGCCTGTTAGTGCTTTTCAAAACATCTGGAACCATATTTGACTGTATTGTTATGGTGAGATCTGATCACCAACATTTACATGGGTTTTGGATTGATCCATGTTCCTATATGAGTTTTAGCTCAGGAAATTGACAAGCATATTTAAGCATTATTCTAGAAGCATACTGTTTGACATAATGGCTAGAGTTACATGTAGACCTGTCCCATATGTCAAAGGTGTTGGGTGCTTTTAAAAGTCTCTGAGTTATAGGCATCCAGTTGTTTGGAGGGAGCCAGTTGGCATTACAATATAAGAACTAGCTAGCTATGTATAGATAGTCTCAAATCTGTCACTCAGAGACATCACGTCAGTAGCTTAGAATTGGCCATGATGAAGGTGTTCACATTACGGAATTTAGCAGGTACCAGGCGTCGGCATATCCAGATGCTTCTGATCTGGATGTTAAACATCTAGAGGTACAGTACTCAGGCTCCATTTGCAGTTCCCAATCCTGAGATTAGAAGGCTCATGCTAACAAGGGCAGAAATGCTGGAGAAGAAATTTTTTTCATTGGCAAAAAATTTAATAGGGTGAATATCAGAATACCAGTTCTCAGTTTTGAGGATATTTTTCTCAATGCAATTAATCAAATTTTGCCTTGTTTTGACATCATACATTCTAGGGACATAAAGTGGCTGCAAAATGATAGGGTTTTTATGATTACATGGTGCGGGGTGCATAGTGTGCTAAGAATTTTGAACAGGAAGGGAACTGATATATGGTTGTAGTTATTAAAATATATTTTTGTCCAATTATTTCTCCATGTTTTATTTAAATTTATTTCTTATTCTTTGTTTTTCACCCATTTCACTGTGTATTGACCTGCTGTTCCCCTGCGAGGGTGTTGCAGAGAAAGCAATGGATTTTTAAAAGTGTATGTTTTAAGATGAGGTCATCTCCTGGGAGAAGAAAGGTTACTGAGTTGTCCATGCAATGCTGAGCATTATCTTGAGACTTTTTGTTTTTTCAACAATAGCTAATTTTCAATGAAGAGATTATCTTGTAAAATTGAAATGAATTTGGAAAAGAGTCAATTAAAGTTTCACACATGGATGCTGCAGACGTTGGCTATTATCAGTGATTAACTCTAATTAACACAAGAATGTGATTCCATAAAGGGTGTGTGATGCCTTTTCTTGTGACTTTTACCTTGTGGAAGGTCCAACTCCTGGGGAAAATGGAGCCGCTGCAGCCATTGGCGTACAATTATGTGTGTTTTGTTTGTTTTTATAGAACAGATGCAGGACAAAGAGCGTAGTATGAGATATTGGAATGCAATTTTGGAACATATGTTTCCAAAATTATGGAAACGTTCTGGATGATAAATAAATCCTTTCAGCCTCAGAGGGTGCAGGCTGCAGGGCTGGGAGAGCAGGGGGATGTTGGATGGGGGAAAACGTGGTTTAAGTAACAGGATGAATAGTACGCACATCAAAGCCATTAGAGCATAAACCCCCAGATTTAAAAACGTGAGAGGCGAAAGATTATGTAGCAGGGTCTGGCGGCTTTATAGAGCCCGTTTCAAATGAGGGATAGAACAAAAGGATGCACGACTGAAGCTCTTGAAGAGATTTATTTCAGGAGAGAGGCAAACATTTTGCTCTGATACCAATTAGCCAAGAAGAAGTACCACGTCATAAATGCCAATATTAAAAATGTAAATCCCACACCCGAGGGCGCACTGAAGACAGGTCACAGAGCTTTGAAGACGGAATGCGTAAAGAGACCCTGGGAAGAGAGCTTTCTACCTGCTCAGCCACCCTCCTTCTGTGTTCCGGATTGGGGTGTGTGTGTTGTGTATCACTGCAAAGACATGCAAGCTCATCTGGGGGAACTTGGTTACTTTATCCATTGTGTGGATTTAGATGCCATTTGAGAGACTTCATTATGGGAACTCCAGAAGATCCTCTTTACAGCACCAATTTACCTGCAACAGCTTGGGAATGCTCCAGGGTTTCCCTATATTATTTTTGATAGCATAGTTTGTATCAGGGATGTGTATGGGTGTTTGCAAAATGCAGAGGGAAAACCAGCAAGTGTGATGGAGAGTCCTTTTATGCTTTTAAAGGTATATTCACATCCATTGACTGTGATTCTGTGCAAAAGGAGAGATATACAGAGCCACAGTCTTCAAAGCTCAGGATGAATTGGGTGATATGACCTAGCCCTTTTCAAGTGGAAAAGAGGCCCTGTGTGTGTGTGTGTGTGTGAGAGAGAGAGAGAGAGAGAGAGAG
>NW_021604569.1:10201292-10227088 GCF_004785775.1 Grammomys surdaster
GAGGGAGAGGGAGAGGGAGAGAGAGAGAGAGAGAGAGAGAGAGAGGTATTTTCTATCCATTAGTCTGCGGGGGAAACTGAGCAAGGGGAGAGTTGAGCCTTTCACTTGGCACCAGTGTTGCATGCTGGACCACTGATATCTCTCATTAACACCAAGGCACCATCATTCTGAAAGGGAGATTGTACAGAATGTCAAACAAAACGTGTTGTCTGGAATAGAGATGTCTGTTGCTACAAAAATATTCAATTCTCATCACTGAACTCAGATAATAAATCGCTTTGCCTTTTGTATTTTGGTGTATTTAAACATTATCTTTTATGATCATAGGTGTTGCTTCATTATTTAATGTGCACTTGTTATTGCAGGGAAGACAAGCTCACATTTGATTTATAATGGAGTGATTGTGCTTTGAGTTAAATGAAAGTTCAAAGGAAAATGAATCCTAAATAAGAATAATTGAAGAGATTCAAGGTTCATTTGAGTTTATATTCATCAAGGCAGTTGTCTCCAGAAACCCTCCTAGTTAAAGCAATGGGACAGATCATAACTTACAAACTTCGCCTTCCTAAGACCACTTAATTCTATATATCATAATCAGAAATGGTAAGCCTCAGCAGTAATTTATACAAAACGTATTGTTACAGAGTTATAAATGTCATTAAGTGGTAGACTTATGCCTCAGTGTCATGCAAGTTGAAGCCTGGATTTAAAAGAATTACCCACAATGCAAGATTTCTATAAAAATCTTCTTAGTGCTTTCTCCTCCAGGGCGGCCTCATATTAAAGTTCAGTTTCATTTTACACCTGTTCTCTGCTCTGGGAAGTGCAACCTTTATTTCTCCCTCCTGTTTTTAAAGTCACCTTCTTAGTTCTGGTAGAACATAACTCAAACAACTGGAAACGTTAGGGATGAATTTACAGTCCCTCTGGCTGCTCTCTATCTGGGACAGGAAGGAGCAGGAAGCCGGAGGTAACTTTTCCTGCCATCAAGGGACATCTAGAGAGAAAAGGTGATTAATCGCAAGGTGCCAACTAGTTTTGATTATTCAGGGGCCTGTGATGGAATCTACGGGTTGTTCAGACCTCTGGTTTACTGGTCTGACATTTTACCCCTCAGTAGCATGTCTGGTGGCCAGTGGGGCCTGCTATGATGAGTCTCTAAAGAGGTAGTGGCAAAGAAACAGTCCTATTTGTGCCACCTACATTGTGCAAATATAAGGAAGAATACGTATTTATATGCATACCATCTTTATATGTACCTATATCAAGGTAATCTGTATATCTATATATCATTTCCATGTCATTTATAAACTCTATGCCATCAGTAACTATATGATCTACACCTATATCTCTTTAGTCGTTACAACATGCCTAGGAGGGAAGTGGTATCTTAATGTGTAAAAATAAAACGGCAAAAGCTTAGTCCAATGAATTAATCTCTTAAACTTTCTATTGGGTGTATTCCACATGCCCCTCCCTGAGCTGGTGGTAAGGAAAGAGCTGTGCTGTGGTCCCAGCCCGCACGGTACAGGGAGGGAAACGAAATCAAGCACCTTACTTCATATCCAGACTATAAAATTATGAGAGGTGTATATATGTGGTCTGAACAAAAACTGTAAGGGATTATGATGTTCAAGATCCATAAAGAAGGAACATGACCTTTTTGTGAGGTCCTCTGGAGGGGGCAGTTTGGAGGGTCTAACCTCTGAGCAGGCAGTTAAAGGACAGAGAAGTTGCTGATGGTTGTACAGATAATTAGGCAGAATTGAGATTCAAATTCAGGCCCGCTGAAGCCAGGTTCTATTCGTGTTGTTCCACATTTGAAACAACATCGAATCCCACCTTGGTCTCTCGACCGCTTGTTACATTCTCCATCTGGGGTCGTGGACTGAGTGTGGGTGTGAATTGCCGGTGGTGAGCCCGGTGGCGTCTCTGCAGGGAGAGTCCAGGAGGAAGTCTCCCCTGTGGTCTACACATCCCTCCTGTTTTCTTCAGGGTTCTTTCTAGATTGCACTGGGGACACTGGCTGTATGGTGTCTGTCGTTTCTCTAATTGGGGAAAAAGCCAATTCCAAATACCTGGGAGAAGTTAAATAATGAGCTGAGGCCAGGGCTCAGAAACCTCTCCCACCTAGCCCCGTCCAGCCTCCCTCTCACCGCTCTGCTTCAGTCTAATGCTGTTTTAGATTGGAAGTCTGCCCTCAGAACTCCTTGACCTACTCAGGGAGCCTTGGAAGGGTGACTGGATTCTGCCCAGAACATTCGTTGTGCGTTTCCACCCAGTTGCTGTGTACCCGGTGAGGTACCCTACTGGACATGGCCACCGAGAACAGAAATTTCAGCCAGACACAGGGATAGGGATGGCCTAGTGTAAAAGCAAGAGTTGTACTTCTTTCCTCCTCTTTCTGCTGGTAGCAGGGCAGGGATTTACTAGTGATGAGAGGCATTGATGACTCTTTAAAGGCTCCGCTGTACCCACTCCAAACCCAAGCCCCAGGCTGAGTGCAAAGGAAACTCCTTTCTTCTCTCCGAATCTTTGCCATCAAGTAGCGTTGCTCTGCCTCAGTGCTCTTGCTAAAAGGCAGACATTCAGGTGCTGGCCACCTCGACGGAAGAAGTTATTGTATCTCTTTTCTGAGGGAAGTAGAGGAAAGTAGGGGTAGCCCCTTTCTTTGGTTCCAATTCTTCAGAATCCCCTTTGCAAAAAGCAACGTTATAGACACTAGGGGGTGCAAGTAGGCCAGCAATGGCGCCTGTTACTTGTCACAGTTCTGAGAAACAAAGTTGGCATTACCACTGTTTTCTTTTTCTTAAGAATTGGAGTTCCCTGAGAGGTATGAGTGTAAGCATTGGCTGCTTTGCTTCCCAGGACGTCCGTAGCCCTCAGAAAACGCAATGAAGAAATATTCAGAAAGAAACATGGAAAGCGGATGGAGACCCAAGAGATTTTATCAATGGTCTTCCGCACTACTCTCGACTGTTCTTATAATGGCAGTTTGTTAAACGTTTCTGAGAGCTAAAGTTCAAATGGGAACAGTGGAAAGGAACCAGCTTGTCAAATGCCTAGCGGTGCCCCTAATGTCACCAAAAGTGGGGTTGCAAGTGTACAGTTTTCCGACTATAGAGAGCAAGCCCACTTGAAGAAAGGAGAAAAAGAAGTCTCCCTCACAGCCAAGCACATACCTTATGTACTGTTCTGGTGCTGTTCTTACTGAATAAATCTTACTTAGCAACCTTCCACCAGAGCAAATAATAAATCACTCCCCAAAGCTCCAGGCATCGGGTTCTATCTGGGCAGTAAAACTCTGCGAACGTCTTGACAGCATTTTGTGAAATCATAATTGCTTAGGGAAAGTGATTCTGGATGTCTTAAAGTGTACAGAATTAAAGTGAAGCCGTTCCTTTGAGGAAAATTATCTGAGTGCTGCGTGCAGTATTCTTTATGTGAATTCTAGGTTATAATCTACAGATCTTCATCATTTCTGTGAAGAGTGTATAACCAGTGTACCATGCCTAGGCTTTACAGTCACTCTCGCGACCGTCGGGACATAGGTGCTTAGTTATTTGTATGGTTTTGTATAGTTAGCTGTAAGCATGTTTATTTACCAGCATACTCAAGAGAGCTGTACCTCAAAACCTACAGTATCTAGCTATCTCTAACAAAGTGCTGAGTTGTGTGACCCCTGGGTCATGTGGTAAAGTCTTAGCACCTTGCCCCTGTACCTCAGAGTGTGCTTAATCCCCATGGCTTGATCAGCCTATTTTCTCATAGCACCCAGGATCAGCAGCCAGAGGTGGCACCACCCACAATGGACTGGGCCCTTCCTCATCGGTCACTAATAAAGAAAACACCCTACAGACTTGCCTACAGGCCGATCTTACAGAAGCATTTTCTCAGTTGGTGTCCCTCTACTCAAAAGACGCTAACTTGTGTCAAGTTGACATAAAACTAGCGAGAACAGGACAGGTCATTAGGATGGCTCTGGGTCCAATGGGACTGGTGTCCTTCTAAGAGGAAAATACCAGTCAGACACAGTGGGAAGACTCTGTGAGGACAGGGAGAGAGGTAGCATTGTCTACAAAGGGAGTTCCAGGACAGCCAATGCTATACAGAAAAACCCTGTCTCAGAAAACAAAACAAAACAAACCATGCTTCCACATATTGAAGTAGAGCTTAGAGTTTGGACCCTTTTAATATAAGTAACTTTTTTTTTTTTTAATTCAAGGCAGGGTTTCACTGTGTAGCCCTGGCTGTCCCAGAATTTGCTTTGTAGGCCAAGCTGATCTCGAACTCAGAGATCAGTCTGCCTCCATCTCTTAAATTCTGGAGATGTGTCACCACTACCCAGCTTAATATCAGTAATTTTTAAGTAGAATGATTCAAGATGAAATCTTTATAGAAACTCCCATTATTGGTGTGTTACCTTTATTTGCGTTGCACAAAGCTTAGTGACCTGTGCCTGTGGTAACTTGTCTGCATCAATTTCTCCTTCTTGGGAAGTGGGATGATATAGTCCAGTGTGCTCCTTCCTGTCCTAGTCCAGCATGTCATAGACATTAACCTCCAAGCCTTACAGAGGTAAGCAAAGCTCGCTTCTTTGTCTTGTTTTTTTACCCAGCAAAACAGCAGGGCATTGTTCCCTAGCTCAGTGATGGAAGGAGCCCTCTTTGCCACCTTACTTTCTGGAGAAGGTCCAACAGTGTCGTATCAAATATCCCAGGGGTGGGTGTGTAGCTGAGTCCTGACCACATGAAAGCACAGACCTCAGCTCTCATTTGAAGAGGTTTTCATGTAGTTTTTAATCTGTCTGCCTACTACCACCAGATTTACTCACTGGATAAGAACTTGAATGAGAAGTCAGGAGGTGGGGGTCAGGCCTAGCCTGAGTCATGGTCACCATCTGGAATCTTGGCTTCTTCCTGTAAAGGGTAGGTGCCCTTGCAGTCTTCTTTACAATGCTAACATCCTCTACGGTAATTGATATTTCAGGCCAGTGGACAGGGGCTAGGCTTCAATGACTCTGTGAAACATTGCTGCCTTGTTCCAGCAGCCTGGTGCCTGGTGTCCACACCCAAGGCTTGTAAGAGAAGATGGGCATGTATGTGTGTGCATGCACGTGTGTGTGTGTGTGGGCACACATTTGTGCATATGAGTATGTGTGTGTACATGTGTGTGTGAATGTATGTAGATATGTCTCTGTGTGTGTGTATCTGTGTGAGTGTATGCTCACATGTATGGGTGTGCATGCACACACAGAAGTCAGAATGGGGTGTTGAATCCCTCAGAGCTGGAGTTGGTGTTAGTGGGGGGCTACCTAGCTCCTTATATGGGTGCTGGGATCTGGGGGCTGTCTAGCTCCTTACATGGGTGCTGGGATCTGGGGGCTGTCTAGCTCGTTACATGGGTGCTGGGATTTGAATTTGGTCCTCACGGCTATGCAGCAAACACTCATAACTGCTGATCTCTAGCTCCCCACGTCTTAAAAATCCCCTCAGGGTATCAGAGGCCTATCTTCTGGTATCTTTTAAAACATCTCCACCTCTGTCAAAATTTCTCAAAGTCCTGGATGGGAGTGATTTACAAAACTGAGTATTTCCTGGTATATTACTGTGTTAGTGGTCTTCTCATTGCTATGACAAGATGTTTGCTTTTGGCTCCCTGTTTGAGGGTACATCATGGCGTGACAGCAGCTGGCCCATTATATCCAGCTAGGAAGGAGAAAGAGGACATACTGGTACTCAGCTTCTTCTTCTTCTTCTTTTTCTTTTTTTCATTTTATTCAATCTAAAACTCCAGTCCAAATGATGGTGCCTGCCACTTTCAGGACAGAACTTTTCCCTCAGATAACTGTAAACTCCTTATAGACACAGACAGAGTGTTTCCATGGTGATTTTTAATTTTTTTTTTTATTTTTCTTTTTGAGACAGAGTTTCTCTGTGTAACAACCCTGGTTGTCCTGGAATTCTCTCTGTAGACCAGGCTGGCCTCGAACTCAGTGACATCTACCTGCCTCTGCCTCCAGAGAACTGAGATTAAAGGCATAAGCCTCACTCCATAGTAATTCTTTTTTTTTCTTTTTTTTTCTTTTTTTTTCTTTTTTTCTTTTTTTTTATTGGATGATTTATTTACATTTCCTATGTTGTCCCCTTACCCCATCCCCCACCACCCCCTCGGAACCCCCAATCCCCTCGCCCCTCCTCCTTCTTCTCTGTGGATGTAACCTCTATCTACACCCCCCCACTCCCACCTCCCCACCCTCAAAATTCCCACCCCCTGGGGCATCCAGCCTTCATGAGGTCAAGGTTCTCTTCTTCCACCTATGCCCAGCAGGGCCCTCCACTTTTACATATTCAGCTGAAGCCCTGGATCCCCCCCTAAGTGCTCCCAGGCTGGTGGTTTAGACCCTGGGAGCTGTGGTTGGTTAGCTCATAGCTCTAAGTGCCTACAAAAAGAAACTGGAAAGAGCACACACTAACAAGTTGACTGCACAACTAAAAGCTCTAGAACAAAAAGAAGCAAATACACCCAGGAGGAGTAGAAGGCAGGAAATAATCAAACTCAGGGCTGAAATCAACCAAATAGAAACAGAAAGAACAATACAAAATATCAATAAAACCAGGAGTTGGTTCTTTGAGAAAATCAACAAGATAGATAAACCCTTAGCCAGATTAACCAGAGGGCACAGAGACAGTATCCAAATTAATAAAATCAGAACTGAAAAGGGAGACATAACAACAGAAACTGAAGAAATTCAAAAAATCATCCATAGTAATTCTTAATTCCATTAAACTGACAACAAAGATCAACCATTACAGTTACCACATGAAGGCATGTAAACCACAGTCCAGATCTCATGTGGAGAACCTTTCTCTTCTCAGCACAGTCTCAAACAGCTGGGAGTGGGTAGAGAGGTGCCAGAGGGCACGAACTTAAGTCTGGGCCTCACACCTGGAAGGCAGTTCTCTTTCTTGGTGGGGAAGGAAGGAAATAGGGGTGGGTACAAGAGGTATGTGGGATAGTTGCTCTGAGCAGGAGTAGGAGACCATGTCAACAAACTATTCTGTCTTCATTCTTTCACGGCCAGAGTTTTGCACAGTATAGTGGCAAAGGATGTGTACTGTTATGTATACTTGATTGCTTCACACGGTCCAGGGCTGTGTGCTGGCAGCGGGAGGCTTGTAGGCAGATGCTTCTTGGATGGGACTTGAACGGTAGGACATGAAGAGATCTAGCGGACACTTTTTGAGTGTTTCAATAGATGGATGAAGAAGCCCTCACAGTTTGGATCCTTTACTTCGCTCTCCTTCTGACCTCTCCAGTTAGGGGTGAGGCGACCCTTGGGAGCTGCCAACACGGTGGTACTCAGCTCTGTGCTCTATTTGCTACTCCAGGTAGTGAATTACACTGTGTAGAAGACAGCACACATACATGTATGTGCATATGTGTGGTGGCTCACGCCCTAAGCTATTAGAAAACATACACAGAATAAGCAGAGTCCTAGTAGTTCTTTCTACTCCACAATGGGCCAGAGCACATGCCTCTGGGAGCTACCAGACGTCACCACAGAGGGCCTGTGCTTGCCATAGCTTTATGCCTGCCAAGGCCAGAATGTTAGAGCAGTAGATTAAGTAGATCTGGAATTCAGTAAAATACATTTCACAGACTGTCCTGTGGTGGATAGCCTGCTGACCTAAGGTGGCAGTGATCTTGTGCTTTAGGTTATTCCAGTAGATATGATTTTCTCACACTTTCTCACAAAGGGAGTCAAAGCAAAGACTGTTTGTATGCGTAGATTCTTAGCACAGAACACACCATGGAGAGCTGGGAGAGAGAGAAAAGATGTGGAAGACTGCTCTTGGTCACCAGGCTACCTGGGGTTACATTTTAGGATGGCTCACAGACTCCAAAAGGCTCCCAGGAGTAAGCACACAGGAACATCAGGCCTCTTGGTAGCATCTGTTTGAACCCCAAGGAGAGCGCTCAGCTTTTCCTTACTGTTCTTACACCATTCTTGCATATACAGCAAAGGTGCACTTCTGAAAGATGAGCTACATTATGAAAAGCAAAAGGAAATATAAAAAGGCATTAAAGAGAATCAGGTCCTCGGGGACTGAGTGCAGAGAGAATAAAGCAGACAGTACATTACACAGATCAATGGGCCTGGGGCCGTGTGTGGAGAGGCTTTGCCAGTGAGGCCTGAAGGACCTGACTGAAACGCAGGCAGTAGAGAGGGGTCTGGTCACTCCAGGAGCACTCAGGATGAAGGAGGAGCTGAGCCCGGATGGGCTGAGCATCTGCAGCGGGTAGCTGATGACCATCCATGTTTTCTCAAGGTCTTGCTCTGTTGCCTAGGCTGTCTGAGCACCCAGCCTCAAGAAAGTCCTGTGCCTCAATGTCTCATTGCACCTGATGCCGTATCGGGTCATTGTGAGGATCCAGTGGAAAGACAGGGTGAAGGTGGCAAGGACCTGCTCTGAAAAGCAGACCGAGCCTTCTAATTGGCAACCGTTCTACCTTAGCCTCTTAATCTACTTCCTGTGCATTCGGCTGAAAAGTTCTTTGTACATGCTATCTGAACAAGCTGCTTCCCTGATCAAAAGTGTTAATGGTCCTACTGTCTTTTCAGTAACGTCTGAATGCCACAGCCAGAGACACTGGGCCCTCTGTGCCCTTGTCCTGATCCTCCCTGCTGTGGTCCTGTCCACTTCCTCTTTTAGCCAAACCAAAGTACTTGTTCCAGAGCAATCCGTGCTCTACTTTGCATCCAAGCCCCCACAGCGCCCCCTCCCGTTTGCCTTGGGAGAATCCTGCTCATTCTACAAGACAGCTCAGCCCCACTGGTTCTCAAAGATCTCTGCTTTCCACCATGTGGTCTGTGCACCAGCGGCAGCTCGCCCTCTGTAGGCATTGGTTGGGGAGTTCAGAATCTCCAGTGTCCGTTTCCACCCACATCCAGAACCAGTCTTGGCCAGATGCTATGGGAGAGTTTGCGCACAGGGAAGGACTGAACGCTGTCCTGGGGAGTCTCCTCCATCTTTCTGAACAGAGCAAGGGCTGACTAGTTGGGGCTGTACATGGTCCCCCGAAATGGCTTGTACTGACTCCCCTCCCTTCTAGGCTTTGACATCTTGGGATTTGTGACTTCATCCTATACGTCTTAGTGACTTAGAAAATAGCATATAGCTGGTGCTCCAAAAACGCTTGTTGTGTGCACCAATAATCTGTAATGGTTCATCCTGGAAATAAATGGCGGTCTGCTATTTGTACAGCAGCTTTATGTGACGGTTCATTGGAACCTAGTTTAACCTTTTCAAAACCTATTTTTAAAAATTATATATATATATTTTACAATAAAATTACACCACTTTGCCTTCCTTTTCCCCCTTTAAACTCCTTACTCTTTTTGTCAAATTCATGGCTTCCTTTTAATTGTTGTTACATATTTATGCAACATAAATATGCATACACTTATATTTCCTTAATATATAAAGACACAATCAGCCCATACAGTAGTACATGTACATGCATGTAGTCAGTGCTGGCCATATGGCATTGGATAAGTAATTGTTGTGCTCCTTCCTTGGAAGACTGTTTCTCCTGCTCTCAGCCTTCCTTGGTTGCCTGTAGTCCTTTGTCTAGGGTTGGGGTCTCACGAGCGTTCCCCCATCAATGTTAGCATAAGTACTCATGTTGTTCTCATTCCTGTCCTGTGCAGGCAGTCATGTTGCTGACATTCCATGGGTACAGCGTCTCTGACATTTCAGGAAGACTGGATCTCACAGCAGAGTTCCTGTTCCTCTGGCTCTTACAGGCCCCACCCCTTCTCAAATGCCAAACCTTTCATGCACCTATTTTAGATGAGGCACAAGACCAACCAGGCCCTTGGTACCTGCCAGACCCTAGAGCTGGCACTGGTGGTATTGGCACTTATGCCCAAGAGACTTGCCAGAAATGGAAATGCCCTAAAGCCCCTTTGATGAACAGGAACTGCTCCACAAAAGGAGCCTTTTCAGCTAGACATTTTCCTTCTGGTCAAAGGTCCACTTTGAAGACTTTTAAATCTGGCTTAAAGTGAGGATTAAGGGACCAAGTAACAGAGGGCGACATCTCTGACCCCTTCCCCTGGGGAGTCCTCGGTGAGTCATAGGTCTCTGTAAAAAAAAAAAAAAAAAGGAGATGGCTACTCAGTCCCAGCATTGGGTTCGTCTGGGATTCCTTTGTCTGGGAGAAGAAGGTGGGTAATCTAATGCCTGAATTTCAGTGGGGAGAGACCTTCCTTTGAGCATGGGATTCCCAGGGGGCAAGTTCGTAGTCTAGTTATAAGATTTCAGCACATGATCTCTGGAGGCTGAGGAGGGAATGTGGGGGTTAAGCTTTGACCTCAGAAAGATGCCTTTCTTTGCTGTGGACCAGAGTTTTGATTGCCCTTCTCCCTTCCTTCCACCTTGCATTTCCTCTGTTAGAATACTTGAATTTGGAACAGCAGATCGTATCCGCGATGAAATACCTGATGCTGGGAAGGGCTCACTC
The DNA here is from genome assembly GCF_004785775.1 of Grammomys surdaster. Lineage (NCBI taxonomy): Eukaryota > Metazoa > Chordata > Mammalia > Rodentia > Muridae > Grammomys > Grammomys surdaster. Next base: position 10,211,823 of record NW_021604569.1, read on the forward strand.
TTCCATGTGCAGAATGCTTTCAAGTCCACTTTCCACATGCAGACATGAGGTAAACAGAGGGGAAGAGACTCCTTCAAGACCACACAGTTAAATGGAGACACTAGCTTCATTCTCATGTTTGACTTCAGGTCGAGAACTCTGTTCCCTGCTTTTCTGCTCATGTATACCATGGCTAAGGATGCAATGCCCTCTCTTCAATTCTTATTCTTCTGAAGATGGGCACTCTGCCTTCTCTATTACAGATAAGGAGTAAGGTTGGACCCAGCTTCTCAGCTGGTGAGACTCAGCTCAAACGTGATCCCCATTTCTTCTTCTCTGAGATTCAGCCTTACTTCCTTATGTGCTTGCCTTTCCCATCAGCCATGCTTGTCTTCTTCTACTCTTCCTTTGAACCTGTTTGTCTCTGTAACACCTCTGTGTGGCTTATGAGTGATCTGAGTGTGCCATATTTTTTGGGGGGGTATGGAATTTAATACTGGGTAATAATATTCTATCATCTTCTGGTATTTTATCACAGGTTTTGTTTCCTTGGGGTTCTCTGGAGTAAAGTACATTATACATCGGCACATTTGACAGATGCAAGCGATTATACTAATAGCAGGCTTATTTCCCTGTGTGTCTAATATATTCAGGTTTATTCAAATGAATCGAATCTTAGACTCATCCCTAAGAGTGAAACCAGCTCTTTAAGCTGTTCCCACTACTTTTTGTCAAAGTCTTGAAGATTTCCTTTTTAAAAAATTTAATATGAGGGGACTACCTGTTGCCTGTAATTTAATTTATAACATTCTGTTACGGACAGGCTGACATAAGCTTGCATATATGCATTTTTGTATATATGTTCACACAAGGTTGGTGTATAAGCTATTTGTATGTGGATCGATTTTGACTTTTGTACCACAGACAACAATCTTCAAAGGGATCCTACACCTTTGGGTAGATACTTAGTGCTTGGAAAGTTTCTACTCAGTATTCAGCATTCCAGGGGATAGACTTCAGGTATGGTTTTATTGAAGAAATCCCAGATAGTGTTGGTTTTCATAGTTGAAAGAGAGGCATTGAAGTCCAAGGAGTGGCCAGAAATAGTATAGAGGCTTTCTACTTTTTTTTTTCTTTTACTCACTTGACACAAGCTGGAATTTTGTGCACAGAGGAACCTCATTTGGGAAAATGCTTCCATCTGATTGGCCTGTAGGCAAAACTGTGGTGTTGATTAATGGTTGATGTGGTAGAGCCCAGCTCATGGGGGTGGGTGAGTGTGGGGGGGTGGGGGATGGTGGTGGTGGTGCCACCCCTGGGCAGGTTTTCCTGAATTTTTAAAAAAAGCAGGCTGAGCAAGCCACAAGGAGCAAGTCAGTCAGTAAGTAGTGTTCTTCTGTGGTCTCTGCTTCAGATCCTGCCTTCAGGTTCCTGTTCTGAGTTCCTGTGTTGGATCACCCTGATAATAGACTGTAACTGTAAGCCAAATCAACCTTTCCTTCCCAACATGCTTTTGGTTATGGTGTTTTATCACAGCAATAGAAACCTAACTGAGACATTACCCTGTCTGTGAACATGAGGCACAGGCATTGAAATCTATTCTAACACGTCTGTCTTTTAGAGCGATACCCAAGGTTTTATTTTGAAGTCATTGTGAGCCCAGTCATTGTAAGTATCAGAGAAGTGTGGTGTTGTTAACCTGACACTGGGTTATTTGTTAGGCTTGCCTTTGGTCAGCACTACTTTCAGTTTGTAGATGAGGTTGTGTGACTGCTTAGTGGTCTGCTTGCTAAATGAAGGGATGTGGTGGAGTCTGCATTGTGACTTGACGTCACTGTTGTAAAGCAGCAAGAAGAGAGGTTGATAATCTCTACCCACCTCTGACTATTGGATACTGCACATGCTTATTAGAAAGTGTGCAATCATTGCTTAACAGCTAGGCTGACTCAGGTTAGATTAGGAGAGGAGGCCAGGTGTGACAATTCTCCATCGGATGGTCCGGGCCTGTCTAATGGATGCCATTTCTATTTTCATGATACTCAGTAATCAGCTTTCTCAAAATTTCAGAGGAGTCTCATAAAGCGTCTTCCAAGCAAACAAGGGCAAGAGCTAAGCTCCTTTAATGATGTCTTAGGTTCATCTCATTATCTGCTAAAGGCAGTGTTAAAGAATACAGTGGGTCCCGTGGACAAGTTGATGTCCACTCAACAAGCTTTAGGGAGGCAGGACCGTGGGTACAAGAGGCAGCACTGATGTCAGGATCACCAGAGCAAGAGTCTTCAACCTTGTCAGCACATTGAGTCATATGGGATCTGTTAGGACAGTGGGGAGGGATATGAATACCTTCTGGTAACTTGTGGCCTTACAATGCCATTTTGTTATGGGAGGAACATGCGTTGTTATCCCAGGACTCAGACAAAGGTGAGGAGTATGGTCACCAGCCTAGCATAGGCTGGTGGGACAGTGAGCCACAGGTATCTCCTTGTCTCTGCCTTCCCCAGCAAGTGAGTTACAAGTTTGTATTTGTTACCATGCCCTCCCCTCTCACATGGGTGGTGGGCTTGAACTCAGGTCCTTATGTTTGCAAGGCAAGTATTTTACTGACTGAACCATCTCTCTTGCCCCCAGGTTCAGTTTTATTACCATTTCCCCAGCTTGCTCTCTAGTGAGGCAACACCAACACTGACTTCCAGTAGCGGTAGAGAGGAGAAAACAGCTTCTAACTCAGTAAAAGCTGTAGTTGTGGTTCTATAAAATTATTTGCCCATGTGCTAGGTGAAGGGTGAGATTGTGTGTGCGTTTCCCTGCTTGTATGTATGGTCCTGCTTTCCACGTGTTTTCTGGCTGTTCCTATTTGCAAACTGTCTGTGAGCTTAGCTCCTTTTACTATTGGTGTGATCGACATTTATTATTATTTTATTATTATTATTTTGCAGTGGTTGGAATGAACCCAGGGCCTTGTCTGGGCCAGACAGGTGCTCTACTGTGGAGCTATATTTCTGTCTGCCCATGTGATTTTTAAATACAATAATAAGCAAAAGAGATGAAAACACAAAGCATAGCGTCTTGATTGGGCTCTATCTTGGTCTTCTTCAGTTCATTATTCATGTAGGAAAACAAACAAAACCAACAATGCCCACACCCCGAGTCTCATCAGAAAGTTCTTCCTTTAATAGCTCCATTCACATTTCGGAGCAGCACACAGGCATAGCCTGTGAAGCTCTTGTGATGCCTCCCCTTCTCTCCAGACTCCTGATCCTTCATGCTCACTTCCCTGAGTCATGCTCACTTCCCTGAGTCATGCTCACTGACCTTTTAGTTTCCAGGAGGCAGCAGCTGCTCCCCTTTGGACATTGAGGACTCTATGCTCTGCATTGCGTTTTCCTCAGGTCCTTTTCTGGTAACTACTACTCACGGCCTGGGTTGAGATTGGACCTGGATTCCCTGAGGCCTGAGTTCTTAAGTAGGGTTGACATCCGTCATTCCTGGAGGCACTGGCAGTGTGCAGACCTTTTGATCATTACTGTAGGGAAACCTTACTCTACTTACCTGAAGAGTAGGGACCAAGGCTAGGACTAAGATTCCTTAGTCTACAGGATAGTCTCCACCACACAGAGTTATGTGTATTGCTGCTGTTGAGAGATTCCACTGGAAATCCACACAGTCCTTATTCGATTCCTGCATCCTGACCCCCTTGGGACTCCTTCCTGGTAGCTTCTGGCCTCCCCCTGTGCTACATTAACAGCTCTACACTGTTGTTTCCTCATGCACTTAGACTGGAAGCTGGGACTCAAAGACAGAGACTAAGGTTCTTACCATAGCACCTTGTGAGTGGGGAAGCAGTACCTAGGGTTGAATCTCCCACTCTGCTGTTTGAGCTCTTCCACCTTGAGTGAATTGCTGTTTTCTGTGTGACTCAGTGTCTTCTTCTGCAAAGTAAAGGTTTAATAACATTGACCACACAGACTTACTAGGTGGAAGAGTTGTAAGGTATACTAAAGTTTAATTGAAAGAGGAAGTAGAAAGAATGTAAGAGCCCGAGGGTGGGGAGAAAGGATGTAAAATGCTGTTCCTAGGTGTGACCTGGCTGACATCATGGTAGCCATGGTTACCCACACAAGACAAGTGCAGGATAGGGTCATTCAACATTCTGTCACAGATGAGAGAGGGCTTGGGATGCCCATCTTTCCCTGAAGACCCATGGACAGTTAATGGGTTCCAGGGTATTGGATAGGAAATACATTGTTTTAGAGGTAGATCTGTTGCTCCAGTAAATAACTTCCACTCTTACTTAGCAGGCAAGCCAAATTAAAGTCAGTGGATCAGAAAAAGAAAAAAAGGCTCTTCCAGTCCCAGGCGCTACGGTAGCTGTGGGTTACTGTGTAGACATGGCCAAGCCTGAAAACCACACCACAAACAACCAAAATGGCACAGAAATGGCAACAAGAAACTCCGGTCACAAAGATGCAACTCTCTCAAGGGGGTTGACCCCAAGTTCCTGAGGAACATTCACTTTGGCAAGAAACATAACAAGAATGGACTGAAGAAGATGCAGGCCAACAATTCAAAGGCAGAGAGTGAATGCTCACAGGCCACTAAGGTCCCTGTGAAGCCCAAGGCTGTCAAGCCAAAGATTCCAAAGGGCCCCAAGTGAAACTCAGCTGTCTCATTCTCATTGCTCATGACTAGAGAAATGTTTCAGTGGTTAAGAGCACTGATTGCGGGCTGGTGAGATGGCTCAGTGGTTAAGAGCACTGACTGCTCTTCTAGAGGTCATGAGTTCAAATCCCAGCAACCACATGGTGGCTCACAACCATCTGCAATGAGATCTGATGCCCTCATATGGGTGTCTGAAGACAGCTACAGTGTACTTACATAAAATAAATAAATTAAAAAAAAAAAAGAGCACTGATTGCTCTTCCTGAGGTCCCGAGTTCAATTCCCAGCACCCACTTGGTGGCTCACAATCATCTGTAATGGGATCCGATGTGTTCTTCTGGCCTCGGCAGGCATTAGGCACACATATGGTTCACCTACACAAATACAGGCGAGAAGTACACATAAAGTAAAAACAAATAGATCTTTTAAGAAATACATGATAAGTGCTTTTTTGCAGTCTTGGGGATTAAGCCTGTAATGGCCGTCTACATGGCATGCATACACTCAATCACTGAGATATATCCCCAGACTTTTATTTTTTCATTTTGATCTTTTTATTCTTTTTATCTTGAGACAAGATCTCACTAAGTTGCATAGGCTAGTCGAACTCTCTCTGCAGTGCACGCAGGCTTTGAACTTGTGATCTTTCTGCTTCAACCTCCTATGTAGCTGGGATTTCAGGCCTGTACCACCAAGACTGGCTAAGTTTGTTGATGAAGGCAAGGTGTATGTTGCACTGACCGTTTCTCTCACTCTCTTCCTCTTGTCTCAGCACGGGGCTATTTCCCCCAACAAGTTAACCCATTTTACGTCTTTGTAAGTTTTCTTACTCTCCTATTACATCTCTAACCTCTGCAGATAAGAATTGCTAATATTTTTGGAAAAACTTTGTGCTATGTTAAGGGGCAAATGAGAGGCAGACAAACATGTTATCCAAACACGTGTCGCACGGACACGTTAATTTCTAATCTCACATGTGGAGTGTGCTACATATGTATGTACACACACACACACACACACACACACAAATATAGGAGTGTGTTTAAATTGAGAGCTATTCCGGGCCTGAGAGTCAGTCTGTAGCACACTGCATATCACAGCCAACCAGTGTCTGTTCTGGCAAAGTTGAAGTTAATTTGACATTGAAGTAAACAAATCAAAGAGTGTTTACAGAACAATTAGGCCCCATTCTCCATGCTGTGGCTAAGAAGTTTTGTCACAATTACTGAACAGTGGTTTTCTTTGTTTTGTTTTTGAAATTCCGTAGTAACACACCAAAATAAAGCTGTAGTTATTACATGAAATTTTGCATCGTCTCAGAATCGAAGAGCAAGTGTGTCAGGGGATGAAATCAACCTTCGAATTTCAATTCGGCTCCTAGGGTGTGATCTGGGTGTATCTCCAGGAACTGATATGAAACGGGGACTTTTCTGAGCACAGTCCAGTTGCCAAAATGGCTTTCAGATGGTTTTACCAGTTGGTGCTGCCCTTGCAAGTTCGTCTGTCTGTGCACTGGGTCTTTGTCTCCCTGCTACTGAGGAGAGTTGTTCAGGCTGTGAAATGAAAGCTTCCTCCTGATCTACAGCGGGAAACTCGATATTCTTGAGAAAACAAAGTAAGGGAGTGCTCTCGACATGGTTTCTTTTGTTTGTTTTTTTTAAACAATCACTTTTTCCAAGAAAGTCCATTGACTTCCCTCACCTATAGCCTGAGAAGGTAAGGCTTAGTGAGGCTCAACTACAGTGGAGGATGAGGTGCAAATGCCCCAAGTCCTGCTCTTAGGGCTGAGCTGAGGTGTCTCTTTGGATGCATGTCTCCAGCTCCCGAAGCCTGGAGATGCGTGTCCTTGGCTAAGAGCACCCGCTTCTCTAGAGCCCTTGTCTCCCCCTCAGTGCCGATTTGAAGACCTTGGGTGATAGTGGGTGCTTTGTGGCTGTCAAATCTGGGGTCTGCTAAGTGCTATTTTAATTTATCTTCATCTAAATTCCTCATAGAGCTGCTTTTGAGACATGAGATTGTCTTATTGAGAGGTACTTACTGTAAAGCAGTGTGAGCTCTACCTTTGATGAAGGCAGAAGAGGCCAAGTTTGATGGGCTGGAAATCTCTAGACAAAGAGAGTAATTAATGGCTTAATTGCCTCTTCACCCTTTCCTTTGTGAGTAAAAAAAAAAAAGTTTTTCTTCATTTCTTTAAAAACTGTCTAGCTAAAATTGAAATTCCCAATGGTATTCTATAATTAAGTTAAAAAAAAAGAAAAGAAAGAAAAAAGATGAAGAATAAACCGGATTTCTGTATTACATTTTTCTTCTCTCTTATAACACCTTCTTCACTTTGCAGAATCATCTATTGATTTTCCCTCTGGTGGCTTGGGAAGTTGTGGACATCTCTGGAGAGTTCGGGGCCTTGCTTGGATTTCCCTTGTGTTACTGTAAATGCTGATAAGATACGTGGCAAATTAATGAAATAAAAACAGCTTTGTCAATAAACAGAAGCAAAACCACTTTCAACATTTGCTCAACACTCATTGCTTTTCAGGCCTAGACAAAATTAGTGGGCAGGATTAAAGAATATATTTGTCTTTTATCCTATGTTTGAGTACTTGATCACAGAGGCATGGTTTAATCCAAACATCAATAGCACCTCGCCAATTCCATCAGAGACAGCTGTCAACGTGGACTTGGAGTTTGTTAGGGGTTTGTGTTTTATCCTTTTTTAAGGTCACGGAGTATTTTCTTTGATTTTTGATGCTGAAATCTTTGTTAATCTTCTAAACTTGAGAAACATCTGTTAAGATTTAATGGGGTGGCTTTTGTCTTAAAATTGGAGGCTGTCTTGCAAATCTCTCCCCTCCCTTTCCTTCCAGCCCCCAATTAGGAAAATGGGGAGTAGGGGCCTAGACAACACAGCCCAGGTCACCAATGATTGGGAAGCTCAGCTGGCAGAAGAACAGCTGGGCACCTGCTCAGTGTATGTCCGGCAGGTCAAGAGTCTCTCGAATGCCGCTGCTGGGAACCTAGTATTACATTCTGGTTTGTTTCTCAGTGACACTAGCAACTTCTCTGTAGGATGTCACTTAGTCTGGATCCGAGTGACAGATTTATGGGGCTTGCTGAGTAGTAATGAGACAAAAATGATGTATGGAAGAGAAACAGCTGGAAATGGGAATTTTAACCTTTCCCCTACACCTCCTTATTACCAGTTGCACAATGTCAACAAAATGTAGCATGTAAAGTAGCTGGAGGTACAATAACAGCATCTAAAAATACACAGCTCCAAATCTGCACCGGCAGCTGCCCTGACTGTTGCCAGAGGATATTAATGGTTATCCCCACTCAGAGACAAAATCAGGACGGGTTTCGTAATGTAGGCGTTTTCCACAAAATGCCGGTGATTTTAAAAGTTCTCTGTTGGAGCTCTCACCATGGAAGTCAGATAGTTTCTGTTCAGTCTTTCAAAAATCGTGTGTGTGTGTTTGTGTTTGTGTGTGTGTGTGTGTGTGTGTGTGTATGCTTGCTTGTGCTTGAATGGCTTTGTGTGTATGGGCATACAAGTGCTGAGGTGCACATGAGGAGGTCAGAGGACAGTTTTGTGGGGTAGGTTCTCCTCACCTTTATGTATGGTCCTGGGTTCAAACTCAGGTAATCAAGCTTGTGTGGCAAGCACTTTGCCCGTTGAGCAAAAGTGCTTTTTTTTTTGAAACATTTTGTTTCCTTTTAATTTATTTTTCTCTTAAATATTACATCCCAACTGCAGTTTCCCCTCCCTCCCCTCTGCCCAGTCTCTTTGCCTCCCTCTCCCCTTTCCCCCAGAGCTACCTATGCTCAACCTTCCCTCAGAAAAGAGCAGGCCTCTAGGGACAACAACCAAATACAACAGAGCAAGCTACAATAAAACCAGGTACATATTCCTACACCAAGCCTGGATGAAGCAACCCAGTAGAAGGAAAAGGGTCCTAAAGACAGGCAAAGGGTCAGAGGTAGTCGCAGTTCCCACTGTCAGAGATCCCACAAACTGTACGACTGTAGCACATATACAGAGGACCTAGGTCAGACCCATACCGGCTCCCTACTCTCTGTGGGCCATGCTCCTGTGTCCTTGATCCCTCAGGCTCTTCCAATCCGTCTTCCCCTCCTCCTCCTCCGGACTACAGGAGCTCTGCCTGATGCCTGGCTGTGAGACTTTGCATCTACTCCCATCACTGCTTCAGACTTTTTAAAAAATCATTTTATTAGTTTACATTTCAAATGATATCCCTCTTCCCAGGTACCCCTCTGTCAACCTGTCCTCCCATCCCCCCTTTCCCTTTCCCCTTTGTCTCTATGGGGGTGCCCCTCCACCCATTCACCAACTCCCACCTCACCCCTCTAGTATCTACCTACGCTGGGGCATCAAACCTCCCTTCCCTCCTATTGATGTCAGATAAAGCCTTCCTCTGCTACATATGTGTCTGGAGTCCTGGCTTCCTCCATGTACATTCTTCGGTTGGTGTTTCAGTCCCTGGGAGCTCCAGAGGGGTGGTCCAATTAGTTGATATTGTTGATATATTCTGTCTTCTATCTTTGTTTTTCAGCTGCAGGGGACTGAACGAGTGGTCATGTTGCGCATGTGCCTTGCCCCTGAGGTGAATTCCGCCCCCATCTGGTTCAAGTTAGGCTGAGCTCTTCTCAAGAGCTGGGAAAGTGCTTCTGCCCTGTCGAAGGAAGGAGGCAGTGGAGACTACTGCTTGAGCAAGAAGATGGACCAGTCTTCGTCCCACTTCTGCGCGTGCCTCTTCTCTAATCAAAGGCTCCGGGTACCCAGTACGAGACTTATATAGTGGGGCTAGACTGACAGTCTTCCTCTCCTCTCCTCGGACATTTTCCAACTAAGGGAAGAATTCTCATAACTAGATTTTAAGGGCTAATTAATGCTTGCTGTACCCGATATTGTTTAAAATGGCTATTTGTGTATATTCACTGTTAATCTTTGCCAAGCCCCAATGAAATAGGTGTAATTCTTATCCCTGTGTTATAGGGGAAAGGCTAAGACCCAGGAAGTTTGAGTTGCTGATCACGATCACTGTTGTGGGCGTGGGATCAGTCTTTGACCAAGGCAGCTTATTTCTAGAAGCATCTGACACTCCACGTTCACCCAGCAGGGAAAGGTCCACATTTGGGCAGGTGTCTTGAGATCCATCAGCTGCATCTGTATGACTTTTGGGTTTGTAGGGTGTTATCTCAGGACTTAAAGCCTGAGTCTGGGACTCCTTTGTGGGGAGGTGCAAGACAGCCTCTGCTGCTGTGCATAAGAGGTGGGTTGTGGCAAGATGTGGTGTTTTCCTCTGGACAGTTCTCGCCATTTCTGACAAGGTCTATTAGCAGCGTGTAGAGGTCCAGCCTGTAGCCCCCATTTCATGCAGCAGACACAACAGGATTCTCCAGGATGGGGAGCTGTGAAACAAAGGCCCCTTGAGTGGAAGACAGAAATGTACCCTGGGGGCATCAGAGTACTGGTGACATGGGGCAAGGGGTCATTCAGGAAGTGGGGCTCTCAGAGTTGAAGAGAGACTCCCGCTGCTGCCACAGCACACTGGTTGCTGGTTTGCAGGCTGTTGGGTCTTTCCACTGGTCTCTGGTTTCTGGAACTGGAATGTGTGGTTGCTCAAGCTCTTTCCCTTCTGGAAGATGAGTGAGTCTCCCAGATCCCCAGGTCCCTCCCCATGGAAGGCCTTGGTCATGCTCAGGCTTAGGCCACTCACCGTGTGGTCTGTTTTGAGTCTGTCCTGTGCTCATGACTTGCTGGGGCAGCATGGATGCTTTTGTGTCTACTGCTCAGCACCTGTCCTGGAAACTAGGTTATCATTTGCTTTGTCAAAGCAGGCTCATTGTTTTACAGAAGAAAACTCTAGTATGTACGTGCTCTCTTTCACAAAGGGTATATATACATTTACCATCTCCCTCTGAAAATAAAGGCTCCCTGAATTAGATGGCAGAAATGTGCTGTGGTATACATCAAAAAGAATGTTTTAGTGTATGAATATAGGGTCAGGGCTCAGCTGAAAAGGTGATGGAGCAAATCTACATCTGTTTTATACGGCCATGACAAAAATATCACGGCCTATGTAACTTAAAGAGTAAAAAGGTTTATTTCAGTCACAATTCTGGTGGCTGGAGGACCCATACTGCATGGTGCTAGCATCCTTACAAGGCCTCCAGGCTGTGTCATAATGTGGTAAAGAATGGACAGGGGACATGTTTTGTGTTGAATGGGACCAAAGACACAGAGCTGACACTTTTTATATCAGCCTGTTCTTTAGAACAAACACATCCTCTAAGTCTAGCATTAATCCCTTCTGCTATCTCATCACCATACTGGGAACCAAGCATTTAGCACATCTGGGCTGTGGTGAACATTCCGAGTTTGAAAACAGGGTCAATAAAAAATCTTTCAACGAGGTGGCAAGTGGCCTTTAAGTCCTCAGTTCATGGTTTATGTCCTTTCCCTAGGACCCAGTTTACTGCCGGAGAGGATTAAGGGCTTAGACAGGTTACCAGTTATTTTGAGAGGAGACCTGACTCTGGATAGGCCAGGGAGAAGATGGGCTGGAAGTCTGCATGTAGATTACAGCCCTTCCTCTGGATGCCACAAGCCTCTGCGTAGCAGCTGGGACATGTGGGGGTTCTAGCCCCTGCCCTGTTTTCTTAGTCAGAGGTGATAGCAAGGGTGAAAGGAGTCATGTGGTGCCTGCAGAGCTCTCTTCTGCCCAGCAAGCTCAGCCTTGGTTTCTTCTATATTTCCTTTCTTCCTCCACTCAACACACATCTTCCCAGGCAACTTCTTGTTGAGGGCTGTTTGGAGTAACCAGTTCCCCACAGAACAGACCTGAGTCATTCTTCATGGGGTGGTTAGTCATGAGAAAGGGGACATGTGGAGACAGGCTGTGGGAGACTTGGCTGCCACTGCTAGAAGCTTTGGAAGAGAGAGAGAAGAGAGAGGGGAGGGAGGGAGGGAGAGACAGAGAGAAACAGAGAGAGAGCAACAGAGAGAGAGAACTCCAAGTATGACCCTCGGTGCTGGGCAGTGCCTTGGTAGGTGACAGCAAGGCACATGCAGAAAGAAGAGATCCTGAAACCCACTTTGTAGTGAAGAACCGTCCGAATCTCCAGAAGGTTTTGGGAGACACGGTTTTGACTTGTAAACCAGCCCTCTGTGCTGAAAGCGTAGCTCAGTGGTAGTGCTTGCTGCCTGCCTAGCATGTGCAAGGTTCTGACATGACCTCCAGCACCTCAGAACAAAATCACACAAGCCTGCCTGTATGGCATGGGCTTCCCCTCCCCCTCAGCTGGCATCCTGACACTGCCCAGACAGAGGGATGCAATGACCATTCACAGAAAAGCTGAGGGTCCCCAGCTCTTAAATACTCTTGCTACTGTGAACCCCACACATAAAAGGCAAAGTACCATTTCCCTATGAATTCTTGAGGAAATTGCTCTCATATACAGTACCAACCTCTGGCTGGGTGACAGGAACAGAGTGTTGTTTGCATGCCTTTACCAGGCTGTGAAGTCTGGTCGGAGCTGCCTTTTTGGAGTTTCCAATCTTTTGGGATTCTTGGAGGGTCGGCCTGTGGGTCAGGTTTGTTTAGTCTGGTCCACAGTGGTGTAAAGCAGCCTTGGCTGTGGAGCCCACCTAAGGAATACTGTCTCTGTGTGATTCTCCAGCCATTCCTTGGAGTTGTGTATATGTTTCATTTTCTAATAGGCAAGGCTGAATTGGATTTCATTGTTAATAGATGGTAAATTGTTTCTAAAAATAGCCTCATCCTTGCTTTGAAAGTTAGCCAGAGTTCAGAGGGCTCTGGCTTTAGGGGTGATTTTTATTTCCCTGGGAAAATTACACCACACTTCTGTGTTTTGCATATATGTTATGTGCTTTCTGCATTTCTTTTGGGAGACTCATCTGAACTTCAGCTATTTTAAAATTTGTAATTGAAAGCTAACACACAGGGAAAGTAGTCTCTTTTGTACATGCAAAGTGACTTTTAATAAACACAGAACAGCAAAGCAACAAGAAGTACAGACGGGCACCTTGGGGCTCTTCCTTGTTCCCCACTTGAGCACAGAGACGTTTACATTTTTTTTTGTTTATAATTTATTTGAGTGTTCCCTGAATTAGAACTATTCCCTTTTGTCCACTGTCTGACTCACTCCATGCAGATGGAGAGGGAGAAAGCTTGTCTGACCTTGGGATAATCAGAAACAGTGCCTGTAAAGTCCTGAGTGTGGCCTGAGACCAACGCCAGCCCTGCACAGTCACCAGGTTCTGGTTAACATGGGGTTCATTTGTATATGCCTCCTACTAAAATCTCAAGCCACGTTCCCTTTCTTATTTTTCACAATAAAAGTCTTCTTTTATGGGCTAGAGAGATGGCTCAGCAGTTAAAAGCATTGTCTGCTCTTCCATAGGACCTGGATTGGATTCCCAGAAACCACGTGATGGCTCAGGATCGTATGTAACACTAGTTGCAGGGAATCTGATGTCTTGTGGCCTCTGTGGGCACCAGGATGAAAGTGGAACACAGATATACATGCAGACAAAATACTCATACACATAAAAGATTAAAAAACATCTGCTTTTAGAACACTAGCTGTGTGGCATTCGTCTCTCTAGCTCTTACTCTGGTTCTGTGAGCGATGTGGGGTCTGAGTGCATGGGTGTGGGCTCGCACATGCCTGGGTGTGCATCTGGAAGTCAGAGGACAACTTTCCAGAGTCCACTTTTCCCCATTTACCATGTGGGTCCCAGGGATCAAACTCAGGTCATCAGGATTGGCGGCAAGTCCCTTTACCTGCTGGGCCATTTCACTGGCCCGTTATGGCAAAATGTTGACTCAGAGGTGTTTAGGAGTGAATGGATCCTCCTTCCAGTCCTCCTGTCTTTCAAAAGGAATCTGTCCCAAGCCCTAGGTCTACAGGCTTTTTCCTCCTCTCAGAAACAGTTCAATTTCTTTCTTCACAAGCTCTTCATCGCCCAGAACAGCTTTCATTACAGCAACATAAATAAAAAGTGACATAAAATTATATAGCCTTGTGTAAAGTAGTTTAAGGAAAATGTCTTTTATGGCAGCTTTTATGATTTCACCAATTAGTTATTAGACTTTCTCCATTTTTAATTTGCCATCCTCCAAGTGCATTTTCAACGTTTCTTCCATCTCGCCTCTGAGCAGTGGCCTTGGGGCAGACGGACCCCAGTTTAGGCTGGCTTTCTTGCTGCACGGAGGCATTCCTTACAGCCTGTTGCTAGATGTGGACAAAGCAAGGTGTAGGGGAGGGGAGCTGGTGCCCAGCTATTTTTAAGTGAAGAGTGTTGCTCTTGTGGTAAGCACTGCCCTGGGCCACCACTGAAGATAGTGGCAGATAGACCACAGGGCCACACGGCAGTGGCTGGACCTTAAGCTGATAAATCCTGAGTTTTTAGTGACTTTCCAAACATTCCCCGGAAAGTGTGAATTGCAGAGATTTACTCCTGCCAAAATTTAATCATGCAGAAAAAGTAAAATTTAGATCAGCGTATAGATTATTTTTAATGCAATTGCTCGACAGAGAAGGGCGAGGAAGCCAGAGCGGAATCCTTAGTCCAGGCAAGTCTAGACCGTTGCAATTTGATTCATTTAGGGGAATTGTGTTGGGTTTGAGGCTTTGGCTTGGGCGAGGCCGTTCCTTCTGGGAGTGCATGATGTCATTGTGTCAAGCGTGTCACAGCCAAGGCATTCTGGTATTTATGTTGGCCTCAGATCTAGCTCAGAGGACATGGCAGCCTCAATTTATTGCTACTTTAACTTTGTTTAGTCATGGATAGGTTTTATTTATGTTGGTAAATTTCAAACAGTGGCCAACAGTGACCACACAATGAAAGGGCCTGCAAGATTCATCATCAGTAAATCACCTTGTTGCTGAGTTTCTTTAATTAAGGAAAAACTCAGTCTGTTGATCCCCGTGGTTGCTGGAAGGAAAGGGGGTGGGGACTTACTTTGATTAATCCATCTATCAGCCCTGGAGAGTGAGTCTCCTGGTTTTGATTGTAGCTGGGCAAAGACCTAAATAAAAATTTATCTTGTCAAAACCTATGGGCTAACTGAAAGCAAATAAAAAAGTTTTATGACAGCCACATAAAGTTAAATAAATAGCGAGGAGGTGCACCGTGTCCTGCGGATGTTTCTCAGAAAAGCATGTGGCTGTTTCTAAGGGTGAGCTCAGCGACCTGAAGGAATCACCTTTAATGGTCCACTTGTTACTGTCACCAGCAACCGCTGTCTTTGTCTAATGTTCTAGGCTTTAGTTCCTGATTAAAACCAAAGGCTAGGGCTTGGTACTGGGTACTGTTTGAGCTACTCAGAGTAGAAGGCACAGTGTGTGCTATTTAAAAAAGAAAGAAAGAAAGAAAGAAAGAAAGAAAGAAAGAAAGAAAGAAAGAAAGAAACCCAGATTCTTGAGGAATTATACACACAGTGCATCATATTCACCCTCAATGCCCACTCCCCCACCCCCATCTTTCAAGTGTGCTTCTAAAGGGGGAAAAGGTGGTCTTTTGCAACTGTCTGGGACTTTTTTTGTTGACCTCTACAAGGTGGTCAGCTTTCCTGAGGTTT
>NW_021604569.1:10227188-10241715 GCF_004785775.1 Grammomys surdaster
GAGTGACAGGACCGGAGACTGGGACTTCGTCTCTGATTGGATTTGACTCTCAGAATAGTCTTCCTTCTACTCTAATAGTCTAGAAGAATATACTGGGACAGAGGATCTTTTCCAAAATGTATAGACGTCTCTCTCAGCTTGGGATCATTGTGGAGTACATTTTATTACTAGTTAAAAATATTTTTGAGTCAAATGAAAGATAGCAGCTGATGCCAAAGAAGGCTGCTTTTGATCCAGGAGTGGACTCAGGGTGAGTTGCTTTCCTTTTTAGGTTATGGAGAGATGGTTCTCCTGGTCAGCCTTTGGGAGCCACTAACAGCGAAGGTTGATCTCTTGGCACTGGATGTATTTGGCAACCAGTTGCAGTCTGTTTGATAGAATTGTACCATAAGCGTGGGCTCGGGGGAGTCAGATATGTTGAGGGGCATCTCCTTGGGATCCTTGGTATTGAAAGTGTCCGTGTAGACATGGCATGTGTTGACAGAATAAAACTGCGTGTGATTGTCAGCTGATGAATACTTGGGTTGTTGCTTTCTTGTTCCTGTGTCCTGCTTTTCAGTAGTCATGGTGGTGATGTGTAACTGAGAAGTCTGCTCTATCAGAGTCTAGTTAGGAGAAAAGAGTGGAAAAGAGTGATGGGGTGGGGCCGAGCGTGTGGGTGGGGCCGAGCGTGTGGGCGGGGCTGAGTGTGTAGGTGGAGTCGAGAATATGGGGGGGGTCAAGAGTGTGGGTGGGGAACTCTCTCACGTAACTAACTGGGTCAGTGTTGCTGAGCTGGAAGCTTTGAGTTTCCTTAGAGACAGGTACAGGGCAACATGGAGACCTGCCTTGTCCTGAGAAGGATTCTCAACTTTTTAAAAATTTATTTTATTAAAAGTGTGTGTGTGTATGTGTGTGTGTGTGTGTGTACGTGTGTAGATACTTGAGGAAGCTAGGAGAAGGCATTGGATCCCCTAGAGCTAGATTACTGGAGATTGTGAGCCACCCTACATGGGCGTTGGGAACAAAACTTCATGTCCTCTGCAAGGGCATTATGAACTTTTAATCACTGAGCACCGTCTCTGCAGCGCTCCCTGCCCCCCCCCTCCTGCCTCGACCCAAGGATTCTGATCTCCTCCAAAAATGCTGGGTTTGATGAAGTGCGAGGACTCCTGCAGGGTACCATGGTAAGCAGTATCATCTGCTCCTCCTGATTGTGTGTGAGCTGTGTCATCCTCTCTTCATCCCCCGCAGGAGATGAAGAATTCTATCACGTTGCTAGCCACTCCATGATCTTCTGTTTGCAAAAATGTTCTTAATTCAACATTACTACCATGGTTCTTAGCCCAGGATGCCCTTCAAAATCTCCTGGGCAGCCTTAAAAAATATTGATGCCCAGGCTGCCCCTAGACCAATGAAATAAGAATCTTCTGGGACAATGCCTAAGACATCAGTAATTTTAAAAGCTCCCCAGGTGATCTTAATGGGCAGCCAGGGTTGAGAGTATAGATATGAAATATGCAGTTCCAGATAAATAATGAAAACTTCAGATTCAATTTCAAATTACAGCTTGTCTTTTCTTTCTGAGGCCTGTAGTGCTGAGCTGGAGTGGACGGCAGCGTCTCTTTCACTACCCACTGACTGTCCTGTGGCGGGGATGGGGTGGGGGAGAAAGGCAGGGGAGTCTAAATTGATCAGCACTGATGCCACTTGGGTGGGTAGGCTTTTCTGGCTACAGCAGACTTATAAAAAACTTTTATTTCTCAATTGACAAATACTAATTATGTATGCTTTGGAGACATAACACAATGTTTTGACCTATGTATATGTTACAGAAAGTTTCAGTCAAGTTAACTAAATATCCGTCATATCACCAACCCATTTCTTATAGTGAGAACACTAGAAATCTATTCTTTTATCAATTTGAAAACATACAATATATTATTATTAACTAGGGTCCTCATCTTGTGTAATAAATCACAGAAATGTCTTCTCTCTCTAGTTCGGCTACCTTTCTACCCTGTGTTCCTGTAAGATAGACTTTATGTAGTTGAGAAAGTAGAGCATTTGTCTCTCTGTGCCTGGCTTATTTTGCGAATTGTTGTGTCCTCTAGGACCATTAATGACGTTGAGAACGACAGCATTTCTTGTGCTGCATGGTAGAAGCCTTTCTCATTTTATCTATCTGGTTGCCTCTGGAGGGACATTTCAGTTGCTTCCATCTTGGCTGGTGCAGACAGTGTTCTGATGACTGGAGTGCAGACATCTTTTCCAGTTCCTTTGACTGTATACCCAGAAGTACAGTTGCGGGATCAGATAGTAACTTTTCTAAAGTGGCTGTAATCATTCACTATGGCAGATGTTTAAAGCGGCCTCCTTGTAGGGTAGGAACGAGCATTTGTGTATTCTTCAGAGACTGCCTTTCTTCCCCTGGAGTTTCTTCAGTTGCCTCTGGGGTTCTAGCAATCTGATCTGCACAAAGAAGCTTTGCACGTGTTCCAGCTGCTCCTCAAGGGGCTCTCTCAGTAAAAGACCCTTTAAGATGGTGTCAGGCTGGTCTTCAGAAGTGCTATCCACAGTTTCCCCTTGGGCTTTCCCATAAGCACTGTGTTACCAGCCTCTGCTGCTCTATAGATTTTGGGGGACACCTCCAGAAAAACTGTCTTTTTTTTTCATCAAATGAGTATTGAACATGTGGATTTGCTACTACCCTTGTTCTCTGCCAGTCTTCCCTTTTCCATAAATCCTCATGTATATTAATGCCACCCCACTCCCCAGATACCAAAAAAATTTCCCTCAAAGCCATCTTTTTAGGTAGAAAATGTAAGATTGTACCTCAGCCAGTGAGGAGCAGCCAACATTCCCCCTGCTTTAGGGATAAAAGATGAAAGACTTTCAGCTGGCGGAGCCTGCTTTCCTGTTTGTGGATGCTAAGCATCTTTCTGAGTAGGAGTAAAATGGCCTTGTCGAGTAGTGCTCTCTTGATCTGTGACCTGATCCTGTCTTCAGTGCTGGCTCCGTCATGTGGATCATCTCATGTGGATTATTCCCGCTTCTCTTGCAGCTAGGCCATGTGACTGAATGAGGTCAGTGGCATGGTGAGTGTGGATGGCTTCCAGGACATGTCTTTCAAGGGTAAAAGCACACCCTTCTCATTACCCCTTTCAGTTGGATGGATGCAGCCAGAAGACATAGAAGAGACCATCTTGGTCTCAAAGTTGGAAGCGGGATGCTGAGGAGGTCCAGTAATAAGTTGCAAACAGCTGGGGTCTCATGACTCACACAGAAAGTGATCACTGAAGCATTCACATGAGAGAGAAATAGACATTCATCTTTTAAACTGCATTGCATAGCATAGCCTCTCTGACATTCACAACTAAATTTTATACTTACCCATATAGAGTTTTGTCCTGAGCTGGAAAATGAAGCAGGAGCTTTGGGAGTATATAGGCTGCAAGGACACAGACACCACAGACTGGAAAGATGGCGGCCCCTGTTAGGTAGTAGCAAAACATGTGGTCAAGTTGCATATCGGGAAGACAGATGTTTATAAAAGTGGTTTTTAAAAGGTCAGCATGCTAGCAGAGTTAGCTATTTCCTGTCGAAAGTAGAAAAACAGAGTTGAACTCAGTCAATAGCCAACTGGTCTTTGAGTAGTTGTGGAAGGAAGTGTTGCTTTGCTGAGAAACAGACTTTCCTGCAGCCTGAGCTATCACCTGACAGTGTCCAGCCAGCAATCCGTGGTCTTAGCAATAGTAATAAGCTGTGTCTGTACCTATAACTGAGGCCATTCTAAGAAGTGATGGCAAAATGATAGCCAAGTATCTCCTTGTCTGAGTTGTCTTCCCTGGAGCGGGTGAGATGGCTCAGCAGGTAAAAGTGCTTGATCCCCAGAACCCACATGGTAAAAAGGCCGCTCTCACAGGTTGCTCTTTGACCCCTCCAGGCATACTATGACACACGCATTCACACACATAAAATAATCGATAGATAGATGTGAAAAGGGAAAGTTCTCTGCCATACAGTGGATGTGAAGTCAGAACTGCCTGTGCAGTTGCCACTGTACTTAGCTTGAGTGCTGAGGCGAGAATGCAGGTCAGTGTCTAAGATGCCAGAGACTTTAGTCTTGACAACTCTGTAGTTCCCATATGTACCGGCAGATACACTGGAAGAACTGTACTAAGAAGCAAGAAGTTAAAAGCACCAACCTCTATAGTCCTGCCTCGGTTCTTGAGCCTGTTGTCACAGAAAGAGGCTGCCAATGGCGGCTGTGTGCTCTCCAAGGTCCTTCTCTGATGAGGTCAAGATGATGCCAGCTGAGGAACCGAGTAGCAGGGGAAGCAGCCAACAGGGATATTCTTAGAAAGGAGACAGGGTGACTGCATAAGGGTTCAAGCAAGGGTGAGCCACTCTCTCCTGCCCAGCGGAATGTGGCAAGTTTTCCACTGGCAACTTCTGGGCATTTCCCAATCTCTTTTAAATAGAGTTTTCATCACCATATCTGGTTTATTAGATACCATTTCTATTAGGTATGTGATGGAGAGAGCCCACAGATCACCTAACCATGAGGAGCTCACTTGGGTTTGTTGGGAGCTTGAGCCCAGCCACTAACTCCAAATTGGCACTAACAGAGGTTGCTGCTTTGGTTGGTGTCTTTCTCTGTATATTCTAAAGTGGACTCACCAGGTGATTGGGAGTACAGGTGGGGAGAATCACAGAAGATGTCTTCTCATTGTCACTGTCTGTCCTTTCCTTCTTCCTGGTAATTTTAACCTTGGAGCCACTGTGGAATAAAGGCCATGTGATGGTTTGGATATGCTCGGCCCAGATATTGGCACTATTAGAAGGTGAGGGTTTGTTGGAGTAGGTGTGTCACTGTGGGCATGGGCTTTAAGACCCTCATCCTAGGTGCCTGGAAGCTAGTCTTCTTGCAGCCTTCAGATGAAGATGGAGAACTCTCAGCTCCTCCTGCACCATGCCTGCCTGGATGATGTCCTGCTCCTACCTTGATGATAATGGTCTAAACCTCTGAATCTGTAAGCCAGCCCCAATTGAATGTTATCTTTATAAGAATTGCCTTTGAATCCAATGTATAGCACTTTTTTTTGAGTTTTATAGAGCTGTTTTATCGGTTATCTTTTGGATCTTTTAGAGTCAATGGATAAAACACAAAAGTGTTTCCCAAACACCCGTTCAGTGTAGTCCCCATCTACTTGTGGAAAACTTCCGGGTATGGAAGGAATGCTTGCCCCTCTTCTCAGTCATCCTCTGCATCCAATGTCAAAGCCAGCACCTAGCTCCAGAGAGTTTCCTGCTAACACACCCAGGTTTTGTATGTCATTCAGTGGCTGCCTACTTCATAGGAGATTAGTGCCTCCTCCTTTTCCAAAGCAGAGGTGGCATCTCTCAGTTAAGCAAGAGATTCCCAGTACACTTCATAGTGGTGGGTGGAGGAACTGTCATATTGTCTCACTGTGGGTAGTGGACACCATGCAGGGACAGATTTGAGGACGAAGCTAAGATGTTTGGGAAAGCAGATATGAGAGATGGAGAGACCTGGGTCTTTTGATGGTATTGGATTATGAATCAAGCGCTAAGGCTTATAGTTTCTAGACTTCTTGCTTTATGGGAGGGAAGCTTTACTGCTTAGACCATTCAGCCGGCTCACTGGTGTCTGCCTGACATGCCAGAGCATTACTCCCTCTTCACAAATGGCCCTGCAGGGCCTCCTCCTCCTAAGGTCTCTTGGCTGGAGTGCTTCCTGCTGCTGAGTTCTCTACAACCCTGAGACCTACCTCCTAGGAGACAGTCCAGCCTTGACTGTCCACTGCTTCATGGCAAGTAGGGGTTGGTCTTTCTAGGAACAATCCACTGTAAGTTCTTAGAGTTCAGCAAAGATGAGATACATCTTTGAACAAGATTTCCCAGAAGGCTTGTAGCTCATGGAGTTTGTGTAGACTGTTGGTTCGGCTGTGGCACCGGTATAGATCTGTCTCAAAAGTGTCTCAGCAGGCCAGCACCCCAACAACCCCTTGTCCCCCTCATGCTTTTGGAAGAGTAGAAACACTTCCTGGCATTAGTCCCTAGGCTGTGCAAAATGTGGTTCAAGGATTACCAGGGAAATTGTTAGAAATGTAGAATTTCAGGCCTGCCTGGCTGCCTGTTGAATTATAAGCTGTGTTTGAAAGTCTGAGTGAACTGCAAGGAAAGGAAAGCTTAACAAGCTATTCTAGATGCTGCTTCCCTTTTGAGTCAACTGTTGTGGTTGGAGATGATTTAAAATGTGTTCCTTAAAGGTTCACATATTAGACTAGGTGCCAAGTACAGCGACATATATATTTATGAAAATGCCATAGTGAAACCTGTTATTTTGTGTACTAACTAAAATCATTCTTTACAAAAAGCTACAGTCCCCAGAGCACTGGTATTAGCAGGTATCTCAGAACCATAAAGAGGCGCGGTCTGTTGGATAGTCCTCAGGTCAACTAAGTCCATCTTTTAGGAGGAACTGTGCACCTGGTTCTTTCTCTGGTTCTTGTTCTGTAATGTGATGCTGTGATGTTGTTAGGCTCTCCCCAGAGGCTAAACTAGTAAGGCTACTGGAGGCTGTGTGTTAAATAGATCTCTTTATGAGGTTAACCTGCTTCAAGCATTTCATTATAGTAATGTGTGCTAAGAGGTTACACCCTCATTTCCCGTTCCAGTTCTGAGCCCTCTCTCTCTGGGATGGCTGACAACAGGACACTACTTAGTTATTTGTTGTAGGGGAACTCCGTCCACATAGTCATGTGGCCCTAAGGGTTGAAGAAGGCAATTGCTAGCATCTCTATAAATCCAGACTGGCCATTTAAGTAAAACCTCCGACTGTACTTGTGGACAGCCGCACCCAGGAAAAGGCTGATCTTGTTGCTTTTATTTTTCTGTCTTCTTTTATTAGGAAGGTAGTATTAAAATATTAGCAT
Organism: Grammomys surdaster; assembly: GCF_004785775.1. Classification (NCBI taxonomy): domain Eukaryota; kingdom Metazoa; phylum Chordata; class Mammalia; order Rodentia; family Muridae; genus Grammomys; species Grammomys surdaster. Next base: position 10,234,130 of record NW_021604569.1, read on the forward strand.
TTAAGACAAAAGTGAGTTTTATATGGGTTGACATCACCTTTCATCCTTCTCTACATACATATTCAGTTTTTACATATTTGGTTCAATATTTTATGATTCAGTTTTATATTCTACATTTTCATTGACTAACATCGAGATGGACTTGCAGTCTACTGGCCCCTCCTCCTTTCTCCATGTTTTCCTGGTCTTTGCTTCCAGAGGTAACTACCATTAAAAACTTAATTCTCTTTTTACTTTCCCAGTTTGTCTATTGTCTTCCTGGCTTTTGCCTAGGGATGAATTCATTTTTACTATCTTATTTATCTTCCCCTTCAGCTTGTAAATTTTGTTGTGCGATTTACTACTCTTTTTGAGGGTACTCTAGAATTTAAGAATTTATTTTATGCTATTAGGGTTTTGCCTGCAGTGCCTGTGGCAGACAGAAGAGGGCGCCTGATCCCCTAGACCTGGAGTTACGGACAGATATGAGCCACTGGGAATTAAACCTAGGTCTTCTATAAGGAGCAGCCAATACTTTTAACCACTGATCCGTCTCTCCAGCCCCAGAAGTTACCTTAGAATTTAAAAACTCCAAAATATTTTTGAATTAGGTGAAATAAGCTTGCAATGGCTTTGAAATAATTCAACACGAGGGAGTAAATGTATATGAAATCAAATAGCAAACGAGTTTACAGTGGGAGAATCCGGGGGAGAGGAATAGAGCTTTATGCTTATTTTGCAAGCTTGAAGTTTTTCACTACATAAAAGAGAAATAGCCTGTGAGTGACATTGTAGAGACAGTCTTCGATGGCTCACAGTACAGTTCTAAACCCTGTCTATCCCATTTTGTATAATATTTCCCAAATGAGGTCTCTAGAATAAGGGGGCTTCCAGGATTGAAGAACATAGCACATATTGAGGGGTGGATTTTTGGTTTCACATAAAATGAGCACTGGCTTTGAGCCCGCCATCTCCGTGGCTTAGTGCTTACAAGCAATGTCAAGGGCAATCTGTTTTTTTTTTCTTTTCTTAGTGCCTAGTACTTTAATACCTTTGAAATGGGTTTTACCACATGCCACAAGACCAGCCCCTTGCTCCTACTCCTCCTGAATATTCCACACAAAGAGTGAACAGATAAGATGGGGTTGGGATTAATACTAGATGCCAGGTGTTAAGCTCAGTATTTTATATGCAGTATTTCATGGAATTCTCTTAATGACCCTGTGGAAAGGTACAATCATCATGTCGTGGTCTCAAAACAAGAAAATGTGTGCCTGGAGAGTTTACATATTTCCACAAGGTCACACAAGTAATAAGTAAAGTACAGGCTTAGCCAGGGCTTGAAACCTGGGCCCCTAGACTCTGAAATGTGAACTCCACTGTGAATGTTCTACGTTACTTTAATTTATACAGATTAAGTTAACTTTAGGCTCTTTGAAGTATTAAAAAACAAGCCAAAGAAAAATTAAAGGTGATGAAACAAGAGAGGTTATGGGAAATGATCAACTGGTGGACCATCTACATGAAGTCCTGGGTTCCATCCCCAGGGCTCAGCTAACTGGGTGGTTGCAAACACGAGCCCAGCACTGGGGAGACAGGGACAAGAGGACTAGAAGTTTGGGAGCATCCACAGCTACTCATTCACATGCAACATGAGAGAGCATCTCTGCCACATGCAGCATGGCTTCCAGGGACTCAGAGCTGACTGGGCCATGAGGGAATGAAGAAAAAACAGGCACAGACAGAAATGTAGGATCAGGTGGTCTGAATTCTCTGCTGGAGAAACTGTATCCCCCAGGAAGCTCAGTGTGTTTGCTGTATACAGTTGAACAGAGAGGCAGGGTTTCTGCATACAGCTGGATCAAGGAGACAGGTTTAGCTAATCTCAGTAGAAGTCACTGTTGGGGAGCAGTCTTAAGGTCATGAATATCTGTGGGGAGAGAGAGCTATGGTAGAGATTTTCTACACACACTCTCAAGACCCACACTCTGACCCCTGAGGAAGGCTTTGACATCCCTTTGTGCATGGGGCTATGAGGTCAGGAACATGGCTCTGCTCATGCAAACCACACACATACAGTCAGGGTTCCACTCACTCACTCCAGGCTTTCTCTGTTCTCACATGTCTCAAAACCCAAAGTCAAACCCTAAACAACAACAACATCTCTCACCCCAGTCAACAAACAAACACAAAACCGTGTGTGCGAGTTTCAAAGACATCTTTTGGTTTGTTAAGATGCAAAGGCTGTGACACTGGGCCAGGTGGAGAGATTTTGTTCTAGAACTGGCTATCTGTGAAGGCCTCTGCAGTCTTCTGATTACCTCATGATTGCATGTGTCACATTTTCATTTTTTTTCTTGACCAGGGAAGAAAGGGACAACGAGGCAGGGTTTCTTGAATCATAATATTTGGTTGCCAAGGGGATGGCTTTGTTTTCTACAAACATGGCTTCATTGCTGTCAGCGGAATAGCCCCCAGATGCTTTCTTCCTCACACTGTCTCCTTTGGCATTATGTAGAGCCCAGGTGACTTCTGAAGGGAAACAGACCAGGTCTCCAGGAAGGGCTCTGGTGTCTTATGAATTAGTTTCATTTTCGGCCAGGTTTGGGCTACATAAGTCCTGGCAGAGACAAAAGCTCACCATGATGAAGATAGAGGAGAATTTGGAAGGTAGGACTCGAGAATTATTGAATTATAACCTGTTCTAGAAGCTTCTATAGGCCTCAATCAGGAGCTCATCACTTCAAGGAACTCAGTAGACAGGAGAAGCTGTGGCTGTGACCGTCTGTAGAATGTGGTTTTGGTTCGCTCACAGTGTGAGAACTCTATGAGTGGGACTAGCCAAGCTTGATGCTACTGGGAGAAGGGACAGGATAGACTTAGAAGGAATCACCTACTCTCAAGATCAAGGTATGTGGAATCGTGACAAAACACTCCAGGTGTGGTGACTGACTTTGGACTACTGGGCTGGAGTCAACCCCCAGGGATGAGGAGATGAGGAATGTATCGTTTGATAGGTTGCACATTATTTAAAGCTGGTGCAGGGGTAGGGGAGGGAAGATAGGGAAAAATTAGGGGGTGCTGTCTTAGTTAGGGTTACTATTGCTATGACCAAAGCAACCTGGGAAGGAAAGGGTTTATTTGGCTTACACTTCCATATCATCATGTTCATCATGGAAGGAAGTCAGGACAGGAAACTAGAGGCTTGAGCTAATGCAGAGGTCACAGAGGCGTGCTGCGTACTGGCTTGATCCTCATGGCTTGCTCAGCCTGCTTTCTTATAGAACCCAGGACCACGAGCCCAGGACCACTCAACCCATGAACAAAGGGTTGAGCCCTCCTCCTTCAATCACTAATTAAGAACATGTCCTTCAGGCTTGCCTACAACCATATTGAGACATTTTCTTAACTGAGGCTCCCTCCTCTCTGACGATTCTAGCTTGTGTCAAAACGACATAAGGCAAGTACAGGTGGGGAGGAGGGGAGGAGGGGAGGAGGGGAGGAGGGGAGGAGGTTCACTTACAAGAAAGAGTTTATGCAGAATCCACATGGAAATCCCCCATCGCACAACACACTTAGAAATATAATTGGAGGGATAATAGAATACCTTTGATAGGGAAGGACTGAGAAGATATGGGGCTTAAAATATTAGGCAGGGATAAGGGAGGGAGAATGGGAGGATCATAGTGGGTTAACAAAAGCTAAGGATATATGAAAAATTCTAAGGAAACACCCTCGTTGATAAGCTAATTTCAAAATATGATAATAATAATGACAATGACGATGATGATAGTTCCAACAGGGTTACCCTACATAGGTAGGTAATGGTGCTCCAGAAGACATGGGTTATTAAATTAAAATTACAATGCAAGGCTTGGGATAACCCTTTACAAGTTACTGATCAAGGAGGCCCCAAAGATCTCCTAAACAACACAGACTGTTGCCAATGCCCTTGGTCACACGGTAAGAGCCTATTATAAAAGATAAGACACACTTTGCTTGCAGGACATAGAGAAATCAATCTAAAATTGACCAGGAAAATTCCACCCTGATGGTTAGCTTTCATAGTGCCAGAAGGTGCTGTGTAGGCTGCTAGGGAAGAGAAGACTTCAGTGGTCTTTGCACAGCTGGAACCTGCGTGTTACAATACCGACCTGTGGGAAAGATGTGCCCACCGATGCTATAGTGGTATGGATTGTTATGGGGTAACCAACCATTTTCTGATAGCATTTGAGGTCTGTTCCACAGGAGGTAATTTCATGCTCAACACTGTAAATCTAGGCAAAAGCCTATGACTGGGAAGTAAGTCATAGGTCTTAAATGAGAACAGACTGTTGTTTTTCTCCTAAATGGTCATGCTGTCAAATTGCTTCTTATCCATAGACCTGGGCTGTTCTCAGAGGCTGGTCTGAGAAGCTTTCTGCAGTGGGCAGTAGTTAATGCGGAGACTCACAGTTGGGAATAATGACTGAGAGCTCAACTCTAAATGGAACGTCCTCATTCACCGCCGCCACCACCACCCCACAGACACCAAGGCTCAGAGAAATCTAAGTAGAGGAGGTAGGAAAAATGTACGATCCAGAGGATGCGGAGAAGGCTGTGAAATACTGTCTTCTGAACACGACATGCTATTACACTCATGAACTCATAGCAGCTGTGGTTACCTGCCCCAGAGCTGCACAAGATCAAGTCAGACAAAATTCCAATGTAGTATGACAGGGACCAGACCTTAGGAGACCCTGAGACCTTAGCACAATTGACTCCATGATGGAAGTGCTATTCAGGCTGTAAAAGTCAATGTGTAGACAGCACCACCTGCCAAAATGAAAACAAAGGTCTAGTCCATTACAGTCCGTAGTTCTGGGACAGCCTCTAAATGTACTACTAACCTTGCTATTGGGCTTCTGTAGTTCCGCTCTGGTTAACTGTTCTTGTTAACCCAAGTATGTGAACAAGAATATGTACTTAAAAGCTCACCCTGAGAAAAGGTGAGGGGTTACCCAGGGATCCCAAATACGCAGTGTGGTCACCAGCCTACAATGAAGTTCTATTGGCTTAAACTCACGTCCAAGCAGAGGGGATACCCCACAACATGTAGATTGGGGAGGAATGCTCCACACCAATAGCTCACTGATGAGCTTTTGATAGTTGCTATGAGGAGGGAGAGTCATTCTTTGAGGACATGGTCTCTGCTAGGTTATCCATGTTCTAGTGGATGGCCCCACATCCATGCATATCTGTGTTGTATTAATTATTTAAAAATGGCCACTAGTCAAGGGGAGACTATCTAAGTTTTGGTGGCTCTGCCTAGCTCAGCCGCCATGTTGTGTGGCCAGAGGTCACATGCATGCCGCAGCTAGAAATGGCCAGCCAGAAACACCAGTTCTTCCACCCACGAGACGCTAGCATAGAAGATAGCTCTGCCAATCTTCCACACTGTCTCTGCAAGGCTGGGCATTGCCCAGACCATCCCGCCATCCACATGGGCCCAGTAGGAAAATGAGACTCTAATGCTTAAATTATCCAAAAGCTTATATATTTGGTAATGATCAGTAACAAGATTCCCATACAATCAGAAGTGTAACCCAATAACCAACCTAGATATACCAACTACCTTTGACTGCTACAGACACGTGAACATCTGCCTCCATCTCTCTCCTTTCTCTCTCTTAGCTCCTTCCCTTCCTCCTCCTCCTCTCCTCCTTACTCCTCCTCTTCCTCTCCTTACTCCTCCCACCTTAGCTCCTCCTACATATCTGGACTTAATGGATTTGAAAAGTAAGAACAGGACATGAAGTTAGGAGAGAGACACACTAGGGGAGCATCCAAGAAGATTTGGAAGGGAAAATGGGGAGTGAATATGATCATATTTCATTGCATATATGTGTTCTCAAAGAATAAATTAAAAAAATCAATGTATTAAACCCAAACAAAGTGGGAGCAGCAGATACAATGTTTACATGGTTAAACTTCTAGGGTGGTTTCTGAGAAAATGTCTGACCAATATTTGAGTGTCACCCATCAACAATGGATTTGTACTGTCTTGTCAAATACTTATAAAAGGTCTCTGATTAAAACAATTACTGGTTATTTGTTAGCAAAGGCTTTGTCACCAACAGTAGGGACTAAAGGCTCAAAACTGTTGCTCAGTCCTGACAGTCCCTGCTATGCAACTGTGATAAGGCTTTTGTTCACAGAAACCCTGGCAATTGACAATCTCCCCCAGCAAGCTATTTAGAAGGTCAGTGAGACTGGTCCTCACACACACAGGAGAAAGGGTGGGTGGGTAGGCTGGGGTCCTCCTGGTATTGGGACTATTAAGGTAGAAAATCTGGACATTGTCTGTTTACAAAATAGTTCCTTTGCAGTGACATTGAACCTAGTCCTCTTCCATTAATGAGATTACTCAGAATTCAGAGAGATAATTTAAAAGACTCATTCATTTGATGTATATGAATGTTTTGCCTTTGTGTATGTATGTACCACATGCATGCCTGATGACTGACAAGGGTGTTGCATTGCCTGGTGCTGGCACTATAGATGCTTGTGAGTTGTACGTGGGTGCTGAGAACTGAACCCAGGTCCTTTGCAAAAGTAGTAAGCTCTCTCAACTGTTGAGCCATCTCTCTAGCCCCTCAGTGAGCAAACTGCTCCCTTCTCTCCATCTTTGAGTTTCAGTTTGGTTGATTCTTTAACGTGCTGACTGTTAGGTTACAGAAAACGATACAGAAAACCACAGCAGAGTTTTCAAGAAAGGTTGTGCCTTGCTCCACAGTGTGGCTCACCCTGAACTCCTGCCTTGGCCTCTTGGATTCCATTGTGAATGATTTAATCAAGCAGTGCAGATAAGAAAGTGGGGACCAAGGCAAGAGAAGATGCTACTCAGGTTACTATGTCTACATTGTACGTTACCCCAATCTAGAATAGATTAAAACTAGATACCATTTATTGTGCCCATAGGTTTACAATCTGGGAAACTCAGTGTGTGTACCACATCTTTGCTTTCTTTGACTCAAAGTCTAGGGGTGGATCATGTAAATCTTCCCATTCTTCTATGCCCAGGGTATCCTATAATTATACCTTTGTTGGGGGTATTGGTAGAGAGTCTAAGCATTGCTCCTCCATGGAACATATATTGAAATAAAAAAAGGGAAATACTACTGTTTTTAGTATAATATTGTAATCAGAAACATAATAAATGTAGTAGACATAGCTCACTAAAGCTTATTCATGGATAATATAAAAATAGAAAAAATATGCATATGATTATATTCATAGTAAGTTAAAAATTTCATATGGGGAAATGTAGAAGTTTGAGTGTTATTAATGACATTTTATTTGTATAATAAAGACCTGAATAAAATGTTAACATTTATTATGTAGATAAAAGAGTTATGAATATTTTATATTATAATTTGTATCTTTCTTTATAAAATGGTTTCTTTTTGGAAAGGGAACATCTTATTGAATGAAATAAAGTCAAATTGTTGGAGAAATGTTTCCATTCTCCTGCTTCCAGTAGCATTATTTACAGTAAGCAGGCAGTGGGAAAAGTACTCATCAGCTGAGGAATGGGTGGGGAAATGGTGATACACACACACACACAC
>NW_021604569.1:10242115-10264847 GCF_004785775.1 Grammomys surdaster
TTTCAAACATGGATGCTTCCTTCTACCAATTAATTTACCTTCATTATTTGGGACTAAAGGTGTGTGTTAAGGGCATGATTGTGGATGAAACTGGAGGGGAAGTCAGCCAGGCGTCTAGTGACTGGTACAGAGCAGCCTTATTGATATGTGTTCTGAAGGAAGTTTAGAGTGGAATGACAGTTGCCAGAGGCTGTAGAGAAGAAGAGGTGGGGAGGAATGGAGAATAATTGTGCAAGAGCGACAGGCCTGTAGTTAGACTGGAACGAGGTGTGTTCTTGCACAGTGGGGTCGATATAGAGGCTACTGTGCCACACACCAGGCTTGGTGATACCTACCTGTTGTCCCAGCCCACAGGATAATGAGGAGTTCAAGGCCAGCGAAACAGATCGAGGATGTCTCAAGAAGCCAGGAAGGGGGAAAAAAAGCCTGAAGTAAGGCTTTAGAACTCGTTCTGCATGGAAACCAGATGTCATGGCTAAGGAGTTAAGCATTAACTATCATTTAAACATTCCACAATATATGCATGTATCAGACATGGCACTCTATAGGGCTTCCTTTTTGTTTTAATTGTTATATTTTTATCCCTTACAAATACAAGAACATCTTTTAAACTAAGAATTTTTTAAAAAATTGTTTTTTTTAAACCTAAAAATGGCATTAGAGCCAAAATTGAAAGTGCAAAACAAATGAAAGAATAAAGGGAAAGTTAGAAATATGGTAAAATTCATAATGGAGTTTTGCAGTGTAGGGCAGGTATTGTAGAAAATAAGACTTCCAAGAATTAGTTGTGAAAAAGACAAGTATTAAGATGAAAGGGGAGACAGGGAGGCCAGAGAAAGGAACACAGAAAGGACCACTGTTGAGGTCGAGCCCGTACTCCACACTACACGGAAGTTATATTCAGAGACATAATAGAAAGAGAAAGTGCCAACACGCAAAGACTGCAGAAGGTGGGCGGAGACCTTTGGGACTCTGAGTGTGTGGAGAGGTGGCCTCTTAGACTCCATCCGTATCTTTTGGTTAAGTGGGCTACAGAAAGATCCTTCAACGTGCAGGTTCAAAATTAGTCTGTAAAGGAACAAACCCCAGGCTGATCCCTGTGCTCTCCCCAGAGAGGTCCAAGCCAGAAAGCTGATTGGTTGCTCCCTATCGATCAGGATCCCGCGAACCTTCTTAAACACCACCCTGGAGATCTTGCAATACACGAGGTGTGGACACCGTGGACGTTTACACAGAGTTGTACCTTAGCCAACCGAGGAGGAACGGCTTTGGAAACAAGGGTGCCACGGCCTGAAATGATTTGTAAATACTTTCTTAAGTATAGTTTAGATTCCACAGTGAGGAGTTTAATTGTATCGGCGGTTTTCACAGGAGTTTGTAATTTAAGGGTAAAGGGAGGGGTCTGCAAGGTTTCCACAATTTGTTAGTCTTAGTCTGCTTGTTTTATATATTTTTATTTTATGTGTTTGGACATTTTGCCTACCATATGTCTATGCAGCATAGGCATGTAATGCCCTTGGAGGCCAGAAGAATGCCTAGGATTTTCCCTGGAACTGGAGTCACAGACTGTTGTGAGCTACCTTGTTCTGCTGGGAATTGTCCAGTGTTGGCTGGAAGAGCGGTCAGTGCTCTTCACTACTGAGCCTGCTCTCCAAGCCCTTAGTCTGGTTGTTTTTCAACATCAGGAAATGATTTGATAATGTAGTAGGCTCTTCAAAACCATCTAGGTGAATTCTGCTAACAACCCATCAAGAATATTGAAAAAGAAAACTGTGCAAAGATTCTTCTTATTGTCTCCAAACAGCGCAGTCTATCGGCTCCCTGTACAGCATGTACACTCTCTCCGGTACTTTGAGCAGTTTAGAGCTCATTTAACCAATAGGTTTTATGCAAATCAGCACCACTTTATCGTAAGGCTCTGGGCCTCCGTAAGCTTTATATTTTGGAGGGTCTGGGAACAAATCCCTCAAGGAGACCAACACCTGTCCTCTTATCTGATGGTTTAGCTAGAATCTCCTGCTACCTAAAACTTCCAAACCCACCTCTTCTCTGTTGTAAAACTAGGCCTTCAGCATGACCATGGCAGGGATGTGATGTTTGCAGAAGTAAAAAACTGGAAAAGTATTTTCTTCATTCTTCCACTGAGAGAGATTTTTTTCTCAGTGTTCTAAGAGCCTTGCACTGACAAAGAACTTGAGTAATAATTTTATGCTTCTCAGAGCTCATTTTGAATGACCTGAGTGTATAGGGTTTTTTTTTGGTAATTATGAAAAATGAATAAAATGCCAGTGGCACATACGATCTGTGATTAAGATCCTCTTTATAACGTCTTCCAACCAGGACTTGTGAATGACTCTTCTTGGGTTAATTGTACTTAAAATCAGAATATGTAGTACAATCTTAACTGTGTTAAATTATGCATAGAAAAAGAACGTTAAAGAAATAACATAGTAAATTAGAGTAGCTGTGTGTGAGCTTCTGGGGAATTTTAATTTTCTTTATGCATTTGTATATTTAAGCAATTTCGGACAATAATACGTCGTATTCTTTATTTCCAGAAAAGTGAGTACCATTATTAAAATCAATATACATAATTTTAAGTATCATATGGCACAGATTGTGAAAATATCATATTGGGGGATAAGGTTGAAAGGTATAGGTCATTGTATTAAATGAGTAGTTTTCTGTGTTCAGATGTTCAGATACCAAAATGACTATAAATTCTGTTCTTTTCTTCCTGTTCCTCTCGTTTCTTTTTCTTTCTTTCTTTCTTTCTTTCTTTCTTTCTTTCTTTCTTTCTTCCTTCCTTTCTTCCTTTCTTCCTTTCTTCCTTCCTTTCTAGCTTTCTTCTTCTTCCTCCTCTTCTTCCTTACTGTTCTTTTTCTTCTTTTGAGATAGGGGCTCTCAATGTAGCTCTGTATAGCCAGGAACACACTATGTAGGCCTGATTGGCTTTGAACTCACAGAGATCTGCTTGCCTCTGCTTACCCAGTGCTAGGATTTAAGACACGCACCACTCTGTCTCACCTTTAGGTTTGATTTTTAGTTATATGTACATATCTCTGTGCATATATGCCACATTTGTGCTGGTCCCTGACAGAGATCAGGAGAGAGCATAAGATTCCCTGAATGGACTTACAGGCAGCTGTGAGCTGCTGGACATGGGTGCTAGGAACCCAAGTCTGATCCAGAAGAGCGGTCAAACCCTTAACTACAGTCCAAGCCATCTCTGCAGCCCTCTCTCTTCTGTCAAACCCTTAACCAGGGTCCGAGCCATTTCTCTAGCCCTCTTCTGTTCTGGAAAAGGTTTTGCTTGTGATATGGCTATGCATTTCTTGACTAAAAAAAATTTTATTTCATAAACATTATAATAAAGTATATCTTAATCACTGCAATGATATTTAAGTAGGATATACATTTTATTTTAAACTCTTTTTTTTTAAGATAAGCTCTCACTTTGTAGCTCAGGCTAACTTCCAATTCATAATTCTCCTGTCTCAGTCCTCAAGCGTTGGGAGCACAGCTTTATTTTTAAGGATTGAAGTAGAGTTCATGTAAGTTGTAGTCTTTTCCTCTTTTTAATAAGTTGATTTTTTTTAAAAAGCCAGGATGGTCTAAACAATGGTGTTTATTGCAAAGCTCATAATCAAGTAACTTTCGGTAAAAATTATTATTTTTATTTCAAAATTCTTAGGACTTTAATGTTGAATGAAAGGTAACTGAAGTAGTGGACTCCAGCCACTCTGGTAAGATCACTACACGTTGCACACAAACACTGGGAGGCCATACTCTTCTCCACGAATGCCTAAAATTATGTGCCAGTTAAAAACAAAAATACATTGTAAATAACTGTTTATAGGAAATAACTATAATAAAGTTGTTCTTTCAAATCCAGTTGTCATACTGAGACAGAAGATCTGAAGATCTTCTTGGAATTCTAAACAAGTGAGTTTTAAAGAATAAAACATTTTAAAACTTAGTTTAACCTAACTTATTTTTGAGACAGCCAGACTTTGAACTTGTTGTTCCTCAGTTCCAAAAGGGCTGTGTTTGTTTTGTTTGAGACCAGGTCTCACTATGTAGCCCTGGCTATCCTGTAACTCTCTGTGTAGATCAAGATCTGCCTAACACTGCCTCTCCAGTGCTGGGATCAAAGATGTGTGCCACCACCGCCCTGCAAGAGCTTTTGAACTGACTTTAAATCTGATTTGTTTGTTGTATGGATGAGGAAGCAGGAGAAGAAGGCGTAGGTGAGTCTCACACTTGTTAGTGAAACTTGGGGTTTCTCCCAAACCATGCTCGAATAAAGAGTCCCTGGGTTAGTCATGTGGAAGAACGCCTGCGTGCATTCGTGCATGCGTGCATGTACATGTGCCCAGCTCCATATGCAAAATGACCTATGAGATACCATTTGTTTTCACAGTATTCAAAGTACCTTTGATTCCTATGGCTCCTTCTCATCTATGGCTCAAGATGCATGGGGTTCGTTTGAGGAGACCCACAGTCACCAACGCTCTCCCTGCTCAGAAGCTCTCTGTAGAATTCCAAGGAGGAATGGAGAGTTTGCTGGAACCTGAGCAGCTTCTAGGGTGACGCCTGCAACTCACATTTTCTTTGAGCTATGTTTTAGATAAAAAAAAAAGAAATAAATAAAAACTTCAGAATTTGTTTAAAAAGTACCACCAGCCTTGTAAAACTCACAGTTAACATTAACTTTCCTGCCTTGAGCTCTGAAGTCTAGTTGCTAACAGGGAAGAATGCTGAGATGCTATCTATAATAGACATTGCAGGGTGCTGGCTAGTTCCAGGGGATGCTGGGCAAGTCTTGTTTTCTGGAACCTGCTCTTGTTTTCTGGAAGCTCTGAGGGTTTTTTTGTTTGTTTGTTTTTTTTTTTTTTTGATTCATTTGAGATTAGACTTGAAGCACAAGGCCACAGGGATGTGTCTGCTTTTGATGTGCAAACGGTCGAATTTACCTTTTCCACTAGATGGCATTAGCAACTTCAGAAGCCAAAAGCTAATTACCAGCCACCTTTGTTAGGCTCTCAATTACACCTGTGTGTCTTAAGATGTAATTGCTAATCGAGTCTCTTGTGTGTTTTAACTCGGATGCCAGGTACACGGTTAAGACATTGGTATCAGCTCTCTCCTGGGGACAGAAATAGCTTCTGGGAGTATCAAAATGGCATGCGAGAATCTCATATTTCAAGGAAGACCTTTGAAAGCAACATACCACTCCAGGATAAATTTAAACTAAGTATCCCTAGCTCTCCTTACTCTAGCTAGGCAGTAAGTGAGTTGTTAGGTAGACCCGGAAAAGAGAGTTTTGGTTTTTCTCAGGAGGGGGGAGGATTTTTGTTGTTTCTTTAGAACTGGATGATGTGTTCAAACACACAGGGGCAAAACACACCCAGATGTGAAGACTGCTCATCTGTCTTCCTGTAATTGTTCTGAGGAAAGAAACTAGGTTTTAAAATTATAAATGAAAACCTTCACTGCCTAGAACAGATACTTTTCAAACCTGGACTGAAGTGCTTGTCCCTTCCTATGCTCCGTGGGGCTCACTCAAGACACTGTAGGTGTGTGTGGGTCTCGGGCCTCTCCCGCGCCGGCAGTGGGATGCTCGCGTGGCCGCCTCTGCCGCTGCCGTCATCGCTGCCCGCTGCTAGCTCGCTATCATCATTTCTTTCTGTTGATTGCTATCACCTCGCATGCTTAGAATGTCTGCCTGTCTGTTCAGAGTGTGAACTCACTCCTCAGAATCCTGATCGGCTCGTTTCGCACTGGTGTCAAAACGACTTATTAAATCCTGCACCTCCTGATACCCAGTGGCTGATGTGTTTCTGTCCAAACAGTAAATGACAATAAGCATATGCAGTCAGTGGCCTAGCAAACTCATTTAATTTGATAAAAATGTCACTGCAACATGCTTTAAGTCGCTGTCCTTTTCATCATCGCTAATTGCTAGCTATAGACCTTTTTCCTATGCTTAATACAAGTGTTAGAATACCGCTCCTTCCAGTCTGATTAGGAATTAAAAAAAAAAGTAGAATTCCTTTTCAGTGGCAGCATTATTTCATCAAGAGATGGATTTTGCTCTTAATTAGCCAACATGCCACAAGGGAAGCTTCAGAGTCACGGGTGTGAAACAGCCTGGAGCAGGAGATCAATCTACGGAAGAAAATGGCGGCTGGGGAATAATTGGCAGCCTGGGTGAACGTGGGCTGGTTGTAACAGGGACAATATGTTCCCTCGAATATCACGAACCTCTCCCCCTACCGCCAACTTGGCACATTTCAAACTCAACAAAAGACGAATAGCGTTTCCCTTGGTTATTTGTCTATTGTTTGAGACTTTCTTGCTGCTTCGTTGAGGTTTGCTCATGTGTTAGTCTGACAATCTGGATACTTCTGACCAGAGTAGGGGATTAGGAGATCTGTGAATTCAAATAAATAAATTAAATAAAACAAACACAGCAAAACAAAACAAAAACAATTCTCCAGGAGTCTGAAGCTTTAAAACAGACCTGGACCCTGTCTGTATACCAGAAACAAGCAAGCAGTTAATTTGCTAAACCCAAATGGCAATTTGAAAAACAGTACACCTTTGTGAATCTGTCATGAACTGGACTCAAGCTTAGAGAGAAAGACATTTATTTGGTTATATCATCGAGACAGAAGAAAATCACAACCTGACACCACTGCTGCACCTCACCCACTGAGAGCTGTTATTTAATTTGACCTACTATTTGCTATTGCTTTAAAATAAACTTTTTGTGTAAAACCTGATAGTTAATCCATGCCACACCAATCCTACCCCACAAGAGGGTATCTCTAGGGTTTTATGTGTGCAAATGGGCTGAACAAAGAGAGAACATCTGACTTTCTGGCTTCTCTTTACTAATGATGAAGTGTGGAAGACAGTGGAGGACACAGGTGAGCTACGTGTAAATAAGGTTTGTACCAGCTCTGCCTCAATTTTGGAGGTACGATTCAGTACCTCGGGGCAGTCTCATCATGTCCCAGGTCATTTTATTTTCTCTTCTCTTTGTGTGAGAGTAATATCCCTAATGAACACAAGAAGAAAATATCTTCATTGTGTTTCAGGAAAACCCAGCATAGCTCTTTCTGTCTGAATTGAGCAGTGCAGATAAACAATTGAAATAAACGAGGATTATGACAGAACCCTTCTAGATCAACACCCAGGCTGCTTCCAGGCGAGAGAGACCACCCTGACTCCATCTATATGGGCATAGTGGTTTGGTGCTGATGAGACACATGTCCCACCCATGAGGATTATATGATGGGCCACATCTTCTCTGGTTGATGTGCAGGACAGAGGAAATCCATTTAGGCTTTCAACTAGTGGAGACCTACCTTAGTTATGGCCAAGACTGCAATTTACAGTGTGTCTTTGTCTAAGGGGTATTTAGGCCCAGCTCTGTAAGTCAACGTAGACTTGCACCATTTTGCACAAGAGCCCTGGGCTCCACAGGGTTTAGCCTTGAGCGTTAGCCTCTATTTACTAACAGACATGGACTTCTTAAGAATGACATTACTTCCTGGAAGAAGCTAGGTGCTAGTTTTAAAGAAAGTAGTTTATGTATGTGCGTGTACCAGGTGTGTGCAGAAGCTGGTGCAGGCCAGCAGAGGCCTTGCAAATGGAGTGACAGTTGGTTGTGGGTCCACCGTGTGGTTCTTGGAACTGAATCAGATCCTCTGCAAGAGGAGGGCTTGAGTTCTCAGCTGCTGAGCAAGCCCCCATCCCTTAGGCTCTAGGAGCCTAGAGGGTAGTTTTATTAATTATTAAAGTAATTTTCTTTCCCCCTGCTTAAGCAATATATAAGTACACACTTGTGATAAAGTCCCCATGGACTTGCCCTGACCAGAGGTTGGGTGAAGTACCCTCTTGTCTTTGAGTTCTGTTTTGGGGCTGTCAAGACTGTCTCTTGCTTTTTTTTTTTTTGTAGTTTTGTTTTTAAAAATCCGAATGTAGGTGGTAGGTGTCTCCTTGTATGTGTCATTTCACATTTTTATCAGTACAATTTTAATATTTTTATGTAAAAGTTTATGAAAAATATATTTTTATAAATAATTTTTAAGCTAAAACAATACAGTTTTATCAATACAGATATAATAAATATCGATAGGGTGGTAATACCACCCTATATGTGTCCTCTCTCAGCTTACTGCTTTAACTGAACCACATCTCTGGAAACTGGTATGACCTTGTATGGAGGCCGAGGAATACTGTGAACACCCATAGCTTAAGAGTAGGTTTTTAAAAAATAATTTCTCTTCTCTTCATAGATAAGAAAAAAAGACATGTGTATGGTCTTCAGTTAGGAACCATTAGACAGCAATAGAGAACAGAGGCTGGAATGTCCTTGGCACAGGTGGATCCTGTAGACCATCAGCTGCCCTCTGAGGCTGGTTTCTGCCTCTTCATTCTGCCATCCTGTCTCAGTGGCTTTTCTCTTGAAGCTGCATCAGGCTACATGACACATTCCCAAGTGTCCTAATTCCTGGGGCCAGATCTAGCCTGACTCTGAAAGTACTTCAGAATTCACAAACATTTTTATGCCAGCATTTGAAACATTTTATGTTGGCACAGGATGTGCGAGTCTCAGCATCTGAATGCTTAGTTTTAGTCGGCCAACCGGAGTGTTTTGAAGTCACTTGGGCCATCCTAACCCAACGAGTCTTTGAGAGGGCATTTTCTAGCTGGTTCTGCTTCCCGTATTCAATAGGAATGTGCAGAAGGGATGCCAGAGGCAATTGTTTGGATGTTTGGGAAGATGGAATGAAAGATGATGGTGGTACCATGGGCCTGGTGAATGACTTGTTTGAAGTGGCTCCAGGGTCAGAGCAGGGAGATGGGTTTAGTGGCTTGGTTGCTTTAGAAATCACAAGACAGCTTCTTCCATTGTCTCCTCTGTTTTAAAGCTGGAGTCTCACTACATTGGTTTTGAACTTGTCATCCTCCATGCCCCCAGACTGGGATGCCCACACCAATTATGAATGACAATGCGGTTTTCCTCCCTAAGCAACCCTATTGGCTAGTTCTAAAAAGGATCTGCTCTAAAAAACGATCAGTCAAGAAGCTACCAGCAAGTCTTAGTGAGTGAACTGTCTCAGAGAAAAAAAGCTGTTGTTAAAAGACCTTATTTCTTACATTTTTCGTATCCACGGAATGAACTAATTTTTACATCTTAGTACCAAGATGTGGAACTTCACATGGATGTATTTGAACATAAAAATTTAAAGTCGTTGTTGCTCTAGCTACGTGGTACAGACACCCCACACCCCCCTCCCCCCCGCCCCCCGACCACCTGGTTAGTTTTCTGAGCATTTCTTCTGGAAAGGTTTACAATGGCTGGCTCTTGGTTTGATGTCACATCGATAAATTATGGTGCTTTAAACAGATGCGATCTCACTGCGTGGAATTCTTCAGGGTAATGTTCACGAAAAGGTTCCCCTTCCCCCGCTTCTTGGTTTCATTGTAGTTTTGCTGTTTGGAGGTTTTATGTTGTTCATTTAGTTTCCTGGCTATTGGGGTTTTATAGTCATATTTCCTTTGTTTAATATAATTTCTTTTTTTCTTTTAGCTATTTTTGTTAGGGTGCCCAGAAGCTTCAGTTATGAGTGGCTGTAAAGTAAAATATATTATGATTATTACAATGATAAAGTATAAGCCTTTAAGAGTCTGGTTATATTGACCCATATTTTTTCTTTCTCCATCTCTCCAAGATACACACAGAGGCACACTGGAAATGCAATAGAAAACAGCTGCCAATTTCCAACCAGAAGTTGAAAATGCAAACCCAAATCTACAGCAAGAGAGCTTCAGGCTAGACTGGCTCTCAGCAGAATTGTGGCCAGAAACCTAGGCTTCTTTTGCCCACTGTCCTCTGTGATGCGGCAGAAGGACAGGCTGGGAGGTCAGTACCGGAGCCTGGCCTTGGCTACCACTGCTTGTTTCTCAACTTTTCCCAAGCCACCCAACTCCTCGGACCTTTAGCTTTCTGGTGTGCGAGAGAACGATCATTCCTGTACGAAAGCACCAAGCAGGCTCCCAGGCACAGGCAGGGGCTCGGTGTGTGTGATGTGGACTGGACAGCACCTCCACTTTTTCTGTTCCCCCAGTACTTGCTTTCTGACTCTAATTCTGACCTCCCTGGTTACTGCACGTACTGGGCGATATATACCTTACCCTACCCATGTCACTCATGACATTTGTCCTTACAGTCATGGATTTCAAGTTGTACCCCGATTGGACCCCAGTCCTGATTGTTGTATAGCTGTAAGGTGGTGGTGATTTGTGAATGTCATTCCTACAGACATGTTTAGGATAGTAAAGGGTTTGTATTATTCTGCTGGGCAGTAAAGACATAAAAAGCTACGGGAATGTCTCTCTAATTGTAGAATATGGGCATTATAATCCATTTCTTTTTAATGAGGGAAAG
This sequence comes from Grammomys surdaster, assembly GCF_004785775.1. Taxonomy (NCBI): domain Eukaryota; kingdom Metazoa; phylum Chordata; class Mammalia; order Rodentia; family Muridae; genus Grammomys; species Grammomys surdaster. The sequence continues at coordinate 10,252,581 of NW_021604569.1, forward strand.
AACCTGAAACCTTTCAAGTCATATCCTGAAGTTAGCTTGTGAGTCTTTCCATCCATACTGATCTCTTCTTGTCCTGGGATAAAACAGTGTCCTCCACAATTTCGTGTCTATGTGAAACTTGAGTACATGACATTGGTCTATGAGAACAGAACCAAGTGAAGATGAGGTCATACTGAATTACAGTAGGCCCTCGCTACCACATGCTAGTGACCTCATGGGAAGAGAATTATTTGTACACAAAGATGGGGTCAGGCCATGTGGGGCAGACAGGGAAACTGCAGTGGTGGAATCTATAAGCTAAAGAGTGACAGAGATACTGACAAACACCAGGTGCTGCAAAATGATCTTGTCCCAGAGCCTTTTGAGGGAGCAGGGCCCTCTTAACACCTGACTGAGCCCTGAAGACCTTGGAGAGAAGAAGCCACTCACTTGATGGGACTGTGCTAGATGCCCAGGATGGCCCAACAATAGGAGAGACGTTTGAATAGGGTATGGAGGTTGTGTCTTCAGTTGGAGGGAGGATGTGTGTAGGCTGTAGAGGGGATGGTACCAGTTATTTCTAAGAGCAGATTAAGTGCCAAGTGACAAATTACTGGGATCAATGGCATCATGTCTCATTTTCATCATTGCTTGCCTCCTTTTGAGTCTCTCTGAGGGAAGGTGAGATCTGAATGGGTCACTGGCCTTTCAGAGGGGAAATCCATCCCTCTGTATGAAACCAGGGGGTATGGTTTATTTTGTAGATTTTGATGCTTTCACACAGGGCAGAGAGGCCTTCGTTAAGTAGGAATCAGAACCCTAGGAACTCTTGGAGACAAAGGCGACTTTCACTCATTTCTTACAGGGAAGAAAAGAAGTATGGAGCTCTTCTCATTCAAGCATCTGAGAACGAACTCTTTAAGCACTTGATAATTTATTTCCAAATGTTAAGGAATAGAATTTAGCAAAAGAGGCTATTTTAGCAAATAGAGGCAGTTCTTACTGGATCATTTGAAATAACAGAGAACCAGTCCCTGAACAAGCATCTCTTGAGGGCTGTTATAAAGAGGGCCTCTGATGGGCACCCAAGAAGACTGATCACGGCTCTTGGGGCTGGTGGGGGCAGAGACAGGCATAAAAGTGTGTGATGACAGAAACATCTATAAAATACCCTTTGGCCCCATGTCAATAGCTTTATGTGATGGGCAGAGTCGTTTACTGCCCCGGATGTAGCTTCTGAGACTGGTACCACTTTACAGGTGAGGATGCTAAAGCCTGAAAGAGGCTTGTATGACTTGTCTAGTGTCCTTCAGATAATTAAGTGATGAGGCAGAGGCTCATCTCTGAATTGGGGCCCCAAAGCCTCTGCTTCCTCACCCGAGAGAGTGATTCGGATAAGAGCCGGTGAGCTGGGAATGAGCTCAAAGGGTCCACTTTCTGGCCATGAATCTAGTACTTGTGAGCTGCTAATTGTGCCGCTGAACACATTACTTACTGCTTGGTTTTGCAGAATGACAGCACCTGCTTCATAGAGTTGCCATGGGAATGACCTGGTATAATGCAAGCCGGTCTTCAGAAAAGGGGTGCCCGGACTATCAGTCTCCCTTACTCTGCTTGGCTGGGGGTTACTGTGACCAGAGAGCTGGGAGGAGCAGGGAGGCATCCAGGTTCGCTTGCTGGGACCTAGCGTGCAGACCAAGCTCTGCCTCTTGTTTGCTCCTGCTTCAGGCACTGATCATTTGAGGTCAAGAGGGAGACGAGTGTTGGGGAACTCCGAAACTGGAGAAACGGATCTCATGAAGACTGAACATTAGTGGACTGACCTTCACACAGTCCTGATCTTAGAGTGCCTTAGGCTCTCAGTGAGTCTGCTGGGGCGTCTTCCACCTCAGTGTATGGTAGACAGGCTCAATTCATAGAGCAGGGTTAAGGGCGTGTGGAAAAATCTTCCCTCAGCAGAAGTACCTGCAGCCTACATGGGCTAGAGAAATAGCAACTTTTTACTACCACCAGTGTTATTTTGTATCTGCCAGTGGTTGGAAACACTTTACCTCAGATAACTTAAGCACACAAATGTTGGCAAAGCTGAGTTTTAAGGAGGGGAAAAAGAAGAATCAATTTACATGACAGGCAATTTTTCCTGGCACTAGGAATGGCCTAAAGCTACTTGAACTAGTGCTGTTTTGAAATGCAGAGCCTTGAACTTCAAGCCAGTGCTTGGTTAATGTCTGTGTAACCTTTAAACTTTGATTCAAATATCACCTCCTCCAGGGAGCCTTGATCCTCTCAGCATTCCTCAGCCACACTTTCCAGTGCACCTGTTTTGGTACCTGCTGTTTTGGTCTTGTTAAGGACGTTTCCCTTCTTACTCTCATGCCCACCATGTTCCTAGAACCACTGACTCCTCACACAAGTGTAGATATCACCAGGTGAGGGAAATGCGAACAGAAGGGGAAGCTGAGGATGGCCGCCAATAAATAGTCTTGCTTCATATTTTTTGCTTCAAGCAATTTGTTGCCAATGTAGGCCCTCTTTATGACAATAATTTGATACAAACTAACTCCCTTTCTCCATCCACAGCTAGGAAAACCACAAAACTCAAGCAGTTCACTTTACTTTCTCGGCAGTGGGAAGGGAAGCAAATGTGACTGGTCTGGGTATAGGAGAGCAAGGGCCGCTGGCCCATTTACCCTCCAAGAAAAGCGAGCGGCTGGTGGTGCTCAGGCCTGGGCCTCCGAGCTGAGGCTAGTGTGCTGGGGGAGACTCAGCATCAACACCTACAGCTCTCAGCCATCTGTGCCTGTGATGATGCAAGTGACCTTCTAAAGCTCTTGGGCAGCTTTGAGATCATTCCAGAGATGAGGAAAGATGTTGAAGGCAGAAGATGACTTCTTTTGTTCCCTTCAAAGCTTTCTTTCTTTCTTTCTTTCTTTCTTTCTTTCTTTCTTTCTTTCTTTCTTCCCTTCTTCCTTCCTTCCTTCCTTCCTTCCTTCCTTCCTTCCTTTCTTCTTGTTGTTCTTCTTCTTCCCCTTCCTTCCTTCCTTCCTTCCTTCCTTCCTTCCTTCCTTTCTTTCTTTCTTTCTTTCTTTCTTTTTTTGCTGTTGTTTTGGAAGATACAGCATTCTGAAACAGAGCAGACAGGCTGTAAAGCTGCAGATTTTGTTTGACAGTTTTTCTCTGTGCAGAGCAGCATCCTCTCTCCACATTGGCAGTATCAGCCCTTTCCTTAATTCAAGCCAAGGCACAGCCGTAAAGCAGGCTGACAGGCATAATGTGCGTCAGGCAAGTATAGTTATTTGTTACCGGGAGGGCTTAGAGCACACAACTCATCCTAAACAGATGAGTGTGAAATACTTGGCTTGCGTAGGGCAGTGAATGGATACCTGTCTGGTGAGAGCATTCGATGCTGTGCAGGTGGCTTCTTGGCCAGTTGGTTAGCTACTGCCCTATTCCCTAATGGAAACTGAGCAGAAAAAACCTAAAGGAAATGGTGCCTTGAAATGGAGCCTGGCCCACTACAAGCCCCCAGACGCCCCCAGGGGGGCAGGTCTCTGGAAGGTGAGATGATTCCCTGGGCTTGGGAGTGAAGTGAGCACATGAAGTTAGGGGCAGACACATGTGGATTAAAAACATCCCAGCCGTGCCGCTTACCAGCTGAGGGATATAAATCCTCTCAGAGATACCTTTAAAGTTACTTACTCCCAATAAGTCATACTTTACCTGCTTGAAGAGTTAAAAAGTCTAAAAACTGCATGTGCTTAGAATCCCCTGGCCCCTTGCACTGTCCCCTTTGCCCTCGTCTTCGCTCATTGCCGGCCCTACATTCATGTTACCCTTGTGTTTTATGCAACTGTACACAGAGAGCCTCCATTCTTACCTCCCATCTTTCATTACTCCAAAGGCATCACGTAATATACACTGCCTTGCCTTTTCTAAAGTTCACAATATCAGACACAAAAATTCACCTTATTTTTTATAGCTGCGTATTATGCCACTGCATAATGTAGTTTGTCCAGCCAGCATCCCATTGCATTGTTTCTCGTCTTTTGCTATGAAAAGACTATGGTGACTTGGGGCGGGGTGTAGCCCAGGGATAAAGTGCTTGTCTGGAATGCATAAAGCCTTTGGGTTAATTCCTAGTACTATAAAACAAAAACCCACAATGCAAACCCTATGTATTTATGTTTGCTGTGTGCTGGCATGCCTGTAGGGATGCCTTTCCCAGGGTGAAGGAGAACAGCATGTGCGATTTTCACACAGCCTGAACCATAAAGATCACTTAAGGAATTTACTTGAACTGCATGGTGGTTGGGGTGATGTTATTCTCTCACACTAAAACAGTGTTAGAAAGATGCTCTGACTCTCAACATTGGACTTACTTCTCAGGAACCACTGCAGTTACTGAGAGCCAGGACTCAAGTCAGCTGGCTCCCTCTGAAGTTGAGCTTCATCCCAGGCACCCTTCATTTAGGCCATCTGAGCCTCAGTCCCCACGCCCTGTAAGATGCCCACTTTGTCAATCGGTTGTGAGGATAAACTGAGGTGATAGATGGGGAGTACTCCTCACCAGGGAATACTCATAGGCAGGGGCTGTTCACTGCTGTTAGAAAGCTTCAAGCCGCGCTATGCTTTGGTCTGCGGGCTCTTTGAATCAGAGCTGTCTCATAGTAGGTAAGCAGCCTCTGGCCGAACGCTATCCCATATGCTTTGGTTCTTGCTTCTGTTTCATCTCCATTACAAGGATCTCCAGCTAATTCTAGCTGGCCTGTGACTGTACTTCTAAACAAGTGCTTTGATTTTCTCTTGTGGGCATCATGAATCATGCAATGGATTGGGTTTCTTTAAATGCTTATGCTAATAGGCTCAGAGCCAAATTTGCTATACTTTTCTCACCAGTATTTAGACCTTGGCAAATGAAAGACAAACCGCTTTCTTGCAAAGTTGTCTGTACTGTTGTAGAACCTGGGTACTTAAAACAATCCCAATAGCTAGATCATACTCCATACCAATGATGTCAGGATGTGGGGACAGGCCACAGGCATCAGGATGCGGAAGATCCTCAGAGGGGTAGATACACAGGGCTCTGAGATGGGCTTCTCAACCACCCTACCCTTAGCTGAGTCATGACCTTCTTGTCTGTATTTTTCCATGTTGGTACAAATTATCTCCCATTACCTGTCATGTAGGAGATAACACGTGGCTTCTTAGGAGTCATCCAGATGCTTGGGAATAAAGACAATGAGGGAAGGGAAGGGACCAGAGATCTCTCTAGAGGAAAAGTAACTTTTACATGTATCATTCATTTGTATTCAATAAATATTTATAAAATGTTTTGGATTCAGCTTCTGTTTTTTGGAGATAGGAATTACCTCAGTTTTGGTAAAAATAATTACTAATAGCGATTCTTTCTAGCAAATTTGCCTTTTAGTTACACACTATGTGATAACTTTAATTCATTTTTTTCCACTCCGGGAAGAGTTTGGCATTACTCAGGGAAGCATCATCACATGTGAGCATGGTAAAGAACCCAGAGACTCCTTATCACTAGCCAGGGATTTGGCCCCAGGAAAGTCAAGTATTTATATGTTGAGGCAAACTAGTGGATGCTGGCTTATGGGTTGCATCACTTGACAAGCCCCTTTGTCAAATGGAAGGATAGCAGATGAGGGTATCATATGAGACAGCCTCCAGCCTGAGACTCATACCCCCCACTAAGAGCAACGGACTCTGTGGAGGAATGGAGGAGCCTGGTCTGGGCTGTCTGACAGGTCCTGTTAAGCACAAACCCTCCATCCCAGAAATACAGACCTATCGTGTTCAGAGCCTGCTTTCCCACTGGCAGAAGTCTAGAGGATCCCTGGCTGTTTACAGAACCCTAGGGAAGACCATGCCACCGAGGTTCGATGAGGAAGGAGAAGCAGAGCTGAGGGTAGTGACGACAGCCGTTGCTTAAAATTCACAGACACCCCCCTTATAGTAAAGAGCCCTCCTATGACGGAAGCCAAGCTGGAGAAACACCTGCCAGCATGCAGGGACTGTCTCCAGCTTCGGATCTTACTTCTCCATCAGAAGTGCAGATTCCATGCTGAAGGGCAACATTTGCTCCAGGGATGAGAACAATTGTAGCTAAATTCAGAGTGGAAGACAATTTGAATTTCTTCTGCAAATGGGCGATCTTTCAAGTCTTGGCATTGTAAACAGCAGTGGCAGGTCCCAGAAGTCAGCTGGCCAGGCAGGCACACAGCAGCAGCAGCAGTAGCAGCGGCTCCACTTGTGAGACCAAGGACCTTCTCAGCATGTGTCCCTGGCAAGGTGGGAAAACCTGAAATACTCCCCAACTGGGTGCAAATCTATGGGAGAAAATTGAATATTATTTCCCCTCAGGTCCTCCTTGGGAAGCATGCTTTCTCCCGGATCTCCGTTTTGTTCTCATTTTCAAGTTCTTCTGTGGCCAGCCGAAGCCTTTACACTGTTCAAAATGAAATTAGAACCGAAAGGAGAGTGGCCAAAGATGACATCGAAAAGAGGTGGGAATTGGTGGCCGTGCCAAGCTTCCCCAGCAGGAGCTGGAAACCCTGGAATCAACAGCAGACTGTGGAGCATCTGCTCAGCCTCAGGCCTGTGGGGCAAAGCAGAACCACACAGCCACTGGGGGGCCTGGCTTCTTCTACGGGTGTCCCAGGGAGAGCTCTAACCACACCCCCTTCCTCTCCTCTAGGTCTCCCTGCCTTTAGCAGAGACCCTACAGTGTAATGCCCTCCCTCCAGTTAGGAGGGTGGGAACAGGTTTTCAAACCAGAAGGCTTTTGATGTACTAAAGCATCGAAAACAGGACAGCTCAGTGGCCTGCCCTCTTGAGAGAGGTCAGTATTGGCCAAACTTGTTGACCACAGGGATAGGTGTGTGTGGGGGGAGTCACTGGATCCCTAACAGATCCGATTACCACCAGAAGCGAGGGCAAGAGTGGCTACTCAGGTTTCTCTCAACAAGGGGAGCGCTGCAGAAGCGGCTCCCTGTTAACACTCTGAGGAGGCTTGGAACTGGGGCTTTCCTGACAGAGTTGTCTGGCCTGAGTAGCTGGGCTCTGCCAAAACCAGTGCTCCCTTTAATACTAACGTAAGAAACTAATCAGGACAGGAGACTCGAAGAACGTGGAATGTGGTTTCTTTAGGCAGAGGGTACTGCAGACAAGAACACAGTTGTGGGCCAACGGTGCTGCAGACCCGGCCTGGTCATTATTCACCAGAGCTTCACTCGAAACATTCTTGCCCAGTGTCTCTGAGGCAGACTCAGCCATTTTCCACCTCAAGAAATTTGCAGTAATCAAGTGTGTTCTCCATTTGGTGTCATTCCCCATGGTTTATGTAGAAAGGACGTGGAGTTGTAAGGAGAAGTTGTAAGGAGAAGTGGGGTGAAACCAAAACACACAGACACAAACCCCCTTGGCATCTCCCAGCCAAGCCTCTCTTTCCAGAAAGGGCCGATAAAGGACAGCTTGATTTTTTTCTTTATGCGGCTTGTCTGCAGATGACACTTGAACTAAATACTTCCTTTCATCTTGGTGACAGAAATATGATTCCATAATTCTTTGTGAAAATGTAGATGATATGCTGCTGTAGTTACACTGAGTTAGGTTTAAGTGGCAAATGCCTACTGATAGAGACTTAATTAAAGACACAGTAGCAGTAGGAGGTCATTATAGTAATTACAGTGCCGGCTTTATTGTGGGGGCCCCCATACGGAATTGTAGCCGCACATTATCACTACATAGAGTCTTGGCTTGATGAGCCAGTCATCCAGTGCAGCATCCTTGGGTGTTCGTTTACTGTGTGGCTGCTGCTTTTTGCGGATACCCTCTTTCTAGTTTCTTTTAGTGTAGATTTTTGTGCCTCAGTTAAAATATGTGATCAAATCAATCAGTGGTTCCCTTACAGGGACATCTGTTTCATCTCCATCTGGATGTAGCAACAGGGAGGATTGAGAAGGTAGCCTGGGATGTTTTCCTTGTCCACGTGTCCATAAGTCTTATAGTAGGGAATCCTGAGACCGTGGACATCAGAACTTGCTCTTTGCCTAGGATAGAACAGTGAGTGGCCCAGTGTGAAAGCGTAGAATGGCCTGGCTCCAGAATGGTTATAAGAGAGATAGACCTGTTGTATCTTAAAGGTCTGAACTTCCAAGTCTGTCACATGACTTCCAGGACACTTTTCCCAGGCCAGATCTCAGGCCCATTGCCTTTATGTGTTTGAGGATAAAACCCCAGACCTTAAGAAAAGAGACAGGATCTCTTGAGCGGGATCTCTTGTCTTGTATGTTGGAGGGTTGGTATCAAAGGACAAGAGTCACTGACAGTTGGAAAATGTGATTCAGAATAGTATCACCATCATTAGAGTTAGTAAAAGTTATATAGTGTGGTGGAGAAATGGGCCAAGCACAGCAAGGTGCATCAAGATGGTGGTTTCTGCTTCTTAGAATCCCAGGCACAAGAGTTGGTGGTTAGAATGAGCTGAGAGTATCTGGCAGGGTATACTTCTGAATATGCATATAATAAAAATGGAGATACATATAATGTTGCTATTTATTAAAGGTGACAGTTGATTACATACTTAGGAAATGGATTTTTTTTTGCTTATTTTTTTACATAAAAATTAAAATTTGGCTCAGTATTTGGTACTTCAGGATGTAGAGAAATTTCAAATGTTTTTCAGGGCTGATCAGCACTTTGGTTTCAGAGTTGCTGATACTGAGGATGACATCTTGTACACGCAGGTGACACAATATGGCAGAAGAACATTTAAGGAGACTTTAGGAGCTGTTGGAAGGTCTGCTGTAATCCCAATTCAAAATTCACTTAGTGGGTTAAAAAAAAAAGAGACTCAGCAACTCAAGCAGCATTTAAAAGAAATGAACTATTGTAAGAATACAATCTAGAGATGTATTAATTTGACACATATTGAGGAACACTATGGTAGGAAAATATTAAAGTCTTTGTTTTCTCTAGTTAAACTAGTATGTGTCTGTGAAGCAGAGGGCATCGCCTGTCTCAGAGCTGAGCCAAGCTAGTTCAGGCGGTATGGGCTGTGTCATGTGCTGTGCTCTGATGGCACACACAGCACAGAGTAGTCGGAGCATATGGTCAGAACCAAGGCTGTGGTGAAGCTGTATGATTTGATATGACACAGATTCTGAATGAGTGTTTAGTGATGGAGTGTTCAGAATCATTTCCAGTTTCTCATGACCTTCACACACCACTCATTTGTGTGACTCCTCAGGAGTTCATGACCCAGGTTATGAGGTTGTGTTTCACGTGACCAGCAGTTTGTCCAGTTATGGGCCCCTTGACCTTGTCCCGGGAACTCTAGGTACAGATGCTTGAAGGAAAGCACAAGGGACTCTTGCATGCCCCATGAGGTCCTGGATCTCAACCTTGCTTCTTGGTTGGTTCCTGGCTTCAGCTGTTAGTAAAGATGCTCACTTTTGGCTACTTCACAGACATATTGGGATTTCTCAGGCTTCTAATTGGAATGAGTTTCAGCTTTGCCTGATTGACTCATTTACGGACCTCTGGACCAACTTCACTATGTTGGGTATCTCTTCTGTCAACTGTCTACACTAAGTCCTAGACCTGGACTTGACCATATTCCACTAGAGCATGGGGCACTGTTCTTTCTTAAAATGTCCACAATCCTCAAGGGGCTGACTTATGTGCTTTGTACTATTGAAGGAGAATGTTCCAGAAGAGGAAGATTCTTAGGTAGAGAGTGGAACTGGGTGGTAGGTTAGAAAGAGGATATCAAGTACCTGGGGACCTCAACGCCTTGTTCTTCAATGATTTGACAACCTCAGGAAGCCCATTAAACAATAGGATCAAATTGACATTTGTAGATATATTCTCTTGTTCTGTGGAACATTCACCTAAATAGACTACATCTTGGCTCGTAAAAGAAACCTAAGAGAATTTGAAAGGTTTGGAGTCATACTGATTGTGTTCTTGTACAAAAAAAGTACAAACACATAGAAATTAAGCAACACGGCTGTAAATAGTATATGGGCCAAAGAGGCATATGGAGGGAAATAACTAACACTGGATAAAAACAAAAACAAAACAAACACCACATCAACATTTTAGATAGAATGCTGCCAAAGAAACCCACCTCTAAATGCTTATATTAGAAAAGATCTCAAATCTGTAATGTAAATTCTCTTTCCAAGAGCATAGAAAAGTCAAAACAACATAAAACAAAAACAGAAAAAGAAATAAAATGATGGAGTGCAAATGTCAGTAAAATGAAAAAAACAGAAGATAATATGGAAAAACTAATGAAAAAAATAGTTATTTAAAAGAAATCGATGAAATTGGTAATTGTGATTAATAAGGATAAGAAAAGGAGAAATTGGGACTGGTTCTGAGGTCTGGAGTTCCAGTACTAGCACCAACCTTCGTCAGCTTAAACTACTGATAACCATAGCTGCAGGCTTCCGCTATCTTTGGGCTCCTGCACTCACATACCCGCTCACGGACACAAACCCAGACACGTAACTAAACCTAAAAATAAGATTTTTTTTTTAAAAAGTAAAGGAGAAAACACAGGATTGACCAATGTCAAGAGTGTAACAGAGTCTGCCAGGGCAGACAGGAAGTTATTGATAGAATCACACAGGTGGACATGACGATAAATGCTCAGAATCCAAGGACGCTGGAGGCTGAGTCAACAAAAGAAAAGAATGACAAAAAGAAGAAAAGAAGGAGAAAGCTAGAATAAGATGAGAGAGGGGAGCCGCAGAGGCAGAGAGGAGATGAAAGAAAGCAATGGGGGTGGGCAGGTCAATATCATCAAAGTACAGAAGTCCATTATATATGAATGAAAATGTTATAATAAATAAAACCCATTATTTATACAATTAGTGTATACCATTTAGAATGAACAATAGCAGAAAATTATAGAGAAGTCTATGCTTGAAAATTACAGCCTTGAAAGAAATGGACCAGAGCTTCCACATCCATGTACCAACCCCAGTGAGGGTAGAATGACAGGGATGCTGAGATGCTCAGTGGGTACAGGCGCTTCCTAAGTGTGGTGAGTGACTCAGGCTCAGTCCCTGGAACCTTCAGAAAGCGGTGTGAGGAAGGGAAGACCTGACTCCATAAAGTTGTCCATTGGCTTTCACATGGTTGGTAATGCACAGCGACTCCCCTGCGGTATCACACACATGCACACACTACTACCTGTGGTGGTTTGAATATGCTTGGCTCAGGGAGTGGCACTAATAGGAGGTGTGGCCTAGTTGGAGTAGGTGTGGCCTTGTTGGAGGAAATGTGTCACTGTGGGGGTGGGCTTTGAGGTCCTATGCTCTGAGAAAGAGACCCTCCTGCTGTCTGTCTGTGGAAGACAGTCTCTTCCTGGCTGCCTTTGGATGAAGAAGTGGAATTCTCGACTCCTCCAGAGACATCTGTGCCTTGCATAGTGCTGTGCTTCCCACCATGATGAGAATGGACTGAAACTGCAAAACTGTAAGCCAGTCCCAATTAAGTGTTCTTGTTTTGTTTGCAAGTTACTTTGGTCATATTGTCTCTTCACAGCACTAAAACCCTAACTAAGAAACTACTACTACAGATTAAATGGATAAAGGTTTCACTAAGTTATTAATTATGAAAAAATGAGTTTTTGCTCAGGTATGTACACCTGTAATCTCATCACATGGGAAGCTAAAGAAGAAAGATTGCTACAAATTCGAGGCAAGCTTGGTCTGTATAGAGTTTCCAAGATAGCATGGGACCACATAGCTTCAAAAATCTAAGAAAAAAGTTGAATTTGTCAACAAATATCTGTTGAGAAAGAAACAACTATTTATAGGTTAGTTTTACCAGGCAATTTTGTCAAGCATTCAAAGAATTAATAGCAACTTTATTTACGTATTTCCTAAAAAACAAAGGGGGGAATATGTGTTATCAACTCCTATCACTGAGACAGCTTATCTGAGGAAAATAACTTAAAAAAAAATAAAGGAAGGAAGATTTATTTAGATTTGTGGTTTTAGAGGATTCAGTTCAATGGCTTCCAGTTGACTCCATTGCTTTGGGCTTGAAGGGAGGCAGGATATTAGCACAGCAGGAGGGAAAATGGAGGAGGCAACCCATGAGCAGAAAGCGCGCGCGCGCGCGCGCGTGTGTGTATGTGTGTGTGTGTGCGTGTGTAAGTGTGTGTGAGTGCATTGTGTGTTTGTGTGGACATGCATGAGAGAGAGAGAGAGAGAGAGAGAGAGAGAGAGAGAGAGAGAGAGAGAGAGA
>NW_021604569.1:10264857-10314914 GCF_004785775.1 Grammomys surdaster
AGAGAGAGAGAGAGAGAGAGAGAGAGAGAGAGAGAGAGAGAGAGAGAAGAGACTTGAACAAGAGACTTGAACAATAAGATAAATCCTTACATACCTGTTCCTACTGACCAACTTCCCTTATAGGCCCATTCAGCTATATGTTCAGCAGTGGGCTATTCCATCCATGGTTAGCCCCTTTATAATATAACCATCTCTCCAAAGTGCCACCCAGCCAGTACCAGCGCTTTGACTTGTGAGCCTGTGGGGGTATTCTATATGAGAACCATAACAAAGGAACACTTTCTAACTCATTTTATGAGGTATTTCCTTCATTCTTAAACCAAAGATAACACTTAAAAAGAAAAATATAGACCAAGATTTCTCATGAACTTGGCATGCAAAAATGTTCAATAAAATTTTGTTAATCAAACCCAACAGTGTACACAAAGAGCAATAGACTAGAAGCAAGTCGGATTTATTCCAGATATGCAACGCTGATTCAAGGGCTTTAATATGAAACACGAAACTATAAAAATTTCTAGGAAATACTTGATCTTTGTGACCCTAGATGAGCCAAAGGGTTCCCAGTCTTGATACCAAAAGCATAAGTCATAAAAGGAGAAATATTAAATTGAATCTCATTAACACTGAAACCTTTTTTGCTTTGTGAAAGGCAAATTATAGACTGGGAAGAAGAACTTGCAAAGCACCTGCAGAGGATGTACATAGAGAAGATCGAAAGTACTTGCAAAGTTCAATATTTAAAATACAGTGATCCAGGGGGCAAATGAGAAAAAGATGCCAATGTATTTTTGAAGAGGTTTATAAAGAGAACCAGCACCAGGAGAATGTTCATCAACACTAGACTTCAGGGAGAGATAAATTAAAGCCACAGTGAGACACAGCTCACAGACAGATACCATGAAAAACTGCAGTAAGGCTGGAGACATGGCTCAGCAGTAAAGAGCTCTGAGCACTCTTTCAGAGGACCTGGGTTCGACTCCCAGCACCCACACATTGGCTAACAACCATTTGTAACTCCAGTTTCAGGGCACCTGACATCCTTTTCTGACCTCTGTGGGCACCAGGCACACAAGTGCTACACAGACACATAAAGACATAAAATAAGTAAATCACACATCACACACACACACACACACACACACGCTCCCCCATCCCAAAAAACCCAAATGCCAGGATAAAAACAGAGGCAAGAGGTAGAGAGACTGAGTCAGTCACATGCTGTCAACAGGGATTCATGGTTACATAAGAACTTAGAAAAATAACCCATCAGTTTCTAAAAACTAAGCCCACAACCTCCACACAACTGACAGATCCATTCTGGGGCATTCGTTGCAGAGATTTTTCACAGGATGTTTGTAGCTCCTTTATGAATAGTCTCAAACTGTAAACCACACACTTCTCCTTCAGTGCCTGAACGGGTAAACATAGTACATCATACCTTGAAATGCTACTCAGCAGTAGAAAAGAATAAACTATTGACTGGTAAATTGCATGAACCTCAAGGAAAGTGTGCTAAGTCAAAACAAAACAAAACAAAACAAAACAAAACAAAAACAAAACAAAATGAAACAAAACAAACCAAAGCCATCTCCCAATCTATCTGTATTGCATGATCCCATTTATAGGGCATTTGTGAAGGAGCACAGAGATGGAGACGTTGCCTGTAGCTACAGACACAGCCTGAAGGAGGCATGGGCGTGTCTATAAAGGACAAGCACAAAGCAGACCTTGTGGCACCGAGGTAGTTTTGTATCTTCATTGTGATGGTGGTCGCCGGAAGCTGTTTTGTGGTGAAATCATATCGAACTGCGTGCTTATACACGGGCACACTTGTGAGTGATTACAGAAATCTGAATGAGCTCTAGAGATATTTTGTTGTGGATCCAAACCCAAAGGCCTTGTATCTGCTAGGCACAAGCTGGGCTATGCTGAGCTACATCCTCAGTCTTTATTTTCTTTCTTTCACTTTTTTGTTTTTGTCTTTTTGAGTCCTCGTCTTGATATGTATCCCAGGCTGTCCTGGAACTTTGTATGTGGTTAGTTCATGGAAGCCTCAGACTCATGCTCCTCCTGCCTCAGCCTCCTGATAACTCGGCTCCTTTTATGACTTCAGTTTTCTGGCTTTGACATTGCTCTGTAGTAGAAGAATCATATAAGATGTTGATATTTGGGGTTTAGCTATGTCAAGGTATCTGTATGTACCATGTGTAACCAGATACCTCTGGGGGCCAGAAGAAAGTATTGAGTCCCTCGAAACTGGAGTCATAGGCAATTGTGAGCTGCAAGTTATGGGTGCTGGGAAACAAACCAGCAACAAGTACTCTTAAGTGCCGAGCCTTCTTCCTAGTTTCTGTTGAGCTATATTGCTGGTCTCTGCTTGCATATCTATATATCTATGTGTCTATCTATCTATCTATCTATCTATCTATCTATCTATCTATCTATCTATCATCTATCTCCATACAAGATGTACATATCATATATTTGTTTTGTTTTTGGCATAGGATCTCACTGTGCATCCCTGTCTGGTCTGAAACTTGTTCTCTAGACTAGAGGGGTCTCATACTCACAGCAATCTGCCTGTTTCTGTTCCAAAATCAGGGTTTAAAGATGTGTGCCAGCACAGCTATTTATGTATATTTGAAGAGTTCTGTGAAGCTAAAAATTTTCAAAAATACAAAACAGTTTGCTATTCCTCACAGGTGAGTCCCAAGTTTGAGGTGGAAGTAATGACTCTTGGTGGAGGATGAACTTGGATGATAGATGGAAAGAAAATCGAAAAAAGAACCTTCCCCATCCTGACATTACACTAAAATGTTTTCTCAGTTTGATATTGGAACATAGCTTTGGAAGATATAGGAATGCTTTACACACTTATTTTCCCAATTTTTATAAAAATAAATACAGCATGTTTGTTGAATGAGAATGGCCTCTGGAGACTTATAAATTTAAATGCTTTGTTACCAAGAAGTGAATGTGTTTGGGAAGAAATAGGGGGTGTGGCCTTGTTGGAGGAGGTGTGCCATTGGGAGTGAGTGGGCTTTGAGGTTTAAAAAGCTTATACCAGGCTCTGTTTCTCTCTGTCTGCTATCTGGGTATTAGGATGTAAAGCTCTTACTTACTGCTCCAGGGCTGTACCTATATGCTTCCCACTATGATGATTATTGACTCACCCTCTAAGCAGCTCCCCTCCATGGCCTCTGCATCATCTCCTGCCCCAGGTTCCTACCTTGTTTGAGTACTTGTTCAGATTTCTTTCAGTGATGAACAGTGATGAGGAAGTGTAAAGCAAATAATCCCTTTCTTTCCCAAGTTGTTTTGGTCATAGTGTTTCATCACAGCATTACTAACCCTATCAAAGACATTGTTACCAGGGACTTGTGCTGTGATAGGCCTACCATGTTGTTTGGAGGAATATGGAAGACTAGGACATTTGACTAGAAAAGAGGTTGAATGCTTTAGTTGGGCCCTAATAGGCCATCCTAGAAGATGCGTGAGAGATAACAGTACTAAGGATGATTTGGACAATGAAGGTCCATCTCAACTGAAGGTTCAGTTTCAGAGAGGAAGAGTATTAGCAAGTGGCCCACAGACCGTTCTTGTGACATTTTGGCAAAAGACATGTCTGCATTTTTCCCTTGTCCTAAGGATTTGCCTGAGGTTAAATTCAAGAGTTTTGGATTAATGTCATTGACAGAGGAGATTTCAACTTCTTTTGGTGATGAGAAGCAAGAAGTCATGAGAATAAGATGAGACAGAGACAGAGGAAGGAGAGATGAGCTGAAGTCACAGTGTTCGTCTCTATCCTCTGATTCTACAGTCTCTTTACTGAGTACTGTTCTGCTGGGAAGGAGAGCTCACAGACAGGTATCCCAGCATGATTTCATGGCCCCAATGATTGCTTCCCTGCCAAGTGGATGCCTGGATCAAAAAGCCTGTGTAGCAACTGCGTTTGCAAACATAACAAATTGGATAATGTTGAATGAATGTGGTGTTTAGAAACGATAAACCTAGGATTTAGATTCCTGCCTGAAATTACTCCTTTGTTCTAGCCTAATGTCAGATTCCTGCCTGAAGCCCACTTCCTTATCCTTGGCCAATGTTGTATTCCTGCCAAGTAGGCCATTTCCTTGTCCTTGTACCATGTCAGATTCTTGCCAAGCAGCCCCAAAAGCTCTCCACCTCTCCCCATTTTTATTTCATAAACAAGATTGAGCCTGTCTTAAGTCGTTCTGCCAAGAATGCCTTTCTTACCTGTCGTGGAATATGCATTATCAAAAGCAATGCATTTTTGTCTTAGGTTGGTAAGGCTCTGTGCAGAATCTTACCCGTCCTTGCTTGCCAGCTTGTAAATTTAATAATTCAGTCTGGGAGTCCATGTTCAGGTTCAAGCCATATACTTTGGCTGCCAACATGTTGATATTGTTAAAAACAAGCTTTAACATGGTGGGCAGGAATAAAAGTATTCCCAGGACAAAAAGAACTAGCATGATCAAGCTATATATGCCATTCTTGAAGCTTGACAAAAATAGAAATACTGACCTCAGGCTATGGGTAATTTTATCAGCAGTATCTGTTGCAACAATGCTAAGCAGAGCAGCATTCTTTAAATTCATAAGCTCAGTATGCAAAGTTAAAACATCCAGAGAGGTGTTAGAATTATGTCAAATACACTGCAAGTGTCTTTAAACTTTTTCAGGCAGAAATCTTAATTTTAGGCTAGAACAAAGAATTAATTTCAAGAAGGAATCTAAATCTTAGGCTAGAACAAGGAAGTAGGCTTCAGACATGAAAATGATTTTGGGTTAGGACAGGGAAGTAGGCTCAGATATTTTCGTCATCCTGATAAGCCCTTAGAAAGAGTAATCACAGAAGTGTTCATAGAACTTTGTTTATTGCCTTGCTTGTTCTGTGACTGTGTTTATTGTCTTGCTTGTTCCTTGACTATTTGCTTCTATTATATTGCTAGTTCCTCAACCTAGAATTAACCTTAACACTTGCACGTAGTTAAAATGGTATAAAAGCAAAAAGGAGGAGGGGGGATGGGATAGGCAGTTTCTAGGGAGGGGAAATGGGGAAAGGGGATGACATCTGAAATGTAAATAAATACAATATCCAATAAAAAAAGAAATGGGGGGATGCATCGAGATTCAACTGCCATCTGTCATGAAAAGAAAGCCTATAAAACTATGGGGCAGGGAGAAAGAAATGATAAACCACCAGAGTGGTTGCTATCCATTATGAGTATGGGTAGGTTAGTTTTCTCCCTCCTTGCTGGCTGGCTATTTAGGTATCCCAGACATTTATTGTTTAATTTAATTAATTTGTTTTCATTTAAAATTTTATTTGATCTTATGTATGTGAATGTTTTGCCTACATGTATGTTGGTGCATTACATGTATGCCTGGTGCCTATGGAGGCCAGAACAATTTATTAAGTTGCCTGAAATGGGGCTACAGATGGTTGTGAGCTACCATGTGGGTGCTGGGAATTGAACCTGGCTTCTTTAGAAGAGCAATCATTGCAGTTAATCATTGAGCCATTTCTTCAACCTCTACTTTTCACTTTTAATAAAAAAAAAAAACATTCTCTAGACATTACAGGATATAAGAATTCTTTGTAATGGAAGACCACAAAGAATATTGTATATTGTTTATTTATTTATTTATTTATTTATTTATTTATTTATATATTGGGCCACCTCAAAGCAAATGTTTTGGAACAGAATTGATAGCATTGACATTTTCATCCTGCCTCTGTTTGAAGTAAAGCTGATGTCTGTGGCAAAAACATGGAAAAGTATCTTGTAAAAATTTATGGATTTCCAAAAAAAAAAAAGTATGTGTTAATGGAATGACATGGAGAACTGTGGATCTACAGGTAAATTTAAAGACCAAAGGAGATCTGGGTGATGGTGATGCATACCTTTAGTCCCAGTATTTGGGAGGCAGAGGCAAACAGATTCTGAGTTTAAGGCTAGCCTGGTCTACAAAGAATGGTGTAGGACAGCCAGGGCTACACAGAGAAACTGTGTCTCGAAAAACAAAAATAAAAACAAAAAACCAATCAACCAACCAACCAACCAACCAACCAACCAACCAACCAACCAAACCAAAAGACCAAAGCAGAACTACAATAAGTCCTTGACACAGAAGCTCAAATGGACTCATGCTCGTACATTACACACAGGCTTCTGCTGGAGTAAGATCTCAATAGGAACATTTAGGACTGGGAATAAGGATGCAAATATTTAAGGAACTGTTTTTGAACACAGCTACAATTCCCTTATTTACAGAGTACAATCTATTTTATTTACAATTGAGCAGCTCTATAAATCATGATAGTTGATTTAGGGCACTGTGGTGGTTTGAAGATGCTTGGCCCATGGGAAATGACATTATTAGGACGTGTGGTCTTGTTAGAGTACGTGTGGCCTTGTTGGAGGAAGTGACTCACTGTGGGGGTGGGCTTTGAGGTGCAAGCCATAAACTCCACCCAGTATGGAAGTGACAATGTCTTCCTGGCTGCCTTTGGATCAAGATATAGAACTCTCAGCTCCTTCTCCAGTATCATGGCTCCCTGGATGCTGCCATACTTCCTGCTTTTACAATAATGGACTGAACCTCTGAACCTGTAAGCCAGCCCCAATTAAATGTTGTTCTTTATAAGGGTTGCCTTGGTCATGGTGTCTCTTCACAGCAGTGGAAACCCAAACTAAGACAGGCACTTTACTCACTTCAGTAAGAAGCCCCTTCTAGCTATTGTTTTCTTTTTCCTCTCTCTATTCCTCCAAACTTAGGCAACCATGAACTACTTTTTATTTCTATAGATTCACTTATTGTGAGCTATTACATATAAATAGAATAATTCAACAGATGGTCTTTTGTCATTGACTTTCTTTGTTTAGCATCCTACTCCACACACACATTTTAATGTTTAATTTCATTTAATATACCATTGTGAACAAACTACATTTTGTTGATCTAGCTGTGTGTACTGGTGGCAATGAGCGGGTCCATTGGTGGGTGACTTGGATTACTAGTTGGCCAATTTCCAGTCTCCTGAGGCTTCTCTTATAATAATGACCATAGTCATCAAACTTCCTTACATCTAGGCATGGCCATGTATGACAAAATTTTTGCTTGAAGGGTATAAATAAACCATCATGTTCTTGAAGGATGCTGGTTCTTTCCTGGGCTGGAATACTGCCTCATAGTGGTGAGATCTTCCACAGGTGGAAAGGGGAATATCTTAGAGACTACAGTGCAATAATATAGAGGAAGCAGCCTCTGATGATTTTACCGAGCAGGGTCTGGTCCCCTAAATGTAGGCTATCTGTGAATCACAAATCCATTTTGGTTAAACCACTGTTATTTTGGCTTTCTCAAAATAGCCAAACTAGGGTTGGAGAGGTGGCTTTGTGGTTAAGAACACCTGTTGCTCTTCCAGAGGATCAGAGTTTTTGTCCACCATTCATGTGGTAGCTCACAACTGACTGTAACTCCAGTCCTAGGAGTTCTGAAGCTCTTTTCTGACTTTCTCTGACATCAGGTGTGCTTGCGGTGTATATACATACACACAGGTAAGGCACTCATAAGTGGTAAAATAAGTAAAAATGAATAACTGAACTATATCCCAACAAATATAAGAGGGGAAATCTAGCATGCTGCCTAAGCCTATGAGATAGTTAAGTCTTTCAGCAGTTGGTTGTGCCAATAAAAACCCATAGGAAAATGCAAATATAAAATCTGAACTCATTAGTTTGTGGTACCTAAAATGTGTCCTCATGTACCTGATGCTCCAGACTTGGCTCATTGCCCAGATTTAGCTTTTGGTAGCAACATTTGTCCCAAGCCTACTGTTCCCCATTCTCAGACCCTTGAGATCCACTCAAAGTATAGACTGGACCTTCGATTACCATTCTAGCCTCTCAAACCCTTTCTATCCTATCTCTGACCCCTTGCACAGTACCTCCAGGGTTCTACTGCAGCTGTCCCATAACCACAACCATCTTTAAGTCACTGTGAAATTGTCCCAAGTATTTATGTCTTGCCCTCACATAGGAAAAAGTTCTGAAAGGTAAGGGGGGAGCACATGTTTTACTTTGTTGTCCCCTTTCTTAAGCACAACCCTATGAAATAGATACTCCAGTTATCTTCTTTTCCATAAACACAAAGTTCTTAGAGGAATATAGTTGGTGAACTGTAGGGTTAGAACCCAATTCTGAAGCCTCCACTTTCATATCCTAAGCCATTTTGCCTCTAAATGTTGAGGACTCAAATTTTCTTTTGACTAACCATTACTATTCTCCAGTACCCAACTTCTAAGGAGACCTGGTTCTAGGGACATTGGAAGATAATGAAACAGGCCTGTTTTTTGCTTCTAACTTCCATCTCTTGGTGTCTTGCATAGTTGCTCATCCAGTCCTCTGTCTGTATTCAGGTCTGTTTTGGTAGACTGTGGACTCCCCTCTGTCTGCATTTTCTCTGCGTGTACTTCTGTTTTCAGTGGTCAGATGTCCCAGGAATGCTCCATTCTTTTCAGATGGGATACTACCTGATGATTTTCTGCTCCTAGAAGCCTGTGCAATCCTTGGCCTCAGTTTCCCCTTACTTACCCATTTGGGAAGCTTCCTTGTCTTTTCTTGGAACATTTAAGCAACGAGGAAGAAAAATTTTGTAGGATAGGGACCAAACATTTGCCCCCCCCCCAAAAAAACCCACCAGGGTCATTAGTAGAGTGTCTTTATAGTCTAACCTCCAGCTTGTTGTAAGGTTGTGTCTCAGGAGTGTCTCTCTTGCCTACCAGGTACTTCTTTTATGTTTTGGGACTTCTGCAGCCTGCTAGAACATGCCAGCACTTCAGATTCACTTGGTGCAATTAAAGAAATTGCATGACTGCCAGTTTCTCCTCTTTTCTCCCTCAGATAAATTATAGAATCCAAGTTGATTAAAACATTTATTAAGTGAGACTTAATAGATCCCAGCAGTGTGCGCTCTCTCTCTCTCTCTCTCTCTCTCTCTCTCTCTCTCTCTCTCTCTCGCTCTGTGTATGTGCGTGCGTGCGCGTGCATATGTGTGTATTCATGCGTGCATGCAAACACATGCATCCATTATCCATCTCTTTCATATGAGCCAAGAATGGCCATGTGTACTGAGAATTGCTTACGGAACTTGCTTTATTCTACAATTTACTAGCAATGTAAAATTAGGGGATTTAATAGAGTCCTACACAGAAATTCCTGGTGTGGTTGTATGAGCAGCAAGTTTCATTAAAAAGGGCTATTTTTCTCTACTGGGATTTCAGTAAAGAGATAGTGTTTATTTTTTCAGTGGAAAATTGATTGTAACTAAGAGGATACTTGGCTTGAAAGTGGGGAATTATCATATCATATGATTAAATGAAAGCGTACCTTGTTATAAGGTAACCAGACATATCCCAGTAGAATTGAGACAATGTTTGATTAAGCCAGATTTTCCTACTTTATATTCAAGGAACAAATTAAAGAATAATTGAGATCCTTTTCAGATCTTTTATAAGCTGCATATATAAAGCTTCAGCTCCAGGTGGCAAAGCAATTAGCTGATGAATAAAATCAGCCCCACTGTCATCCGTCAGATGTTTAAATTCTATAAACCAGATAAATTAATATGTTCCTTAAGCCAAATAAACGGTCATGCTCTCTGTGTTACCACCCAGCTCCCTTGGGGAAATGTTGGAAGCATGTTCACAGACAGGCTAGGATCTACTTAATCAGAGAGGTTGAAATTAAGTTGCCCATTTGATTTTCTGAAGCAAATGTCCTTCTGGCACAAAAGCTATTTTTGAAGCAAAGTTGTTAGACATGATGATTTGGTTTGCTTAACAAAGCAAGGATGGGATTGGCCTTAGCCTGTGTTCTCTGGGGTGCAGCATTAGAGATCTTTTTCATGCTTGGCACTGAAGTTATTTATGAGTAACTAGGGGTGCCTGGCTTCACATAGTCCTCCATCTTTAGTCTTAATAGAGATCCAGAATCTCTCCTGCCGAGTTTACTTTTCTAGGTAAGCTTCTTGGACGTTCATCATGTGATCCACAGGAGGCTTTGCTGACACTGACAGATAAGATAGACTTGCGTCACGGAGGACAATCTTTAGTTGTCTGGAGACTAAAATCTCTTTGGGCAGGACCACTCTTCTGCAGCTTTCATTGTGAGGACTGCTTTCAAGGACCTTTGGCTGTGCAAGGGGCTGCTATCTTCCTCAGGGTCTTAGTTACTGCTTTATTGCTATGATAAAAACACCTTGACCAAGATAACTTACAAAAGAAAGCATATAATGGGCTTACAGTTTCAGAAGATCAGAGTCCATGATGGAGGGATAAAATCATGGCAGCAGGAATGGCTGACAGCTCACATTCCACACCACAATCAGGAGGCATACAATGCTAACTCAGAATCGTGAGACCTCAGTGCCTTCCCCCAGTGACATACCCCCACAAGACTGTAGCTCAAAAACCTCTCCAAACAGCCACCAACTGGGGGGAGGGCAAAAATCCAAATGTCAGAGACTTCTAAGGGACATCTTATTCAGTCCACAGCAGTCGGAAGGGAAGGTACATTAGAATCTTGTTACTGGAATCCTAACCTGTGGCCAGCAGCACTGGAGTAGCCTGGGCTTGTTGGAAATGCACACCTTCAAGCCTTATGCTGGCACATCGAATTGTCTCATAGGCTTGTCAAATTCCCAGGACACTGAAGCTTGAGAAGCTTCCAAGTGAAGGTTTGGGGCCAATGTGAGCATCTAGTGTGTAGATTCGAGCCTTCGGGGCTCTGATTTTTCATATTTTATTTTCTTTAGTCTCTGATACTTTAGAGAAGTGCTAGACCAATGTTAAGTCCAATAAACTTGGTTACTGGAGTCCAGCATTCCTTAGGAGCTGTAACAATGACTGATAGTTATCATAACTGAACTAGATTCTATACTCATGACTGAGAGAACATAATAAATTTTCTCCCTGAGCTGCCAGAAATCTAGTAAGTCAGAAGTTCTCAACCTGTGGGTCACGACATATTGGGATCGAATGACCCTTTCACAGGTGTCACCTAAGACCATCAGAAAACACAGATATTTACATTATGATTCATAACAGTAGCAAAAATACAGTTATGAAGTAGCAACAAAAATAATTTTATGATTGGGATCACCACGACATGAGGAACCACATTAAAGGGTCACAGCAGTGAGAAGGTGAGCCACAGAAGTAAGACACTGGTCCCACTATGGCTCAGTGGGCAGCAACTGGAATGGGTACTCAGTGAAGACTCATTATCTGATACTTGGCAAGAAGCTTCCCTTTGAATCTGAATTTGATTTCCTTGTCTATATCGCAAGGCGTTAAGAAGCAGATGATCCTAGGGTATCCCCAAGGCTGGAATGTTTGTGACTTGTGAAAGTCTAAATATGACACTCTGAACACATTGATTTAGAACTAATCCTGGTGGCCAGAAACATCCTGGGACTGTTGGAGTAGAATCATCCATAGTAGTCATGCTGTGTTGATTTGGAAATTACATATGCATTCCCCGGGAACAAAGGGCTGACACTCAGTGTGTGTAGACACATGTGCATGCATACCTGTGTGAGTATGTGTGTGTGTTTGTGTGTGTGTGCTCATGCGAGTGTGCATGCCTGTGGATGTATATGTGCACATGCATTTGTGGTTAATAGTGGTGCTCTGAGCATTCATGGTACACAGGGAGCAGAGGGAACAAGGCAGGAGGATGAATGTGTTTTATTTGTAAGGAAGAATATGAAATTCATGCACAGCAGAAGGAAGGAAAACTCCTACCATCTTTGCTATAAATGAAACTTTGATATTTGCCATGCCCTGGTGGGCTGTATGCGGTCCCTGCCTCCACTTTCCAAGCCAGTCTGTCTTCTCTTTCTGTTTTTTTCTTAGTATTTTTTCATTCTGGCTTTCACTTAGAGGCTCATTTTGGGTTTTATGTGTGTGCTGAAGTTAGGTGATTGTCTTTTGATGGGAACAGGCACAGCTTCAAGATTTGAGAAGAATTATTGCAAGAAGCCAGGCATTTAGAAAAAAAAAAGCCTTCTTTTTCCTTTTTCTTTGAAGAACAGCCCTGTCCAAAGCTGTGTAGGGGGTGAGGCTTCTTCTCCTTGGGGAATTGATTTGCTCACTAATTCCTACATGGCACCCTTTCTTCTTCATTAAGTGCAGAGCTGGATTAATTGCCTACTATGTGCTTGGAGCTAGAGATACAGGCGGAATAGGATGCTATCCCATCCCTTAAGGGCTCGTATCTAACTGTAGAATGCCTGGTCGCTAATTCCCTTCTCCACTGATGGCTCTCACTCCAAATTTTATTGTAATGTGAGCATATAAGAAAAATCATAATGGTTATTGGAGAGCAATTTCATTTTCTAGTTACACAGTGTTTACTCAAATTCGTGTAAGGGTGTTTGTGTGTGTTTGTGTGTGTGTGTGTGTGTGTGTGTGTGAGAGAGAGAGAGAGAGAGAGAGAGACAGAGAGAGAGAGAGAGAAGGAAGGAGGGGGAGGGAAGGAAGGAGAGAGAGAGAGAGCATGTGTGAGAGAGAATTCTGCATATGTTTTAACTATTCAGAGCTTTGAGTAACAGCTTAAGTGGTATTAATAAAACAATTTCTGGTCTCCAGAGGAAGGCAGATCCTTAGAGCAGAATGTGGTATATTATGGTGAGCAGGTTTCGGTCTAAAATAAAAAATGTTGAAAGATATCCAGGGATGTTTGGGGGGAGCGGGGTATGTTGCCTTACTGGAAATTTTCTTTCTCTGAAGGGTGAGTTTATCTCTATTGTGATTCTGGGGAGAGAAGCTTTCTTTTTTCAAACTTCACATGAGGTTGTACTTTGTGGATGCTGAAGTATACTGATTCTAGGGAGAGTTCTCCAGCTGAAACAGGCTAAAACCTCTCAAGAAATATGCTTATAGTACAGATTACCAGCTTAGCTATTTTCTTTACCCCAAATTTTAATATACTGGGAACAACTTGGGGCCCACCTGTATTTAATGACCCTTCTGGTGATTCTGGTGCATGAATCTGAAGTTATGCTTTGGATTGTTTCTAGGAATAAGCCTACACATCACACATTAAAGGCAGTCTAATCCTTGGTGGGAAGAGCACCCTGTGAAGTTATTTGTTTTCCGATCTGACAAGTCAGCAGACAGCGCATGAGGCCCTGGACGCCCAAGTCCAGGAACTTGGCTCTTGCTATTAGACAGCCTGGGTTTGAACTCTCATCCTGTATTTGATGACAGTCATGCAACTTCTTCAAGCCTCAGTTTTGTCAGCAGCAAACTGGGGATAAAAGCTGCAGCAGCAACTGAGTTAGACTCTTATAAAGATGAAATGAAATGATTTTTCTAAAATGTTTGGTACAGAGCTGGCACAGGGTGCATGCGCAATAAAGTTGGAGTATTCCTGATATTTATTTGAAAAAGCAGACAAAAAATTATGGTAAATAAGATTTACACTTTTGTGTCACAACCTTACTCTTAGATAAGTATCATTGAGGACTTCGAACAGAGTCCAGGTTGACCAGCACAGAATTCCCTTCTGTGCTTGTAATTGTATTAAAGCAGGCTGGCGGAGGCTCTGCCTGCTCACTTCCCTGTGTAAGCGTTTTTGGAGCCTTCTACAGAGACTGATTTCACTCAGAAATGGGTCCAGAGGGTCTGTTGTCCTTCCCTAAGGAAGGTACATGCTTTCTTTTGATGTGATTGTCATTTAATCGAGAAATCTGATAAGCTAATCTCTGGACAGGATAATGCATCTGACAGTCATGGTTTGGAGACAATGCCTGGTAGGGTCTCAGGCTCACAATGGAAGGGAAAGAGAATTTTGGGGAAGATGGTAGTATCTCCTCTAAAACACTGCCTTTGTGGCTTTATTGACGTGTCCAAGCACTCTGAAGTGCATGTGAATTTCACTAAGGGAAAAGCTTGAAACTGGCCTCGGCGTGTATGTGTGTACAAATTCTCATGTATGTATGTGTGTGTGCATGTGCACGTGTGAGTGTGTGTATATGTGTGTGTGCACATGTGCATGAGTATGTGTGTATATGTATGTACGTGTGAGCGTGTGTATGTACATGCATGTGTATGTACCGTGTGCTGAGGCTCATGAGTTGCTACTTCTAAAGCAGGGTTTTGTTCTTAGAGGAATGCAAAGCTCACACAGTCTGGTATGTTGTCAAGCGGGTTAAAGTGTAAAGCTGAATATGTTAAATACACGTGGGTGTGTACTGGAGAACACCTTGTTTCCTAGTGCTTTGCACAGATGGGACTTTTTTTCCTATTGACTGAAATGAAGTATTAGCAAAATTGTGAAAGATGACGAGACAGACGGCTCTTTCTGTCCTCCACTATGGTCTCCCGTGATGACCTTTGAACCGTGACACTGGAGTCAGCTGTAGAACCTTGCAGCCCCATGGAGTTCTGATTAAATGGGTCAGACATTTCATCTTGACTCTGACAGCTCCAAAGCTCCTTAGGTTGACTACCTCCAGCACACCCTGACAACGTCTTCTGTAGACGTGCTGTAATGTGTCTTCTGTAGACGTGCTTTCGAATGTGCAGGGTCCTCTTTGGCTTTTTCTGTGTGTTCCTGAATCCACCAAACCACCCCTCAGCTTCTTCACAGAAGTCATGGATTTTCAAAAATAAAGGGAATTTCAGAATCCCCCTGGAACAGTGGTACAGATATTTGGCCATGTCTCCAGACACGTGATCACCACAGTGACAGGGCATGGTCCTAGCGGTTAATGAGTAGAGGCCAGGCATGCCACTAAATGTCCTGTTATGTACAGGGCAGGCCCACAAGGAAATGATCCGCCTGGAATATCAATACAGTCAAGCTCAAGGAGACCTGCCTTAGCTTAACCCCTTTCAGTTTACAAATGGGAAAATGGAGTCCAGCGGTGATGGTTTGATTTGCGCAAGGATTCATGTGCAATTATTGGCAGAATAAAGTCCCTAGCAGTGTAGCCTGTGGTAGAAGCCTGCATTTACTCTCTAACCCTTCCCCTTTCAACCTGCTGCCCTGGGATATTTGTCATTCATCTTGCCTCCTTCCTCCTGAACAGTCCCCAAGCTTTCAGTGGCAATGATTTGTTTCCCACAGTTTAGCATTTCAAATTTGCTTTTAGAAGAGCCTGCCTATTTAAGATGAATTGTGTGGGTTCAACCAGCCTCCCTTTCCTCTCCTGGGGGATGGCATTCTTGCAATTTGACGCCAGCACTGGGTAGGTTTTTTACTGGTCAGCACCTCTGATTGGGAGTTATATAAATCTTTGATTAATTTTAAAAAATGGGCAAATGAGGTAATTGTTACTTCATAAATCTGGTTTAATGAAGAAAATGTTTCTAATTTAGGCACTCACAAAATGAAATGTTAAGAGAGCGTCTTGTGAAGAGTGTGGCAGTCTCCTGCCTCCCCTAGAGAAGGGACGTGTACTGCTGGGTACTGCCTCTCCCTCCAGAGCTGCTGGGCCAAGCTTAGGAAGTCCACAAAGGCTTTGGATTTCCTTCCCCTTCCTTTATACTCTCCAGAGAGATAAACTGTTCATTACTGGAAGGCCGGGTTTGGGAGAATTCATGTCCTAAATGTGTATTTTTTAAAAAACTTTTTATTTCTCTTTAAATTTATTTTTTATAATAATAATAATTATTATTATTTTGAGACAGGATCTCACTACAGGCTGGCCTGTAACTCTCAATCTTCCTAATGCTGCGACATTGTAATAGAGATCCTTGTGCTGTGGTGACCCCTAACTATAAAATTACTTTCATTGCTACTTCATAACTGTAATTTTGCTCTTGTTAACAATTGTCATGTAAATATCCAATATGCAGGATATCTGATTTGTGACTTCCAAAGAGGTCATGACTCACAGGTTGAGAACTACTGATATAGACCCATTTAGCTTTAATCTCAGAGGTCCATCTGCCTCTGCCTTCTAACTGCTAATTAAAGGTGTGTGCAGTCACGTCCAGCACAACTCTTTATTTTCTTGGTTGTGAGTCTTAGCCTTTAACTGTGTGTGTGTGTGTGTGTGAGAGAGAGAGAGAGACCTCCAGCCATTAACTTTTCTCCATATATTTTTTATTTTTTGTGTGTATCTGTGAACATACTGTTGTGAATAATGAAGTCATCTAGTCAAATAATGTAGCTTTATTCTCAACATTTAGCTCGTCAGAATCTCTAACATACTGTGAGACACAGTCACTCCTGGTTCTAATTTGGGTGGCCTGGGTGGAGTCTAGGAGGACTAGTGCTTCCCGGCTTGCCTGGTGCGTTTTAGGTACAGGTAGAGTTAAGAATTCATCAGCGGAACATGCTGTTCAAACGCCTCCAGAACTTCGCTATGCACCGGTTCCTGCGTCCACCATGGAGCTTTGCATTTAAAAGCTAGAATGCAGCGGCCTTAGCTTTGGGCTAGGGCAGGGGAAAGCAGGGGCATGGCTCTGAGAGAAGCGCCTCTGCTGCTGTGGTATCCACCCTGCCCTACTTCAATAACTTTAGAGTTTATGCAGCAGAGTTACTCTCAACTGCGAGAGCACCGATTCTAGTGACAGAAAGAGCAATCAGTCCCCTTCAGGATGCAGAGACAGTAATGTTACAGGATCGGCAAGTATAAAGGAAGGCGATGTTTTTCATTGTTGACAAAAAGATGAGACCAGCAGTGGGATAGTACTCATCGTGACAGCCTTACCTTCCCAAGTGACAGAAGATTCGCGAGCAGCAGGGAGCTGCCTTTTCGGACACAAACGATCTAGTGTAATAGGTACCAATGCTGACAGCCCTGTAGATTTCCAGGTTTACTTTAAAAGGTTGAACCTTTGACAAGACATAGGGTCTTCGTTCGGTTGGGAGAGCCGAGCTCCCCAGGGTAACCCCTGTGACGGGCCTGATGCTAGCTAGGTCGGTAGAGGTCTTATCCTAACACAAGGCAGCAGGGAGACAGCCCCTGGGCCTGGAATGTTCAGTCTCATCCACAGTTGGCTTTCTGTTTCTCCACAAAAGCCACTTGGGAGCAGTGTGGCTTTGCTGTGAGGAAGGCCGCACAGGGAGCCTTCCCGGAACCCACGGCACAGCCGGGGAACCTGGAGTCCTCTGTGATGACAAGTGAAATATTTCACAGAATATAAATCTTTCATCTTGCAAATGTTCCTTCGGTGAGAAATTGGACAGTGGATAAAGAGTGGGCAGAGTCCTTCCCGGTGAATAAAGCGAAGGGACACTTCCTGTCTTTGTTCTGTGACTTGATAGTGAAAGGTTCTGCTAAAGGAGATTTTTCTGCTTGAGATGGGTTCATTGGCCACAACAGACCCCCTTAGCTCACTGACACTACTCATGTGTGGGGCTGGAGTGAAGAGAGAGAGAGAGAGAGAGAGAGAGAGAGAGAGAGAGAGAGAGAGAGAGAGAGAGAGAGACAGACACAGACACAGACACAGACACAGACACAGACACAGACACAGACACAGACACAGACACAGACACAGACACAGACACAGACACAGACACAGACACAGACACAGACAGAGCCAGTGAGTGAGCGCCTAGGCCATAAGACCTTCTGGTAAAGGTTGAGCAGGATCATGTGTCTTGTGTCCTCTCAGTCTTGTTCTCGCAAGCAGCTAAGTAGACTCGTAGCCTCCTGTTAGTTCTGGGTCTTTGAATTAGGTTCTTAACTATTTATGCATCTTGCCTCTCAGAAGACCCCATCTAAAGCATTGCTTTATAAAGTTATTATGAGATATCTGTGAGAGATTATTAGCACTGTGTCCACATTTCTTGGCTTTCCCTGGTTTGTAAGGTCTTTGAGGGTTGTTAGAAAGGGAACTGGAAGTTGGGGGGTGGAAGTCCGGGATGATGGGGCAGAGGTGCAGGGAAGAGAGAGGTGAGATGATCCGAAGGGTCCCCTCAAACTGTCCTGGTGAGAGGAAGCTGGCTTGAAGAATGGATGTGCTCAGCAGAGAAGGTGTCTAGGTTCCTCTGAGCTGATGCTCATGGTTAGCTAGGACCCAGCACTCAAGCCTACCAGTCATTCTTGCTCTTTGCATCTCTGAGGAACAGACGTCTGATTAATAAAGATCAGAAGTCAGTTAGTGCCAGGCCAACAAGGAAGTTCTTTACCATAGGGAAAATATTCAGGGATGCCATGAATGTTTGGGGGCTCACTCCACACAGACAATGGAAGGAGAGCTGGTCTTAGGCATGTACAAATGATCTATTATCTATGACAGAAGCCCTTCAGGTGAACAGCCCCATTAAGGTTGGAGCAGCAACAATGCTCATTGTTTGGTGGGCAGGACCTCTGTCGACCCTGTCTTTTAGCATGGAGTCCTTGCAAAAGCCCTCATCAAACATCTAAGACAGCATGCAAAAGGCCTTAGATGTATTCCTTTGTTCAACCCTCCCAACAAGAAGAGGAGGTGGTGTTGAATCTCGGCTGTAGAGTTGGGAGTGCTTTGCTTAGAAAGGTCAGGGTATGTGCGAAGTCCCTCCTGGATGGTAGGGAGAGATTTGAGGTGGTGCACAGTTCCTTCCCCTTTAGAGGGTCTTTACCATTCCCGTGGTTATACGGCAAAGGTTTTAAAGCTGTTTGGATTTTTCTACTAAGGATTGATATCTGTGAGAGTAAAATCTCTAGATTTAATTGTGCCAGCCATCCGACTGTGGGACCTGAAGGCTTCTGCTTCCCAGCAAGGTGCGGAAGAGATGAAAAACTCTTTCTCTGCTTCTTTCTACTTACTTTACACATTGATGTGGCATTTTACCATGGAAATCCTTCCTGCCCACAGTATTGTAGTTGCTTTTCCATTGCTGTGAGGGGATGCCATGACCAAGGCAACTTAGAAAAGAAGGCATTAAATTGGGGGTTTGTTTACTGTTTCAGAGGGTGAGCCCAAGATTATCATGGTGGGGAAGATGGCAACAGGCAGGGCATGGGAGCAATAGAGAGATTACATTTCATTGTACAAGCAGGAGGGTGGAGAGAGGGAGGAGAGGTTGGGGAAGGAAGGAAGGGAGGGAGAGAGAGAGAGGAAGAGGGAGAGGGAGTGCAAGGCTGGGCCTGGTATGAGCTTTTGAAATCTTAAAGGCCACCTCTAGGTCTTCTACTACAAGGTCAAACCTCCTTATCCTTCTCCAAATACTTCCACTAACTAGGTACCAAATATTCGAACCTATGGAGGCTGTTCTCATCCAAACCACCACATATGGTTTGTATCAACCTCCTCTTGAAAGAAAGGCAGTTAACAGTTCCTAGCTGGTAACATTACCTATAAACTGACAAACAATTGAGGATCAACTATCTGGTTAAGCTGAAAGAGCATCCTCAGCCTCCATTTACCTTGAGAACTACAGCAGCATTACCTGACATCCTATAACAAGACCTTAAGTGGTGATACCTCTGAATGATCAGGCTCAGTGGCGGAGCAGCTTGGAAGGTTAGTGTCTTAGTCAGAGATACAATTGCTGTGATGACTAGACTATGACCAGAGCAACTCGTATAAGAAATGGTTTGTTGGAAGCTTTCTGCTTCCCTTCCACAGCATCCACTGTTCATCACTGAAGGGAATCAAGACAGAAACTCAGGCTGAGAGGAAACCTGCCTGGAGGTAGTAGCTTATGCAGAGGAGTACTGTTTTCTAAGTTGCTCAACCTCCTTTGTGGTACCAACCCAGGGCCACCAGCCCAGGGATGGTGCTACCCACAACAGACTGCACCCTCCCCCAATAATCACTAATTACTAAGATGTCATATAGACCCACCTGCTGCCTAATCTTATGGAGGTGTTTACTCATTTGGGGTTCCCTCCTCCAGTGACTCTAACTTATGTCAGGCTGACATAAAACTAGCTAGCACAGTTAGTCAAGGCCTTGTATCAACTTGTCCTAGGGGATAGGTAAACAAATATCTATTTATCCTAGATAGGGTACTAGTGACAGATGAAAGTCATGCATAGTGAGTCAATAAATTTGACTGTGTTTATTTACAGAGGCACAGGTAAGGATTCACTTGGAGAAGAATTGGCAACTTACAAGCAACTACACCACTGAATAAAGTGCCTCTAGCCCTTGCAGCTGTTAAGTGTTTACAAATCCCCAAGGGTAGGGTCTGGTGTGTCTGGTGAACTGCCTTTCAGGCCCTCTCAATGATCTAAATCTTGTGCAGGTCTTGGGTGAGTTATCACAGACACTAAGCGTTCAGGAAGACAGCCTTGTCATAAGCCTACAGGACAGCATTCCACAGCATTCTTCTGCTTCCTCTGTGCTTTAACATTCTATCTGCTTCCCTTTCTTAGTTACAGCCTGAAATTTAGAGGGGGCGATATAGATGTCCTGTTTAGGGCTGAGTGTTCAGTAGACACTTATTCTCATAACTAAGTTACAAGCCTCTGTTGTCATTACCATCCAGTACAAGAAAAGTGTCTCCCACGAAGGCTCCAGCAACAGTGATTTATGGGTATCAACACAAGGATTTAGAAAGCAGCTTGCCAGTACATGCATCCATTTAACAAAACAATAGCCACCATATCTGGTTGCTCAGAGGACATAGACTAGGCGAATAATTTCCACATCCAGTACTTCTCTTTGAAAAGGGAAGTATACACAGGTTACTCACGGGGCAGGGCTGGGGTAACTGTCCACCCTTGGATCATACACTGTTTTATAGTATATACCTTCCAGGAACTACTATTCCAGCTTTAAAGACTGTCAAAACTCACAGACACCGAGTTTGGCTCTTGGTCAGTTTCTTTCTTAACAACTCAGTTTTGACATAAATTTTGGCATGTTTGCTTTTTCGTGATCCAGTCAGGTCTCTTTTGTCTGCCTTTTCTTTTTCTTGTCACCTCTTGATTGTACTAGCACTTTATGAATGTGATTTACATTTCAACCTGAATTATTTAGATCTGCCAGAGCCTCTCCTGCCTTGTGAAGATCACATCCTATCTTGGGGCTCAGCAACATCACTAATGCCTCATATCAACCAATGTTAAAGTCTCTGCTGAATCACTTTTGTTTCTTAATTGCCTGGTGTACTGGGCCTTGAATCCTTCCTTCCTCTCAACTACCAATTCTCTAAGCAATGCCTGTCATTTCTCCATTGTCTTCCAATTCCTGATATTCACAGGGAATTCAGCCTTAGATAACCAAAGGTACCTAGTGGCTTACATGTGCTAGTCCATCAGAGATTAACTTCCCTTTTACCAACCAGATTAAGGCTATCTGAGTTGGTAGAAGGTCTTTGTCTCAAGGAAGTATGTGCAGCTATGCTATTCATCCTTTCTGCTTCCGTGGCTGATTACATCTTTCCCCAAAGCCTCATGAGTCCGGCTGTGAGACACACTTATTCCTTGTTAAGAAGTCTTTGGCACTTCCTGATTATCAGAACTTTCTATATGGGCCTATTAGTAACTTAGTATATGGGCCACATCTCCATATTGTATCATGGATTTTCCCTTCCTTGGTGTTAAATATCACATTTGGAAGCCACCTTCTGTCACTCTTGTTTTACTGCCTTCCTCTTTATTGTCCAAGTCTTCCACAGATGTCAACCTTTTAGATCCCAGGAGGGAATATTTAACACAGATCCACTTTGTACTCTCTTTCTCTCATGGCCCACCAGCCCTGAAGCTATAAGAAGTGTCATGCCAACACCTTGATCTCAGCCCCTCTTCCTGACAATTCAGAGACAGCAACAAAGGACAGCATTGTGTGTGTTTTTTTTCCTTTCCTTTCTTCCTTCCTTCCTTCCTTCCTTCCTTCCTTCCTTCCTTCCTTCCTTTCTTTCTTTCTTTCTTTCTTTCTTTCTTTCTTTCTTTTTTTTAACTCCTCTATTACTGGGGCAAGTACTTCCTGGAATTTTACCTCACTGAGGTTGGGGAAGCATTGGTGTGGAAAACCTGAACGTTTGGTGTCAGAAGCACTAGCAAACATAGACTGCGGTAGGATGGCTAGACTCTGACCCAGGCTGTCTGAACAAAGCATGCTCTTGATGCTGCTGCCTTTATCCTCCCTCTAAGACTGGGCTGCATATAACTTCTTTATACATAACTCTTTTTTGGGGGGGAAAATAGAATTATGATCTTCTGAATAAAAGGATGATATATTTAGGAGCCTAAAGGAAAATTTAACTAAATCTTAATTGTTAAGAGATCCAGTGGCCATTAGATTTCAGAATCTTGTAAAAGAACATGAGTTGGTCTAGGGCGTCCAGTGTTTTCATTTTGTTAGCTATTCTAGAAGTACTGCTGTCTTTTCCATTCAGAAAATATAGTACGAAGTTTCAATATTGTATTTTGTTAAATATAAAATTACTTGTATGGTAAAATCATTCACTCATACCAATATTCATTTACAGTGAATTTCTTGACAACAGTGATTATTGGCATACCTTTTGACATCCAGCAATGTGTTGGGGATTTAATAACCACTCAGGGTAAATCTGTTGATTTTATTCATTTTTTCTATTACATAAACATGTGTTCCATGTGGAATTGATAAAGCAACTGAGCAAAAGAAAAAGATAAAACACCAATAACCACCCTACCCTCTAATAACTACATGAAGATATGAGCTATAGAATTTTACTCCTAAAAAGTTGAGACTCAAGAATTTTATACCCAACCAAGTTGTCTTTCATGCATGAAAGTAAAAGAATTATGTTCTTTGTAGGAAAAATGTTCTGATAAGTAATTCTCATTGGGAAGGTTTCAGTCATGTATTTCTTTTGAAGAAAGTGATGGAAGACTATAGTAAATGCTCACAATAGGAAAGCAAGAGTATAAAAAATGATGAGAACAAACCCTTAAGTTACCAGTATGCATCTATTTGTGTCTACATAATTACAAATATTAGTAATTACATTTAAGTGCTATTTTTTTGGTAAAATATTATTCCTAGGAGATGTGTAAAAATAATCTCATGCTGATTTATATGTGAATGTCTAGATATTGTGTCAATGTCCTAGAAAGAAGGAGGACTGAGGGGACTGAAGTGCAGGTCAAGGACTCTAACTTGGATAATAGCACCCCCTCTTGTACCTGGGGCTTGTCAGTAGCTAAGCGAGGGTTACTATAATGAGTTTTAGACAATCATACAGTTTATGAGTTTTGCTTTTGAGCTTTGTTCCATCTAAGCATGATAAAGAGGGACATATTTTTTTTCCTGTCTTCTTATGAGTGATGTCCAACTGATTCTAGAAATTAAAGAATTTATTAGGCTGTGGAGATGTCCCAGGGAGTACACATGGCTGCCATGAAAGCCTGATGACCTAACTCTGATGCTGAGAACCCAGAGTAACTCTCGAAGGGTGTCCTCTGACTTTGCCATGTGTGCTGAGGTGCATATGTGAATGTATGTTTACACACAGACACACACACACACACACACACCACTTTACATTTTTTTTAAAAGTCATAGTCATCACACTGAAGCTAAAATTACAGCTGTTGCCATATCTCTGTATTAGGAGACACTACATAAATTAGAATTTACTAAAGGACACTGTCTTCTAATGTTGGCTGAATTTGTACCCAGCATATTCTGGTTGTAGCTTTTACAAAATACAGAGGTACACTTGAGCTGCAGGTAGCCCTGTTTTAGAAATGTTGGCTAGTCTAATCTCCTAATTGTGTTGAGTGGAGGGCAGGGTGAGCCAGGAGGTTCAGAAGGTGACTGGTTAAACCTCCTACGTGAACAGGCCATGCACAGACAGCTTAATCAACACTTCAACATGGAAGTTAGCAGCCTTCCTGTGAGCCAGGGCTGTCAAACCTCATTACTGCACAGATCATCCTGTTAGGTGTCCACTGAGAGCGGGAGGATGTTTTAGGAGACAGGTTAGGCTCTGTGACTGTTATGACACAGGTTTAGTTGATGCCATTCCAGGTGGTGGTCATAGCTTCATCTAAAAAATGTGGATAGTAATAACAATCCCAAAACCAGTGATAGGAAAGAACATTCAACCAAATGTGCTATATACCTTTAGTGGATTATAAATCCAGAAATCCTGGGGGTGAGGGGAAGAAACAGCTTGCCTCATCAAGTCCTGTGTGGGCAGAGCAATTCTCTGAGAAATCTCCCTTCTTCCTTGTTATGTCGCCAACTCAACAGCGGGCTTTCAGGATATCAAGGTAAAAGGTTAAAGATCGGCTCTAGAAAGTCATGGGCAGAAAATTGCAAATAATTCTGCCTATTTTCTATTAGCTGGGACTAGTCACATGGTTCTGCTTCACTGGGGAGTATAGACTTGCTTGAGTAATCAGGGAGAAACCACTATAACACAAAGGAAGTTAGTGTATGAGTTGATTAAATTTTGTCAACTTGACATAGAGTCATTGAGAAGAGGGACCTTTACTTAGGGAATTGCCTCCATTAGACTTCTCTTTGGACATATCTGTGGGGTGTTTTCTCGATTGTTGATTGATATGGGAGGGCCTAGATCATTGGGGGAGGTGTCATTCCTGGCCTATTGTCTAAGTTAGGGTTTCTATTGCTGTGAAGTGATACCATGACCAAGGCAACTCTTACAAAGGATAACATTTAAGTAGGGCTGGCTTATAGGTTCAGAGGTTCAGTTCATTATCATCAAGGTGGGAACATGGTAGCATCCAAGCGGGCATGATGCAGAAGGAGCTGAAAGTTCTGTATCTTTTTCCGAAGGCAGAGAGAAGATTGGCTTCCAGACAGCTAGAACGAGGGTCTTCAAGCCCATGCCCACAGTGACACACTTGACCCCACAAGGCCACACCTTCAAATAGTGTCACTCCCTGGTCCAGGCATATTCAAACCACCACATCTAGGTTCTAGAACAAGAATAGCTGAGCAAACCAGGGGAAGCAAGCAAGCAAGCTGTACTTCTTCATGCTTTTGCATCAGTTCCAGCCTTCAGTTTCCCCCCTTGAGTTCCTACCCTGACTCACTTCCGTGGTGGGTCATCATTGGGATGCATAAGCCAAGTAAACCCTTTTTGTCCCTTTGGCCTCTCCAAAGATTAGGGCTATCTGAAGCTACGGAAAGCCAGAGGATAGTTGGTGATACTGTTGAGGACTGAGAGGAGAGAAGGAACCTATGGCAGCTCAGCCAGGTGTGCCTAAGTGTTTTATCATAGCAACAGGAAGTAGCCATGACAGTGCACATAGATGGAGAAGAATCCCAGAGTATGGTCAGAAATCAAGCACAGGCTGGATGTCTATTTCAGTTTAGATGGCCACTGGGCACCAGAAGAATCCAGAAAAAAAGGCAAGTCATATTTATCATGCTCTATCATAATTAGTAATTTACCTGTTCTTCTTTCCCAGTAGGCTAT
The DNA here is from genome assembly GCF_004785775.1 of Grammomys surdaster. NCBI lineage: Eukaryota > Metazoa > Chordata > Mammalia > Rodentia > Muridae > Grammomys > Grammomys surdaster. The sequence goes on from NW_021604569.1 coordinate 10,290,218, forward strand.
GATTACTCAATGGCAATGTATCATTCACTGTTTGGTATTTGTCAATTTCTGATAAACAAAATAGATGAACCAGTGTCATCTCAGTTGATGGACAGAGCCCTCGTGGTACAAATGGCTAGAATCCACCAACACACAGGTTTGCACAGAGCAAAGCTATGTTTCACAGCTCTCTGTGCATGTAGATGAACCACTTTCCTGAGTCCTGGCCGAGGAAGGTGTGTAAGGATAGGTTCCCCATGTAGACATTGCCAGAAGCTTACTGTGCATCTTCTACAAGCATCTTCTCTTCCTTCCATGTACTGCCTTAGGATAGAAAGAGCCTGGATCCCGGAGTCTCCAAAGCAAATGGAGACATGGCTTGAAAAATTGTATCAGTTGTCTCAAATATGGACTAGTTAGCTCCAGCAGGTTCTGAACTTATATGGCTAATGAAACAAGGGTCTGGGCACAATAAGCATGTTCTTTAGGCTTTATAACATGATATAGTTGTGCGTTGAGCATGACTGCTGAGCCTACTTGGCTGCTGGGCCCAGGATAACTGACTGCACCAACAATCAGGACTGTATGAGGCTACTGAAAGCCAAAGGATAGTTGGTGATACTGGTGAGGGCTGGGAGAGGAGGAGGAACCTGTGGCAGCTCAGCCAGATGTGCCTCAGCTTGGCTGCCCCTTGTCTTTCTGTCCCTCTGTGAGCAGTCTGTGAGTGTGATTCCTTTCTTCTAGTGGGTAACTCCAGAGATATTAATGTTCTTTTTGCTTTACAAGGCATCACCCCAAGAAATAAGTAGAGTTCTCTGTTGTGTTTTGATTTGTTCATAGTTAAGGCTTCGTTCTAATGACTGGGACTGCTCAGAATACATAGACAGTTGTTTCTTCTTTTAACTAGTTTAATTTTTACAGACCTAGTGGAAAACGTCTTTATTCAACATTATTTTAAAGAAGTTTATTCCAGGACTCAATTTTCTTCCAGTTTTCTAGAAAAATCACTTCAATCCACTAAAATCCATTCATTTAATGGCTTTTCCTTGCACACAGCTAATACTTCACCATTTGATCAAATATTCTCAGTATCTTCACAAGATTCAGCCAGAGAGATGCCTGATGGGAAAATCCTCTCTCAGTGGCAAAGCCTCTCTCATCTGGACTAATTGAAATGGGAAACCAGTCTGAGTTAGTGACATTGAACGGCCGGATGTTTCTCAAGGAGGTTAGTTGCTGCGTGGTTTCAACTTATTCAAACTAAACTAAGGAACATGTAGAAATAACAATAGTTCTTAGCTTGTTGCCTGAATCCAACTTTCTGGGAGTTTGCTATCTACAGCCATCTATCTATTTGTATCCAAAGTTGCCTCCTTGTCTATCCTGTGAAATCTTCTTGCTTTCTTGAAAACCCTTTGTCTTCAGCTCTTTTGAACACTGTTTGTTCCTTTGTTAACAGTGGAGAATCATCATGAAACTCTCTTTCTGTGCAATTACAAGTTCAGAATTCGAAGCTTTATATTTATAGAGTGGTGATTTATTTATATATAAATAAAGTGGTAATTTATTTATAGAGTAGTAATTCATTTGTAGCCAGAAATTTCTTGACTTCCTAATTATTCATGCTTTCCTAGTTATAACAAAGTTATTGTAAAATTATTTTTAATTGGATTATAGTTGTTTTGTTTTTGGGAAGAAAAACTGGCTTATCTGCAGGGGCCAGTCCTGTTATTGGGAAGGTCCAGGAAGCACTGGAGTGTGAGCTGTGCTTTTCAGCCCCAGATCCTGTTCTTTTGTGTCCAGGGCAGAGCTTGGCTGCAGCTCAGATGCCACGTTTCTCTGAAGTGAACTTTAAAGTGTGAAGATTGTGTTTTGCTGACTGTGCAGGAAAGCCAGCAGAGATCAGGTGAAAACAGTGTGCCACTCCTGGTTTTGTTCACCTCATGTTCTTACTATTACAGTATTTTTCCTCTCAGATGCATGGCATAAGATGCCCATGGTGGGACTGTATCTTCGAGAACTTTAGGTGGGTACAGAGCATAAGATAGTTTATGGGTAGAACAACAATGTAGTGTATTCTCTGGAGCTAGACGCTTCTAAGAGAGAAAAGGAGGGTTTCAGTCATGCCAGGAAATAGACAAATAGGAAATAGGAGTGGGGCTTATCCTGACTCTGTGGCATGCATGCTGATGCTGTTCAACTAACTGAGCTATCTTGTCTGGCCTCCGTGGGAAAGGATGTGCCTAGTCCTATGGTGACTTGAGGCGCCAGAGTGGGTTGGTACCCCGGGAGGGACTTCCCCCTCCTCAGAGGTGAAGGGAAGGGGGTTGAGGGTGGGGCCATATGAGGGAGGTCTGGGAGGATTGGAATATAAAATGAACAAAAACATAAATTAATAGGAAAAAAAAGAAAGTGGGCTCAGCAAGCCATGGAGATCAAACTGGTAGGCAGCGTCCTTCATGACCTCTGAATTGGCTCCTACCTCCAGGTTCCTGCCTTACTTGAGTTCCTCTGCTGACTTTCCTTCAAACAGTATGCTATAGTTTGGGTCTTCAATGTCTCCCAAAGGTGTGGTTCCAAGGAAGGCTCTCTGGGGCCTGGTAGGAGGTATTTAGGTCATTGCAGGAGTGTCCTGAAGGATCTTATGAAAATTTTCATTCTCCCTTTACTTTATTGCAAGGTGAGGAGTTTTGCTCTTTCTCTCCAGGCTTGGTTTCCTTGCCATGGGCCTCAGAGAAATGGAGTCAATAAATTATAGACTTACATTTCTAAAATGGTGAGCCCAAATCCATCTTTTCACAAGTTGGTAATTTCAAATATTTCTGTGTGGGGAGGGTATATGCATGAGTGTGTATACATGCATATGCTGGTACATATACATATGTGTGCATGTGCATGTGTACTGAGACCAGAGGTCTCACCACACAGGGTGTTTCCCTCTGTTACTCTCCAAGTTTATTTTCTCTTTGAAGCTGAAACTGATTTGGCAAGGCTAGCTAGGCAGTGAGCCCTGGGGTTCCTCCTGTCCTTACCTTCCTATTGCTACGCTTTGGGCTCAGGTCCCTTACCTGATTTATGTGGGTGCTGGGTATCTGAAGTGAGGCCCTCATGCCTGCATAGCTCACACGTTACTGACTGAGCCATCTTTCTGCACTGTAGGCATTTAAAAAGAACACAACAAGCTCATAAAGCAAGGCTGACATCTGGAGACTCCATGGACTCAAGAGAGGACAAAACTGGGAAATGCAATGATCCTGAGTCTAAAATGACCACAGAAAAGATTTCCTGCTGCTCAGGAAGATCCTGACTCCCATCTTTAGATCCCTCAAAATAAAGTTGCGTTAAAAGCTTCTCAGATTTGCTAACAAATACTAAACCCCTTAATTCAGGTTCAAATACTGTTGAGAATCTGCTATCTTTTGTTAAGGCTACAGTAACATGTAATATCTAGTCACTGTCCTAGGGGCTCTTAGGGACTGGGAGGAGTGCAGATTTCTGTCATCTATCTGTCCATCTCTTAATGATGATGAAAGGTTCTAATAAGAGAGATGAATTTTGAATGTTTATTTCAAGTGTCTGCAGGTATAGGTTGATGGACTAGGTCAGGAAAGGGGCTCCACCCCAAAAGGTAGACTGAATGAATCTGCAGTTTGCATAGGATCCTGACAATCCCTTAGAGACAATCTGAGGGTTCTTGGAAGGTAATGCTCCCCTATAGATCTAAAGATGATTTTGGGTGGAGGCGTACCAAAGGCTTTAGGATTCGTGTGCCAAAGAGCTGTGGCTGTTGACATTATACTGAGAAAGAAAAGGAACTGGAAAGCCCTGACTATCTACGGACTTTTCGGTAGTATACAAGTCACTTCTGAACACTGTCTAGTTTAAACTTAACACTGATCCCATGGTGCTAGCAGGAGAGCTCTCATGAGAGTCCCACTGTGTGTCCCATGACTTGCCTATCAGAAGACAGGAGACAGAGTCTATTAAGGATAATGACTCGACTCTAAGGTGCCCAGTTGACCTGTGGGACATCAGGGAACTCTTTGGAGTCTCTTCTACTTCTGGAGTCCCCTGAATATCCAGATACTTTGGGTTCAGGAGTCAGACCCGATATATTCTGCCTTGTGTACAGATTGGGCTGTCAAATGATCTCTACTCATGTTCAGGCTGATGAGAAGGTTGGTTTCTGCTTCCAACAGGGGGTGGTGCGGACTCTTTTAGCCTTCTAGCCCTTTACTCTCAACCCTCCCAAGGCTTTCTAGCTAGCAAAACCCACCTTAGAGCTCCTTCAGGGAGCTGGGTTGGAGGCTGGGTGCCACCCCCACACCACATGTGATCGTGTCTCAGCTTTGAAGGCTCCAGTTTAACCTTTGATTTTCTCTCTCTCCTCCTCTGACCCTCTCTCTCTCCTCAGCCCCTTTCTGATTTAGAGACATGAAAGAACCTGTTTCAGGACTTCATGATTTTAATAAAAGCAGGGCACTGTAGGCCACAATACTTTAAATGAAGAATCGGATCCTCATCCTTCTAATTTAAAGGAATGAAATTTGTTGAAAATGTTCATCCAATGTGCAGAACCAGTTGTAGGGGTGTTCTGCTGTTCCAAGGAAGACCTGACCTTTGCAACTTCCTTGTTGGCTTTGGGATCTGCCTGGAGAGCCGGCCAGCAGCGGGGCTCGATCACAGGCATCCTGTGAGGCCTCCCAGTGTGCCTGGTGTCAAAATTGCTATCTTCTTCACTAGCGGTTTTGTAACTTGTCATAAGAATTAGTTCCAGCTTACTGGAGAGCCCCCAGAAGAAGAAGTGTTGTGGCCTTTTCGAAGGCCTTTTATAAGATGCCACCACTCGAGGCCAAGCCAGGTGCAGCTGGGAACAGTAGCATGTGGGAAGCGGAAGTCCCATTGGGTATTCCTGGACCATTTCCCTCTTTGGCCTCCATCTTGTTGCTGGCTGGAAAGTCTCTTGGGACGTGGAAACAGACACTTCTTTTTCTCTGCTGAGCTTCTTTTAAGAACCCCTCTCTTTGGAAATTGTATCCAAGCCTCTGGGCTGAAGACCTGTGTTCCTTCCCAGATCTCTTGGAAAAGAACGTTCACTTCCCCGTCCTTGGTTCCAGCTCTTCAGATTTTATCTAATCCTATAAATATCAAGCCCATGCCCTCCCTTTCTGTGCTAAGCGGAGGCAAGGCTGCATCCTGGCGTGTTATGGGATAAAAGGTAGCACCATGTTACAGATCTTAGAAAATTCTTGACATTTGTCCCAGGAACATCCACTGTCTCAATGCAAAGCCTTCCTTAAATAAGTCAGACTCCCCCTCTGACTACTTTGGCAGAATTTGTGGAGAGCTACTGAGTGCAGATTTCCAGGCCCTGCTTGGTTTCTGGCCCACACGTGGATGGAGCAGATGAATACATCGTGCCACCCGAGAAGGAACAGTGGGTACCACAGTCTTTCTCAGTCTCTGCTTTGCCTAAGAATCTCATTCGTAGTTTCTTTGATACCATACACCAAGTGCTTGCTGTTTGGAAGAGAGGGCCACACAGTGTGAAAGAAAGGACACACAGACACACATGCACAGAGATGCACGCACCAGAGGACCACAGCAGGGGGATGGGTTAAAAAACAGCTCAGGTGGTACTATGAGTGAGGCGTTTACTCAGCCAACAGATTCAGCATCACCTCATGTAGGTACAGATTCTTAGCTTCCTCCTGAGCATTCTGCTTCCAGGATCACCTGACCCATGAGTCCACTGTCCATTGCTTTCACACTGGGCTATCTCTTTCTGTTTTGAGATGATAGGTCACAGCTTGGAGGTGGTACAAACAGGAGCTAAAAAAAAAAATTCACTTTCCCCACAGCCACACCATAACTGTTTGCACTAACTGTCCTCTGTCTTCTCACATTTATTTCCATGTGATATCAATATTGTCAATATCAATTTAGATGTAATCAATATCAATTTAAAAAGCATAAACAAAATTATATTATATTTTAAATTTTTCCTTTTTGCTCACTTAGTGGTAGATATTTTTTCATGGAAGTAAAAATACTTTTGCCACATTAATTAAAAAAAAAAGAATCTTTGAATGATGCCCATAGCACGAGTCTTTTCAAATCGTTAGAATTTCTAAGCCACTTGGAGGAGAATATCCTTGTACATACATCTTTGTGCATCTCTGAGATAATTTCATCAAAATTAATTAAGTAGGTTCTTTTCTTTACGATGTATACTTCAGATGTAATTTGCTGAACATACGTGTCAGAGATCAGTGTAGGAGATGACGACTTCCCATTTAATAAGGGCTATTAATCACACTGTTACTCTTTCATTTTATAATCAAAAAGTACACACGGGCAGGACAAGTTGTGCTCAAGTATTTTTATTTTGCATAATTAGCAGACTTGGGGCCACTGGCGAGGGACTCTGTCAGCCGTCGTGAGACAAGCAGTATCCCAGCAAACATGAGCAGGGAAGGGAGGCTCTCGGGGTGTCGCTTGATGAAAAGCATCTCAAAGCTTTGGAAACTAAAGTGAGTCTCTAGAGGGACAGAAAGTCCGTGTGTACATTCTGATTTAAATCTGTCCATGCACGGGTCTGCAGATTAATTAAGAAGTCTGCTGGTGGCAGCGCTAAGAAGGTTGGCAGATTTTCAACTCAGATTGACACCATTCAAGACAGAGGCGTAACTGATGTTAATTCAAGAATCCTAAGACATGTCACAGATTCTGTGGAGAACATCTGATATGTATAGAGAGCTCGAAGTAAAGTCCTGGGGAAAATATGTTCCAGACGGCTACAGATGTTCTCGGATCAAATCGTGTTTCTGTGAAGTTCTATAGCGTATTCGCCTGACAGCACAGCTGATGCAGAAGGACAATTTAAGGGTTTCTTCCTGCTAAAAAATAATTGATTCTATCAACTTTATGGGTAATGTTAGTCACATATTTTGAAGCTTGTAATGGTAGATTTAGAAGGTGTCTGAATCTCTAGTTAATCCAGAAAAAAAAATCAGCCATTTGAGTCCATTTGGAACAATATAAACGCCATGAACCATGCAGAAACCCCCAGAATCTAACCAACTGTTTAACCAAATGAAATACATTTCTGGGTCCTCAGGTGTCACTCCGGGGTGTATGTGATCACTCCAGATCTTGACTCTGAGGCATTAGGCATGGTGGGAGGCTAGGGAGACAGTTCTGACAACCCCTGGGAGAGCTTTGCCATCCCCTCCCGGAATCAGTGAAAACACAGGAGCACAAATTCCCACACTGAAAGTTCTGTCGTAAAGTCAGGGCAGTGACAGAGTCCCACAGAATGTACAGAGGCTGCAAGTCCTACTTATCAAGTCCACACTGATTCCAAATATTTTCAGATGAGCCAGGCATAGAAATTTGACCTATATTTCAAGGATGAGAGGTTAGTGGACAAGTAATAGGAAAGTGGGGGGAGGGGGAGTCCTGAGGGTTAGAGGTTTAAGCAGGGATGGGGGGAGTCATGGGAAAGAAGAGGGTTAATCAAAGCCCTTAGTTTTGTCATTGGGTATAGGTACCTGCCTGGAAGACCTAGATTTGGTCCTTGAGATCCAAAATGTAAAAGGGAAAGGGAAGTCTGACTCCTATAAGTTGTTCTTTGACCTATACTAGAGTATCATGGTGTACACACACACACACACACACACACACACACACACACACACACACACTGTAATTAAAGAAAAACTCTTGAGGAAACTTTGTAAGCTACTTGACTACATAAAGAAAACCAACAGAAGTTAGAACACAGGTGTCCTGTATGGAAGGATAATGTTTCTGCTACAAGATACGGGTCATTAAATGAAAAACCTCAGTGCTGGGCACGGGGTACCATCTTCCAAGTTACTATTCAGGGAGGCTCAGAGCCTCCCTCCACCCCGCACCCTCCCAAACAACACAGACTATTGTTTTTGTTTTGTTTGTATTGTTCGCCCATTAGAACTAAGACATATGCTTGGTTGCAGAAATCAAGTTGGAACTGATCTGAAACACTTTCTGGGGGACGAAAGTCATCAATGCTTTTCCCCAGTGGTGAACCATGAATACAACTCCACCTGCCCGGCAAATGTGCTCATTGGTGCTGTAGTGGCATAAAAGTTGGGGGTAACCAACTGTTTCCTGATTAGATCTGAGGCCTGCCCCACAGGAGAGGAGTCATACCAGGTACAGTAAAGTTGTTCATGGCTGGAGACGTCATAGGCCTTAGGGAGAACCTACCATTGTTGCTCTGATAAATGGAAATGTTATCAAACTGACTTCTAAATATTTGTGTCGATACCCATATGTTTCTGCTGGTTTCAGCCTTGGCTAGAAAAGCTCTTTCTGAGTGGGTGGCAGTTAATGTAGGGATGCAAAACTGGCTGAAGAGCTGAGAACCAGTGACTGTTGGGTGCTTAGCCCTAAGTGAGAAGTCTGTATCCATCTCCTCTAGGCTCATGGAACATTGCTGAAGAGGCTTTAGAAAGAATGTAAGAGTCAGCAGACATGGTATTGCTGTGAAAAGCTGTCCACAACAGGAGAGACTGTCGCACTAATGAACTCAGCAGCTTTGGTTATCTGCTCGAGACCAAACCAAGAACACCAGTCAACGTTCAAACAGACAGCATTGACTGGACTGGGTTGAATAAAAAAAATATGAAAAAAAATGAGGGCATGGAGTAGGGTGTCGGTGGTGCTGTAGAGTGCTTGGGAAAAGGTTGGGAGGTGGCTATGATTATGAAATATTATCATTTTAGTTGTGAGCCTAGCCTTTCATGGCTGAGCCATTTTGCCCGGTTGATCAAGATATTTCATATCCATGTATGAAGCTGTCAAAGAATTAATAAAAATATTTTTAATTATAAAATAATTCATTTATTTTTGTTTTATGTGTTATTTTGCCTGCATGTATCTATGTGAGGGCATCAAACTCCCTGGAGCTAGAGTAAACAGACAGTTCTGAGCTGCCATGTGGGTGCTGGGAATTAAACCTGGGTCCTCTGGAACAGCAAGCAGTGCTCTAAGCAGCCCCATAAAACACATTTTTAAAAAAGAAAACTTTGACCCAGGAAATGCCTCAGCTTCGAAGGTGATTTTATTTTTAGCCATCCCAATGAGGCGGAGCCAGGAAGATGGGAGGAGTTTAATTATTTTCTGAGGAAGCAGAGCTCTCAGAGGCAGATAGGACCTGCCGATGTTATTCTAGGAGACGTCGCAGTACAGTTGTGCTCAGGTGTGATCTAAGGGTGAAGTGAGAAAAATAAGGTGCCATTTAACAACACCCAGGGGCAGATGTGGTTTCAGCATTGTTACCATTTACTGAACTTCAGCTGAAGCGTTTTCTCTTAGTAACTACCAGTGTACTGTCAGTGCAGTACTGGACAGAAGGCCTCAGGAAGGGAGGGCTCGTGCTGGCCGGAAGTTGGAGCACACAGTTTGTCATGTGTGTGGGGGGGTGATGGAGTAGGACCTCACGACAAATGATGACATTGTATCTGTTGTCAAGAAGCAGGGAGAGATGAGCACCGGCGTTCAGCTTCCCCCTTCCCCCTTTCCAGGACTCCAGCCATGGATTGGTGGCACTTATGATTAGGGTCTTCCCTGCTCCCCTAAAGCTTTCTGGAAACACTGTCACAGACAGTGGCACCCAGAGGTGTGCTCACGTGACCATGGATTCTAACTCCAGTGAGATCGATAATGAGAACCCCACCATTCCATACCTCAAACACCTTTTGGCAAAAGCATTTCTAATATGCTGAATCAGCTGTGGCACACAGTAGGGGTGTGGCGCACTGTAGGGGTGTGAGTCCACTTTGAGAAATGTGAGGAGTCAGTGTGGTGTTGATCAGCCTATGGGGAGTTGGTGTGTGTATAGCCTCTGCCTGTGCTGGTAAACAGTGATCTGTGGAGTGGGGACGGAGATAGGGAGGTGACTTGTTCTATTTTCTGTCTGCTGCTGGGGTGTGTGAACTCTGCTTGGGCAGATGAAATGGGACAGCACTAGGCTATGTTCCATCCTCACTGCCACCAGGGTGCAGGGGTGACAAAACACAACCTAAGATGGGGGGCAGCCTGGGTGAAAAATGAGGCAGGGGGCGGGTCGCTCAGGCTATTGAGGAGTCTGGGGCCTGGGGGAGGGGGAACTCCTGCTTAGCTCAGGGATGACTGTCCAGAGTGCAGAGGAGCCTTCTGCGGGAGACTTAGGTCCTGCAACTCTGTACCACAATGAAGGCTTCCCCCCCACGTCAGTTCACAATGAGAGAGACAGTCCATGCTTGTCCAAACTGTTTATTTATTGTTCATCATGGAAAATGGGTGCATAGGAGTTACTCAGGGTGGACCAGAGAATAAATACCTTTCCCAGGAAGGAATGTCTGGGAAGGGAAGCTTATCGGCTAAACCCTCCGGGTGGCCCATCTAGATATTTCATTGGCATGGAGAACTCTGTGCGGCATGAGTACTTGTCATGATCTTTATGTGAGGTGTTGTGATTACATGCTCCAGGACAGGAGCTAGGTAGGATTAAATGCCTACTATTCTCAGATATGAGAAATACCAGGGTTTCTGAATTCACTCAACCTTCCTGGTTTTTTATCTGCTGACATGGTTCCATTTGTCCCAGAGTGACTTGATGCTAAAATCATGTTAGGGAACAATCCAGATTTTCCTGGGATCTAGGGACTTCCTAGCATGAGGCTTGCAATACTAGAACCAGGATAGTCTAAGAATGACGCTCCTGGGTTACCATGGCTGACTTGGTGAGAATGGGCCAGCCACTCTGCCTTCCCTATCTTTGATAACCCTTCCCCCTTAAAAAGCCAGACATTTGAATATCAGTATAGTTGTCAGGAATAAAGATGTGCATGTTTGGTGTTTTATCTAGGGGGTTTCTATTGCTGCAACAAAAACACCATGAGCAAAAAGCAAGTTGAGGAGGGAAGGGTTTATTCAGCTTACATTTCTTCGATCATAGTTCATCACTGGAGGAACTGAAGTCAAGCAGGGCTGGAACCTGGAGGCAGGAGCTGATGCAGAGGCCTTTGGAAGGATGCTGCTTACTGGCTTGTTCATGGCTTACTCAGCTTGCTTTTTTATAGAATCCAGGGCTACCTGCCCAGGGATGGCCTCACCTATCATGGGCTGGGCCCTCCCACACTGATCACTAATTGAGAAACTACTTTATAGCTGGGTCTCGTGGAGGCAGTTCCTTGAGTAAGGCTCCTTCCTCTCTGATGACTCTAGCTTGTGTCGAGTTGACACAAATCCAGCCAGTGCATATGGAGACCTTGCTCCCACCCAACTCACATGTGTATATATATATATTCCTAAACCCTAGAAAGGACCCTAAAGGACAGTCACACTACAGTTCACACTTACTGTGTAGAACTAGAGTGATGCTGAGGCACATGGGATAAGCGAGGGGGACTGGAGATTAGAGCTGCCCAGGGCTGAGTAAAACAAACATGACAGAAAACAGCTGCAACTGAAGGGAGAATGTGATACATGCTGAAAGAGAGATATCACCAAGTTCTACAGAAGTTCAGAGGCACTGGGTGTTTAGTTTCTTTATTTCCTAAGCAGGAAGCGTTTAGATTGAATCTTAAAGGAAGAGTAGGCATTGATGGGCAGGGCCTACAGGAGACAGAGTCCTGGGCATGCAAGGTGCTGAAGACATAGCCCATGCCCTTAGGTTACTTAATTCTAAGCATGAGACTGTGGCGGTTGAATGGAAATGGGTCCTATAGGCTCATAAGGAGTGGCACTATTAGGGGGTGTGGCCTTATTGTAGTAGGTTTGGCCTTGTCAGAGGAAGTGTGCCATTGGGGGTGAGCTTTGGGGGTTCAGAAGCTCAAGTCAGGCCCAGTGTCACTTTCTCTTCCTGATGTCTGCTGATTTGGATATAGAACTCTCAGTTCCTTCTTGAGCACCATGTTTGCCTGCACACCACCATACTTCCCTAGGGGAAGATAATGGACTAAACCTCTGAACTGTCAGCCATCTCTAATGAAATGTTTTCCATTATAAGAGTTACCTTGGTCCATGGTGTTTCTTCACAGCAATAAAACCCTAAGACAGAGTTTGAACAGTGGCAAATGAGTCATGGGAGTTCAGGGAGATCAGAGATTATAGTGATCTGCGGAGAGAGGGAAGCTGTAATAGTGGGGAGTGTTGTATTAGAGGGTTGACAATTTATATTACATATAAATATATTACACTCATATATACATTGTATATATACATGTATATTACACACACACACACACACATACACACACACACACACACACACACACGCCTGTGAATGTCAGAGGAAAATGTGCAGAAGTCATTCTATTTCCACCAAGTGAGTCCTGGGGATAGAACTCAGGTTTTCAAGCTTGGTGGCAAGCACCTTTACTCACTGAGCCAAATTGCTGGCCTACATCAGTTTTATCAACATTGTGACAGAATGCTTAGCACAGAGTGAAGACTATATTTTGACTCTTTATCATTCAACTCATATGTTCTTGGCCCTATGTACTTCAGTACTTCAGCTGAATATTATGGCACAGGAACATGTGGTATGATGGAGTTTTTTCATTGCATGGTAAAATTCAGTAAGCAGAGAGCAAGGCAGGGATGAGGGGCCATGTGTAACTTGCAAAGTCACACATCCAGTGACTTCCTTCCTCTCAACATTTCCAATAGCTATCAAAAGAATCATCTGAAGGTTATGTAGTCAGCACATGAGCCCATGTTGATATATGACAGAGTTTTAGTCAGTGCAGAATATAGATCTTTGGCTGAGCAGAAGGATGGAGGCAGGGGTCAATGCTGCCATATTTCTGACCTCAGGAGGAACCAGGGACATAGTATGCATTTCTGGGAGTGTGGGCATAGTGGGGCTAAGAGAATAACCCTGACAGCAGATAGGATGGGAACTTGGCTTAAAAACACAGGGCTTGTTGCAAAGTCTAGTGTGTTTCCTGGGTGCCTGGGGTGACAAGCTAAAAGAACTGGCTTCTTCCACCAGAATGGGTTAGACTAAGGAAGACCATCCTTGAGAAGTCTTCACCAATCCCAGGTGAGTGTGTGAGCATGCCTTGCCCTATGCTGGGGGTGGTGGAGAGGGTGGAAGATCTGGCAAACAGATCTTCTGGCAGGGAGGCTCTGACAACTAGATCTGATGACAAACTGAGCAAAGGAGATGAAAGAAGAGGCGATTTACTTATCTTGAAAGTGAGAGTTTTGCACAATGACCCGCCACATTCCTTTCTCTTCTGGAAATTCATAACTTCCAGGCTTCTCGACTTAGCAGCTGGAGAAATGCCAGCACCTTCCTTCTTTCTCCTTTTATCTCCTGTTCCAGATAGTGGGATCCAGGGTGGTCACTGGTCTCTGGAAGATGGTTTACTTTGGTGGAGAGGGTGAGCATTTGGACACGGCACTACATATCCACGTGACAGTGGCCACTACTGTGGGTTTAAGAGAAAGCCAAAGGAATCCATTTTGCTTGGGAAAGTGGAGACAAGTGACCAAACATATCAATCACAGCAGAATATGGGTGTGGGGGAGAGAGAAGAACTAATAGAAGGAGTGGATCTGATGTCAGGATACATCATTACTAGAGTCTCTGGAAGTCAGGTGGCTGGGGAGGGAGAAGGAGAAAGGGAATGTGGTGAAGTCATGACAACAGAGTTAGTCTATTGTGCTAAAGGAAGACCTCCTTCTTGTAGAGGAATTTGGATAGGATATGGCTCCTAATATAAGCTACTGGTGATGTTTAAGGGGTGTAGTGAATGATTTGGTGTATTTAGGAGGTAAGGTTGATGGCCCTGGAGGAGTAATGAACAAAATGAGGGCTAGAGGACCAGGGCAGGGGTCGGGTGGGACTACAGTTCAGATAAGAGATGATGCTAAATGGGTTCTTGGAAAGTGTGGGCAAAAGTTGAGCCCAAATTTGAAAGCACTATGTTTTAGGAATAAGTAGAAAATTGGTTTATGGAATATTTTCCTAGTAATCAAGTCTTTGTTCATTTTTCTGAGCACTGAGGCTAAGACAATAAGCAGGACACTTCTGTGGCCTCTTTCAGCTCATCTTCAATTTTCTGACACTTGTAAGGGATGGGCAGAGAGTGAGAGTAGTGTGGTGAGCAGTAAGGAATAGGACATGAATCACGCTATCCTGGTGCCCTCATTTGGTGGGTAATTCTGGTAAGTCCATTTTATGTAAGAGATTTAAAGCTTAAACAACAGTGATTCTTCTTACAAAGAAAATAAGAATTTCATGGATGGCCATTTGAGTGTGTCACTGAGAGCCCAGATTGCTTACCCCTTTCTATTCAGTTACTTTAGACTCTTAGACAATCTCCTCTCTTAGTCACAAGATGGCTGCTGGAGTTCCAGGCATCACATACAAAAGGAAGTAAACTGTCTCTTCCCTATGTGTCTTCTTTTCTATTTTTAAATGAGCAGCAAATTGTGTTCCAGAACCTCCATCAGACTAATCATGTCTCAGTGGAAGGTAATGACTGGAGAGTCACTCCTGAACTAGCCACTGACAATGGAATTAGGAAGGCAGAAAATACTTGAAACAAAACTATACATTTTATCACAGAAGAAAGTGAAATAGCTTGTGTATTTATAAATGATTCTTTTGTCCAAAGTTTCAGGGCTTAGGAAAATTATTTCATAGCTTTTACAAATATAGCTTTGTGTTTCTGATTAGCAGTTAGAACTGGAGAAATAGACTGGAAAGATTCTAGAAAGCTATTAGAAAGATACCAGACAGAATTTCTTCTTCTTCCTCTTCCTCTTCTTCTTTTTCCTCTTCCTCTCAAAACCAAACTAACTGGTAATTTGTGAAGTGGGAATTTCTGGTTTTGTTGGAGACTCAGTTCTGTCATGTGAAACTGTCTTAGGAGAAGATATCTTCCTGAAGCAGACACATGAGAGAATGTTTTGCTGAGAGTAGACTTGTGGTGTTTTTCTGGAAGCTGCCCAGTGAAAGGGCATGTGATGTTTTGCTGGAGCAGATGCTAGAGAGAACATGTGATGTTTGGGAAGAGTATTAAGTGTAACCCAACAGTGGACTATGCTCTGGCATTGGTTTGCCTTGCCACTCTTTGCTGGTCTTCATTGGGCTTTGCTGACTCTGGTCTTCAATGACACCATTCTTGAATTGGTTCACCTTGCTTTCTTCACTGATCTTTGCTTGTTGTGTCTTTGTGGAGAGAAATGCACCAAAGAACTTCTGGTGGTATTCCAGCTGCTTCTTGCTGTGCTTCCTCCGACTCATGGTAATCAAAGGAACCTCACAGTTTCTTCTGGATCTAGCCACTGCTACTGATTCATGTTTGGTGTTTTGCTAGTGTAGTGAACTGCTGACAATGAAGATGAAATTTCTCCTAAAGAACTATTTCTAAATGGGTTCACAACACTCATTTCCTATTAACCTTTCTTTTCCTTTACTTCTGGTGGGCTAGAAGGGAGGTTGAGCATTAAAGAATCATAATTAAAATAGGTTTTACAAATCTAAGTCTACAGAATTGAATGATACATGTCCTTAGCCTTAGGCATTTGAATACTTGGTTCGAGGTGTGTGACACTAATTGGGTAAGTTTAGGAGTGTGGCTTTATTGGAGGAAGTATGTCACTAGTGGTGAGCTCTGAGGTTTCAAAGTCTCGTACACAATTCTTGGTGTACTCTGTTGCTTTTTGCTTATAGTTTAAATGTGAGCTCTCAGCCTGTGCTCCAGCTGCCCTGCCTGCTGCTCACTGCCATGCTTTCCTGCCATGATAGGCTCTCACACTTCTGGAATGGTGAGCCATCACTCTATAAGTTGCCGTGTCCTTTCAACTCACCATAGCAATAGAAAGAAATCATGAGAGAGGTGAGAGGTAGCCTTTAGGAGCACTTGGTGTTTTTGCAGAGAACCTGAGTTGGGTTCATCAGTGGGACTCACAAAAGCGTGGATTTTAGGGATTCAATATCCTTTCTGGCCTTTGTAGGCACCTGTACACATACATACATGCATATACACAGATATATAAACAAACACATATAAACAATGAATCTTTAAAAAGAAAAGGTAACCAATACACTGACCATTTGGTTTGTGCTTGTGAATCTAAATCCATGTTCCCAGTAGGACACTAACAGGTAGTACACACTGTTCAGGAAAGGGTTCAGAGAGGTTGAGGGACTAGGAAAGATGATGCAGGCGGGAAGCAGTAGAGTGGCATTCTGTATGTGTGTGTGTATCATCTCCTCATTTGGGGGGAGTTTGAATATGCACAGGAGCAGACGGAATGGCCTGATGTGCACACCATCTGCCTTCACTCAGCAGCGACCAGCAGAGTCTCTGCCAGTCTTATGCTCCCCTCTCCCTGCCCTATACACTCTTCTTTCCTCGCCCCGTGCTACTACAAAGTACATTCCCGACCACTGTATCCTTTCAATAACAAATACGTTTGTGTGAATCCCTATCAAGACTGTCAAACCTACTCTTTTGTATGCTGAGAAAAAAGGTCCCCAAAATATATCTGCACAAAAGATAAGGTCTGTTTTCTTTTAAAGATAATTACAGTGTCATTATGCTTAAAACAATTAACAATACTCTGTTAATATTATTGAATGTTCAGGTAGTACTAATTTCCTAATTATCTCATACATATCTTACTTTTAACAGTTTATTAAATTAAAGTTCACAGAAACTCCATACACTGCAATTGGTTGTTAGGATTTAATTCTCGCTGAATCTGTAAGTTCTCTTCAATTTTGTCCTTCTCTTCACTGTTAACCATTTGTAGAAATTCAGTTATTTGAACCATAGTTGCTAGTCTGGAATTAGCACCTCAGTGGTATAGTTGGAGGTGTCTCCGTACCTGAAGATGGAGTTGGAGGACTGGTGGAAGAGCACTTGCTATTGTTTCCTTGGTGGTGGGGTTGGGCTCTGCCACTCTGGCTTTCCCTTGTCATGGAGCAGTCCTTGAAGGATCATGTCTGGATCCTTTAATTCCCTGGGAGTCACGCAATGATTGTTTTGGGGGCATTATGGTGACACAGCCAGCAATGAAGAAGTGGCTCACCAGGGGAGGGGGGACAGAGCCAAGAGACAGGCCAGAGAGTTATCTTTAGCAAGGTTGTCCTGGTCACATAGTAGCTATTTACAACACATGGTTTGGATGGACATGGGCTTGTGGACTATCTTAACCAATCACAGTCATCTCCTTGTGGCGGGGAACCAGACCGACTGGGACATCTACACATGCAATGTCTTCAAGTGAGATGGGGGAAGGGCAGTTAGAGTACCCACGGTGATGGTTTTGGCTTCCTTGGAGTGTGCTGGAGGAAATGGAAGGTGTGCATGGAACAGGAAAGTTTGAGTCAATGAGTGAAACAGGAAAGTTTGAGTCAAGTTTTTGTTAACTTGACACAAGGAACCTCGGCTGAGAAAATACTTCCATCTGATTGACCTATAGGCAAATTTATGGGGCATTTTTTTTTTTAAATCAATGACTGAAGTGGAAACACCAATCCTACTGTGGATGGTGTCACCATTGGAAAGGGAGTGCTGAGCAATAAGGAAGCAAACCAAGGAACCATGGGATCAAGTTAGTAAGCAGTCTTTTTCCATGACTTTTGTTTCACTTCCTGCCTCCAGGCTCCTGATTGAATTCCTGCCCTGACTTCTCTCTATGATAACTGTAAACTAAAATAAACCCTTCTCTCCTCCTGTTGCTACTGGTCTTGGTTTTTACTACAGTCACAGAACTGTAACTAGGACAGTGAACATCTCCATGGAATCTTGATAATTTGTTTAACAGTAGTGTATCAGTCAGGGTTCTTTAGAGTCACAGAACTTATGGAATGAATCTATACACACAAAGGGAATTTATCGGAATGATCTACAGGCTGCAGTCCAACTGTGACAGCTGTGAACGAAAAGTTCAAGAGTCCATGCCACAAGGCTGGGTATTTGCGCTGGTGTTCTGTATAAGTGGGAATCCTGAAGAGGCTCCAATGGATGTGCTGGCCAAGTGTGTGCAAGTAGAAGAGGAATGAACCCTTCCTTCTTCCATTACTCTTATGTAGGCCTCCAGCAGAAGGTATGGCTGAGATGAAGGGGTGTCCTAAGGTCTGGATTAAAGATGAGTGCCAATTCAGATTAAGACTGTGTGTCATCCCACCTCAAGATCTGGGTCAAAAGATTGTGTCTTTCAACCTCCAGGTCCAGATCAAAGGTGTACTATCTTCTTGCCTCAAGATCCAGTTGAGGTTTGTCCTCCATTTCTGGATTGTAGTTCATTCCAGATATAGTCAAGTTAACAACTGAGTATACCCATCACAAGTAGCATGAGTACAAGGAACTCTTGAATTGTGGGCCCTAGTGGGGAAATGGACAACTCACAAGCCTAGGAGGACCATGGCCAGTGAGACAGGAATCCACAAAGAAAATGTAAGTGGACATAACTGAAGCTCACTCCTGCTTTACTTCAGGGTTAGAGCAGAGGCTTCAAAAGAGCAGGGCTGAGTGTTGGCAGGAGAAGGGCAGACTTTGATGCAAGAACTGAGGCTGTTCATGGTGACATGGGAAGACACGTGTGGGAGAACAGCCTGATCAGGAGGTGGGAAATTCTGGAGGTTGATGTCAGAGGGAATGAATGAAACAAGAATGAGAATTGTTCATCAGTAAGAGGAAGATGTTATCTCCCAGTTGCATAACATTGACAACCTCAATTTGATTCTTCATTGTATTTACTGTCAATCTTCTTTATTCATGGTATTTATGTTCTATAAAGCCACTGAGCATGCTGTAGTAGTGAACACAGTTATTTCCTCTATGGAAACTCCAAGAGTAGGTTCATGTGACCCTATGACCTGTGGTCACAATTTCATCAACTGATGAATCCAAAAGCTTAAGTTTTTACATTTATTGATTGATTGACTGTGTGTGTGTGTGTGTGTGTGCATGCGCGTGTGCATACGTTTTACAGTGCATGTGTGGAGGTCAGAGGACATCTTGCAGGAGTCACTGTTCTCTTCCACCATGTGTGTTCCAGGGATCAAACTCAGGTCATCAGGCGTGGCAGCCAGTGCCTTTAACTGCTAAGCCATCTCACTGGGTCCCATAACTTTATTTTATGTGTGTTTCTTTTTGAAGGCACCTCTTTTAGTAAATATTTATGGTGAACTACTGTGAACTACATAGTCAAGAGAGACACAGCCTACCGGATGCAGCTGGGTGCTTGCCTGCATGGCGTATACTACAGCTGCCTGAAACACGGGGCATCAGGCATGCTGAGTTCTCGGCAGCCATTCTAGTTTGCTTACTTATCTTTCATTGTTTATTAAATTTGTCTTTAACCAGTACATAAAACATAAAAATTATGTATTAGTAGGGTACTGTTTCAACATATGTGTGTGTATGTATGTGTGATGTGAAGTTATATTAAACATATGTCTTCAAACATTTATCAATTCCTCATTGTGGAAACTTTCAAAACCCTTACTTTTAGCTTTGTAAAACGTATACTAAACTACTGTTATCTATAACCATGCTCCAGAGTAAGGGACCATCAGAATAGTTTCCTCCTGTCCAACTGATCAACTTTGTCCCAAGGTCCATTTTATACAGCAAAATCACTAATGAAAAAAGCAAAAATGCAAAGCAAAAGTGGCAGTAAGTAGGCATCAAGACAGAGACTCGTTTATAGTACTCTAGCTAAAGAAACTCCGCAGAGCATTGCCCTGTGCCAGCTCAGTGGTGAGGGTGAGCACTGAGCAAGCCCAGTGCCTTGCGGCTCTGCCCATGGCTGTGAGCAGCTTCAACAGGGGTGTCTGAGATTATAAATAAACGTGGGTGAGTTTATAGGTTTCTAATTATGGACCCCACAAATGAGACTGAGCTGCAATTTGATAATTGGTGTTGAAAAGCAAACTTAGGGTTTGGGGAGAGGTGGAAATTTCAACAGGCTTTCTGGGCTCCTAATATTGGGTTAACTGCAAATCCCACAGAAAACTTCTCCAGGATTGAGTGGGGAAGAAATGGGAGGAAGGAGTTGTGGTATTCATGGAAATAAGCAGAAAAGGGAAGGGCTGTGTGAAGCCCCAGGAATCTAAGAGCAAAGATCTCCACAGCCAGGGCAAGGGAGGACAAAACTAGCCAGGAGAAGATGAAGGGAACAGGCAGTGGAGTAAGGCCACAGGAACGTGACATGACAGGGAAGGTGTGTGTGTGTAGGAACAAGGCGTGGCCAGGAGCACAGCAGCAGCTAGCTGACTCAGACTCAACTGGCACAGGACTGCACTGTTTTGCCTTGCTCAGAGCCCTGTAGTTGTCCCTCCAACCTTCCACCCTGTTGTGGTATCCTTGTGGCCTGCCCTGGAAGGGTGCAGGGCATTAGATGTTCTGGTCTTCTGGCCACATGAGAGATTCTTGGGCAGAAGCCCTGTGCCACAGAGTTCCTTGATTTAAGCAAGGACCCAGCACTGCTTTTTGCTTACAGGGAGAAAACTGAAGCTAGAGATTGGATCCTTTAAGAGGCCTTTGAACTTGTAAACCCAGACACATATGTGTTAAGAATGGAAACTGGCAAGGACTATACCCCATAGTTTGAACTTAATTGCTTTTGGTATGCACTTGAAAAAGATAAAATACCCCAAGACATTTAAAGTTAGAAACTTGCTCTGTTGTACTGTACAGTAAGTAATTTTCACAAGGATTTGGCTGAGATAGATATTCAGTATCGACATGCAGGAATGGTTTCAATATGTGGTGGGCCAAGAAAAACAAAGTCACTGTGACCCACACTCTGCAGATCTGAAAGGGACAGAGGAGCAAGTAGCGATAATGAATTCCAGTAGAAATACTGTAACTATGCAGCCACACGCCTCTGTCCTCACCCTGCTCTATGTCTCTTGGGGAAGGGACTTAGAGTGCCAACCTAGGGCACACGATACAGGACATAGTTGTATAGTGAGGGCCTGCTCGCTGCCAAGTGAGGACGGAGCGCTGTGTGGTCTGAAGTATAGGAACTACAGAATAAGGTGCTCCATTTGGAAGACTGCTTAGCAGTGAGCTTCAGCAAGAAAACCCTGTGGCTGTGGGGCTGTAGGCAAGAAAGGTGAGATGCTGCAGCCCAGGGACTTTGACCCCTGTGGTGGTTTGAATGAGAATGACTCCCATAGGCTCATGTATGTGAATGCTTGGCCTCCAGTTAGTCGAATTGACTCCTAAGGATTAAGAGCTGTGGCCTTATTGGAGTGAAACGGGAGATATTTAGAAAACAGAGCCCAGTTCGGCTTGTTCCTGGGCAGCTGCCATGTTCCTGCTGTTCCGGCTAGCTAGATGCACAGGCCCTGGCACCCAGACCATTGCTGCTATGCCCTTGGTACCCAGAAGAAATGATACTCTTAAAGCTTAATGATTAATTATCCAATGGATTTGTATATTTGGAAATGCTCAATTAACAAGATGTTCACACAATTAGAGTTGTTACCCAATTATCTAACCTAGATATTATAACTACCTTAGACTGCTAGAGACACGCATACATCTGCCTCCATTTTCTCTCCTCCTCCTTAGTCCCAAGTCCCTCTCTTTTCCTCTTCTTCTCTGCTCCCCTTCCTCTTTCCTTCTCCCAGCTCCACCTCCTCTTCTACTGCCCAATCACAGAGCTCCACTGCAAATACAATGTAGCAGAATTAATATCTTGCTACATTGGAGGAGATGTCTCACCGTGGGTGGGTTTGAGATATCAAAAGCTCATGCCATTCTCTCTGCCTCTTGGTTTCTTCTCAAGAGGTAAGCTCTTAGCTACTGCCCCAGCGTCATGCCTACCTGCTGCCATGTTCTCCACTGTGATGGTCATGGACTCACTCTCTGAAATTGTAAGCTCCTGCCTTAGTTACTGTTCTATGGCTGTGAAAAGACACTCTGACTAAGACAGCATATAAAAGAAATTGGGGCTTGCTTATAGTTTCAGAGGGTTAGTCCATGCTCATCTGGAAAGAAGCATGGTGGCAGGCAGTCAGGCAGACGACAGACAAACAGACAGTCATGCAGGAGTCAGGCAGGCAGGCAGACAGTCAGGCATGTAGGAGGAAGGCAGACAGACAGACAGGCATGTAGGAGACAGGCAGGCAGACGGGGAGTGAGTGAGTGAGTGAGTGAGTGAGTGAGGCAGGCAGGTATGACACTGGAATAGTAGCTGAGAGCTTACATTTGATCTAGGAACCCAAGGCAGAGAGACAGACTATACCTGACATGAGCTTTTGAAACCTCAAATTCACTGCTAGTGACACACCTTCTCCAACAAGGCCATACTTCCTAATCTTTCCTAAACAGTTCACCCACTGGGAAGCAAAAATTCACCTATGAGGGACATTCTCATTCAAACCACCATAAACTCTTTATTGTATAAGTTGCCTTGGTCATGGCGTCTTATTACAGGGACAGAAAGTAAATGATAACCTCCCACCAGCTTTCAGGGTAGTCAGACCCAAAGACAAGTTCTGCTTGCTCCTCACCCTTGCCTTGATCAGCATCTCCTTTCTCCTCTCTGCCTGGAGGGAGAGGGATTCTGTCCTTCTACATGTTGAAGCCCTTGAAACCCGTGTGTGCATCTGGGAAAGCACTAAGAAGCCATCCTCACCTTGTACTGAAAACATGGACTCTACACTGTGTGATTTGGCATTGACTTGATCTGAGGTCTCCCTTCACACAGGGAAACCCAAGAGAACTTACACTTGCTTGTTTAAGTAAGTCGGTCTGTTCTGGCTCGATGTTATTTTTTCAGTTATGTTGACCTGCTGTGGCTTTAATTCTTGGCTCTTCTCACCCTGTGACTCCTCCCTGGGAAGCCCTGCCAGGGAGGACACAGTTTGATTCATAGTCACATGCCTTCTCTGGGCTTCTGTTGACTTCTTGTTGAGGTTCAGCCCATCTTACCTGTCAGCTTCTGTTACCAAAGGGTCTAGGGCCAGGATGTCTCAGACTGTCCAGAGGTTGCTTCTCTTGAGCATCTTCCACTCTGTCTTTCACCATGGTAGGGCTTCTGGGACTTAGCAGGCAGCTCTATCAGAGAACCTGCTGCAGCATCATCGTCTTGCTGTATGCCAAATGCCTGTTTATTGGGTACGAATTAATCCCCACCCAGTGTTCACAGGGCTATCGGAGAGCATCTATATGTCCCCATACAAGGTGTTGCCTGTGAGAAAATAGGAGACTGTTAACTCTGACCTAACTGCTTGAGCCTCCCCTCCACAAATGATACTCTTCAGTTATTGAACCACATGTGTGTTACATGAACTTGGAAATGGACCAGTGGGAGAGGGAGAAATGAAAGCTCCATTCTAAATATTTCTAGATCTTCCTTTAACCTGTTAGAACCCCAGCCCGGTGAGGTGAGCAGATGGATGGGAAGCTGTCTTCCCACATCTGCAGGGCAGGTGGAATTTCTATGTCACATCCTGCCCTTTGTTCATTGTTACCAGTAGTGGGATTCTCCACTTAGTACCTGGAGCTCTGCTCTTGGTATGTGCAAAGAAAATTTCTGAATGGAGTGACACCGGTTTCTCTTTTAGCAACACTCACTTCTAAGACAGTAACTTGTGACTGTCGTAGAGTGTGAGCTGGAGGAAGAACTTCTCAGTTTAGAGTTGAATCTCTTTCCTTCTGCCCTCTTCTGTTTTCTGAAATAACAAATGGCACAGGTTCTGTGAGTGGAAAGCAATGGAGCACCATGATTGATGGGGAATGAAAACTGTATTAGCGTCATCTTATCAGAAACATGGTAGAAAGAGTTGGGAGCTTCTGAGTTAGAATAAGGGGATCAAATGGGGATATAGCTGACTCACAAACACACACCCTATCCTGCTACACTGTATCCTTGTATCCTAGCCTGCCACCCTGTATCCTTGTATCCTAGCCAGCTCTTGTATACTATGAGGCCAAAATTATCGTCGCCTGATGATAGTGATGGAGAGGTCATGGAATACAGAGAGGGAAAGAGAGCAGGATCTCTTCGGGTTATTGGTTGTCTGCTTCACCATCTCTGAGCAGGTCAGACAATATGAGCACCCAACCAACTGTAGGAGAAGACAGGCATGTCCCTCTTACTATAGCTGTACAGAGAAGCCTCCATATCCCTTGTGGCCTGTTCCAGAGCTTCTAAGGGGCTGCTCCAGTGACTCTGGAAGGGCTGCCAAACTTTCTTTGTAAAGTGCTCATCCTGCACTATAGGCATTCTGGCTTTTTGTGCTGTGGGAGGTGCATGCCATCACTCATCTTAGCCAGGGTGGTGACAAAGCAGCGTGGGCTGTTGCTGAAGCATGGTCTCTTCCTCTCTGTATTCTGTGACCACTCTATCACCGTCATCAGGCAGTGATCACCTTGGCCCCACAGTCATGACAAGGATACAAGTAAAGTTCTATAGTTTGGTCTACAATAATGGTAATGGGACCATGAGCTCTCCCCAGGAGAAGAGAGGAAGAGCCATAGGATATTCTCCTAGGATCTACTTTCTCTCAGGTACACGTGATCTTGGGAGATACATGAGCATATGGAAGATGTTGTGGTAAATGGAGGTGGGACCTCATAATACTGCTTCCACGACGTCATCCATGACAAGGAGAACTTTGCAGTGACATAACTGTTGTGCATGTGTGTGCGTGTGCGTGTGCGTGTGCGTGTGCGTGTGCGTGTGCGTGTGCGTGTGC
>NW_021604569.1:10314924-10323987 GCF_004785775.1 Grammomys surdaster
TGTGCGTGTGCGTGTGCGTGTGCGTGTGCGTGTGCGTGTGCGTGTGCATGTGTGTGTAGCTCCTCACCTATGTTCTTTTGAGTAAGTCCAATTAACCACTGTTCCACCAAACTGGACCTGGGCAGCAACTGTTTCTCTGGGCTGAAACTGATGTCACATCTAGGGTGGAAAGATATTTATTTGTCTGCCCAGGAAAAGTAACACAACAACAAAGCACAATGGATAGGTGGACTATGTTTCCTGGAAATGTCCCAAAAGCAGGCTAGGACTAACCACAGAGCTCTAGTTTATTGGCTTATGATCTAGGTTCAACTTTCCCAAATTGTGGGTACGACCACACAACAACTTTGCTTAACAAAATCTGGGAACAAGAAAACATTTGGAAACAGTAAAAGGTTTCTGAATGTGTAATGACTAAAAACAAAAAAAATTCAAAATCAAAGGTGTCATGCCTCTGAGTCGTTTCAGGCCAGGCTTGCCTGTGTTGTGTCCTGTGGCTTCACTACTGGCTGTGTTCTCAGCACACAATGGCTACACTTCCTACTGTGTATATCCTCACATGAAAAAGCTGACACACACTTCCTGAGAAGCCTCTCTGTAGATGGCAAGACTACTGTCCTTAAGAGTTGCAGTGTTTTTGACTGCACTTAGAGAAACCTCACAGTTTGATTACAGAAACAAATAATTTAAAACGTTTTCCTATTGTTATTGCTCAGCCCTTGTGTCTCAAATTAGTACATCTTTGGAAGTTATTATGTTAAATAGAGTGTTTGCTTTTAAAAATTACTCTTTTGAATTTGTCCCTTGAGTTTCCTAAAAACTTATTAAATTTATTTTTGGCTTGAGATTAGGACAGAATTTCCAACAGTTTCTGAAACGACCCTAGATATATCTCTGCCATTTGAGCTACATATTTGTGTGAAGAAGAGTTCTCCACACTGATAATTATAAAATCAAAATATTGATCTGCTCTTAAAAACGTTGAAGATGCTTTTATATCCAGTGGTATCAAATATTCAGCCAAGGTTTAGTTTTGGATGTAAAAATAAACAAACATATTCATTTCATTAGCATGCAAATTTGGGTCAACCTTTAATAAATGGTAAAATTACATGCACATCAATGAATTCTTTCAAAATACACTTCTTTATGATTTATTAATAGTGTATGTTTGACTTGTGTACCCATATTATACATCTATATATCTGTAGTTATCTAAACATTTCTCCTGTGGAAGTGGCTCTAGGTAGGACAAGGTTTAAGAAGGCCTTGCAGAGAGCCGAATCCTTTGCCTTTCTGCTTGTAAAGGTGCCCATGGTCCTTGACTTGTGGCCTTCTGCCTCCTTCCCTAAAGTCAGCAACATCACTTCTCTGAGAACAGAATTAACAAGGAGCTATACAAGAAGGGGTGAGATCGGAGGTCCTTAGTCCCCGGGTGGACATCAGCATGGCTTGTGGGAAGCAGCGTTGATCTTGGTGAGAGAGTCAAGAGGCAGAAGATGTAGGCGCTCGTGGGCAGAGGTGGGGAAGTTTGAGTTTTGATTTGAGGGAAGTGACAACTCGTCGGAGGCTAAACCAGGTGAGTGGCATGATTAAAGTGAGCTTTTTACAGAATTATTCTGTTTAAGTGGGAAAGAGTTGACTAGAGTTAGTGAGGCCACAAAGAACTGGTAGACACAGAAGCTCCCACCAGGAAACCTAGAAAATGTGTGACTGGCAGCACAGAAGTTCTTGCTAGCACTACTGCTTAATTTCTATTTTTAAAATCTTGTTGGCTTTTTACTTTATACAGCTGTGATCATAACTAAGGAGCAAACTTGTTTCCGTCTTTGTCTATGTAACCAGCAGTAACTTTGTGCCTAGAATCTTCCTATGATTGGCTTCCTCCCTCCCCTTTCTTCTTCTTTTTCTTTCCCTCTCTCCCTCTCTCTTCTCCTCCCCTCCTCCCTCCTCCCTTTCTGTTCCTTCCCTGTCCTCTCCTTCCCTCTCTCCCTGTTCCAGTCTCTTCCCTCCTCTTTTCCTTCCTCTTCTCTCCTCTCTTCCCCTTTTTCTTCCCTTTCTTTTCTCTTTGCATGCCTCCCTTTTCCCCTCTTTTCTTCCCTTTTGATAAATCGTCAGACGGAAATGACTAGTTCAGAAGTATAAGAATCTTGAAAGCTCTTGACACTTACATTGAAGTTGGCTTTCCAAAAAGTTTGTTTCTATTACATTTTCACTGCCAGTGCATGAAACCACCTTCACAACCTAACCCTGGGCACGGATGCAGGTCAGCAGGAACGCATTCTTGACAACCACAAAAGAATCTTCAAAACTATGAATTTTGGGCTGCAATGCAGACTCAATGGTTAAGAGCACATACTATTCTTACAGGGAATCTTAGTTTGGTTCCTAACACCTAAATTGGGTGGTTCACAGCCTCCTGTAATTCTAGATCCAGGGGATCTAACACCTTTGGCCTTCAAAGCCATTCACATACACATACCCACACAGACAGACAGACAGACTGACTGACAGACAGAGAGACACAGACACAGAGACAGACACAGACACACAGACACACAGACACACAGACACACACACACACACACACACACACACACACGCTGAAAATAAATCTTTAAAAATGACATGCTAAGTACTTAATAAATCTGGCTGACTTTAGATTTCATAGTATGTAGATTGAATTTAGTGCTCGTAGTTCACAATAGCTTCAAAAGATTTAGATATTTCAGTTGTATTGTTTGCTTTCATAGTCTAGAATTCAGCAGTTTGAGTGTTCCAACGGCATTATCAAACACACACAGAAAACTATGTACTGGCCTGTACCGTCTTCCTGGTTTTGTGTGGCTGTTTTACTCTGATGTGGGGGAAATGTTGATGGTAGTTTTATTTCTATTACTTCTCTTTTCCTTTCTTGCTTTAAAAAAAAAAAAGTAAAACTGCCAAACAACCATCCCTAAAGGAATGAAATACAGAATTTGTCTTTATTTCCCGCTGCTGAAACACATAAATGTTATGGCAAAAAACAGCATACCATTCCAATTTTATAGCAAACCTGTGCCTGCAGGGGCAGATATGCCCTTGTCATGTGAGTGTTGGAGCAGACACACCTTTGTCATGTGAATGAGAAGGCAGATATGCCCTTCCTCATGGGAATGCAGGAGCAGGCATGCCCTTGTCATTTGAGTGAGGTGGCAGGCGTATTTTTCCTCATGTGAGTGTAGGGGCAGACACACCCTCTTCATGTGAGGACGGGGCAGACACATCTTCTTCATGTGAATATAGAGGCAGAGACACCCTCCTCATGTGAAGACAGGGACAGTCATGCCCTCCTCATGTAAGGACAGGGGCAAACATGCCCTCCTCATGTGAGCACAGGGCAGACACACCCTCTTCATGTGAGTACAAGGGTGCTCTTACAACTCATGGATGAACTAACTTCTTTGAAGGAAATAAAAATTTTGAAGAAATAAAAATATTTCTCCCTCTGACTTCAGATATGAAATTAGAAATGTAGTCTCAAGAAGGGAGTGGAAGATCTATAAGAGACTTCTACTGAAAACATTTGACAAAGGGATAATTTAAGCCTGATCCAACGGAGGACATGGGCTATTTGCAGAATTATAAATGACTCATAACACTGAAAGTTCTGCTTTGCTAATAAAGAAATGCCATTGAGATGGGAAACCTTTTCCACCTATCAAATTGGCAAAAATAAAGACATTCTTCAGTGTTGGTAAGGGTAGAGTGAAGTACTTTTGCAGAGTTGGCTGTTTGGAATATGAATTGGCATAAGCATTACAGAAATCAATTTAGCAATATGTATTAAGAACTGAAAAAGAGTTCACATCCTTTATGACTCAGTAATTTCTCTTTTATAAGTCTATTATAGAGTAAATTATTCAGAAATTGGATGCCCAAGGATGTTCAATGCATTGTTATTTATAACAGCAGAATATGAAACAGAACCTAAATATCAAACAAGAAGAACATACTTGAATATATTATGGGATGGAGCATGCTGAGTCTGTGGCTCAAGCCCAGCAGTATTGAGCCAGTCCAGGCATAAGAACCAGCCTTTAAACAGACTCCTAGGCGGTTCCTCTTGCAGGGGGTATGGGAGCCAGCAGACTCATCTTGGAAATTTGTGCTTTCTCATACACAAAAACTATCAACAGGACACATAAATCCTCAGAGGGTGGAATCTGGTCATCTGTAGTTTTAGAAAGGTCAGAGGTGACTCTGATGATTTATGTGTAAATTCAGGAACACTGTTTGTATAATATGACTTGGTTACTGGGTCAGCCAGCCTCTCTGTGGAGCATTTTCCACAGCACAAGTTACACCTTTTGCCTTCCATGATTGGCCACGCTCCCCAACAGCATTTATAAGTGAGAAATCCCTGAGAGAACTTTTTAGACTATCCCTAAGAGCCAGGATGTGTTCCTTCCTGAGAGCACACTCCCTGACACTTTACCTCAGTGGGTCTCTGTGAAGGAATGAGGAAGTGGGTGACAGCTGTGTGGTTTGCAGGCCTATGCTTCTGTATTCTATTCAACATTCTTAGTTGTCGGCTAACACCTGTTTTCCAAATCCAGGTTTCAATGGGCTAGGAGTTGTTTTATAGATATTATAGTGTCTCATCAATAAGAATCCTGGATGGAAATAAATGTAGCCTTTAGCACAGTGCTCTACAGTGCTTTCACAGTCACCGTGTGATGTACGAGTTTGTCAAACAAGTATCAGGGCATTGTGGCTGCTAAGGATCATGTGATGTTCTGACCCAGCCTCTGCACATCTCATGTGACTGACTGAATGCTTGCATTGCACAGCGTAGCTCAGAGTGTGGATGAAAAGGCTACAAGATGATGCTAATGAAGTGGTACTTGAACTGCACCTCCGCCAGCGCAGGGGGTAGTGCATTGGCAGAAGGCTGATGAGTGCAGAGGAAAGCAGGAAAACGGGAGAAAGCGGGAGAGCCAAAGCCATAGCCATTTTCATGTGTTTAGTCCCAGCTCAGCTTATCCGTTAGAGGACTGATGCCCTCTGGGAACCTCTGTGGGCAGAAGCAGAACTGTTTAATGAAGAAGTGATTTTAGTGCTTCATTCCCATCTAGAGATCCATTTGAAACAGATCATCATTAGCCTTATGGTTTTAATTGTATTGAAATTCCTTATTGTAACCTATTGCTTTATTGAGTGAGTCCATTAACCTGGGTGCCATGGAGCACAGTTTTAGACTCGTGTTTATATCTGGACTAATTACACAGATGCCATCAGGATAGATGAGATATTTTTCAGATCGGCATGGGAGAAATTTATCTGGATACCTTTCCAAACTCCAGGGTTTGGAACAGTATCCAAATCGAACCTGAAAGATGCTGAACAATATTCTGAAAGTGTCTTGCCTTGAAATATCTATCACTCCATCAACAAGGAACGGTAGTGAGGTGATTCTCACATTGTGTGTGGCTTCCATATGCTTCTCATTAGGGAGTTCTGTAGGAAGCACAGGTCTGCAGGTCCCTCCCCCAATCAAAACCAGGTGGCTAATGGTCACAAACTGGGGGACCAGGAGGTCATTTGTGCCTTGCTCATTAGGGTGGAGATGGGACATCCAGGACACTAGCTGAGGGCTTGGAAGATGAGATAAACCAGGGACAACCAAGATCCAGCTCTCTGTGGGGACCTTTGCTAATAATTGGGAAGGCGGCTAAATGCCTAGTTGACCAGAGGCACATCTTCCTAGAGTGGGAGAGTGGCTGGGCCAGCATGTTTGGTTCACACAGGGTGTTTCTAACTTGCCCGAAGGAAGCAGTACTGAGGTTAGAATTGGGCCCTTTGTTACTTCACAGATGCTCAACAGTGGGGTGTTTATAATGCCCATCAACCAGGCTTTCCGTTGCACCTGTTGGGGGACCAGCTGCAGAAAGCAGGTGTATCTAGGGACTGAGAGTACTGGTGACTGTAGAGAATGCTGTGGACCGCCAGATGTATTCCACAAAACAACAGACCAACAGCTGGGGAGACAGGAAAAATGTGGATTTAATTAAAATGATGTGCAAATTTGATTATTAATTTCAAGCCCACCGTGTGAATGCTCTCAGCATGCCTGCACACACACACATATCTATACAAAATGTGCATTTTAGAATGACTGACTGGAATGTGTGGATGGAATGAGGTTCACTTTCCCCAATTCCATGCACATTATCTCTTGTTCATTGGGCCACACATTGTCCATTATATTTCCAGTCCATTGAAACTTTTTCCCAGGCAGGAAGCTAAATCTTTAGTTTAATTGTGAGAGGTTGCCAACCTCAAGAACATTGTTGCCAATTTAAACAGCTAAGGGATTCTCTGACTCCTGCTTTTCTATGACTAGTTATTAGGACGTATTCAGGGTGGGATGGGCAATTTTGACAATTGCTTGTACACTGGACCGTTGGACTCTCACAAGATTCAACCCATCCCTTAGTTTTCTTACTTGCCATTTCCACAGGAATAGAAGCCCAACTATGCTGAGAGAGAGAGAGAGAGAGAGAGAGAGAGAGAGAGAGAGAGAGAGAGCGAATTTTCAGAGGTCTGTGGGTCCTGATTTTGCTGGATTCCATCCATAGCCCTTAGGATGTGTAGGGAGTTTGAGGAGGGCTTGCGATGGGTGGTGGAATACTGTGTGTCATAATCTTATCATTGATCAAGTCTGGTGGGACGAGTCATTGCCCGACACTCAGAAGAGCTATTATATATACCTTGTACCTGGGGTACAGCATCTTGTTGAGCAGCACCCCATGACAGAAATAATTACAAGGTAGGGCATCAAAGCTGAGTTTAGAATCTGAGATCTGATATGTACAGTCTATCATCTCGCAGATTCAACTTTTCAATATTCTTTTAGAACACCGATTCTTACCCGAAAGCCTCTTCCTGAGTGTTATACATAGAGGCTAGCTCATTTAGAAAGGCGCTTGCAATTTTAAGGAGCAAAGTCCTCCCTGTTCAGGTCTCGAATGCTAACTGTCTGCAGAACTTGTTATCTTCATGATGGACCAGTGCAGAACGATGTTACCATAAGTGTATGCAGCCTTAGTCACTACAGCAGCTCTCAGACCTTATCAGAGAAATTTCATTGTGCAATGGACTGTGGATAACACAGAAACTCACAACTGGTCAAAGTGCAAAGCATAGGTGTCAGTGGAGTGTGGCATTAAATGGGACTCTGTTTCATTCCTCCTTAACACAAGGCTCAGGGACCTTTTTGGAAGAGGGGGCAGAAAAATGAAGAGACAGAGACCAGAGGGGACCATGGTGAAGCATCTGGTCATGAAAGGACCACTGTACTCAGGAACTTACAGCAGCACAGAGACCCAGATAGGCAAATAAACATCCCACGGTTCCTCTTGCTGAGGACCTGCTGACCACTGATGGCTGCAAAGGGATGGAGAGTCGAGTTTCTTTAGGGTGTGGCCCCTGATAACATGGTCATGTCCAGTGAAGAACCCTATACCCATAAATATATGGGCAGCAAAAATTGGACTTAGTGGATTATTAAAAAAAAAAAGAAAAAAGAAGAGGTCACAAAGTGAAGATAGGGAAGTGGGTCTAAGGGGAGCTGGTAGGTGGGAACACAGGGTAAATATGATCAAAAGATACGGCACAGAAGCATGGGATTCTTGAAGAACTGATAAAAATGTTACATTAAAGGAAACTAGAGAAAAGAATACCCAAAACAACAGCAACAACAATGACTATGAAAGAACCCTCAGACCAGAACCATTGCTCACTGTCTCTGTGGGCCAGGAGTCCAGGCAATTCTGATCCAGGGCTTCTGGATGTTCTGTGTGTGGCTAGGGTATCATCTAAGGCTTGCCTGGATGTGTTGATCAATTCTGATTGTCAATTTGTACAGGTTAATAAACAGTCAAAGGATTAATGAAGTATACTTTTGAGTGTGTCTTTGAGGACATTTCCATAGATAATTAGACCTCAAGAGTTTAGGTCTATGGAATGGATCAACAAGCTTCTGCATGGATTCATACTCTGAGGCAGTTTTTGGGTGATGGTGAAACGGGAGGGGGAGGGGCTAGCTGCAGGGGTTTCCTCCAATGGCCCATGGGGACTTTATCTGCCATATTCTCCAAGCCAGAGTGGACTGGAACCTTTGAAGGTATGATCCAGAAAACAGTCTTTTCTCCCTTAAGTTGCTTCTGTCAGGTGCTTTGTCATAGGGAGAAAAGTCACTAGCAAAATGTGAAGAGATTTGTCTCTTTATTCACTTGACATTGGTTGGAGGCCACTGTATGATCATACAGGCCCCAGTTCCTTGCCACATGACCTCTTAAAATGTTGTATCTTACTTCTTACTTTAAAGCCAACAATAAAGCCTATCTCTCCTGATAAGATAAAAATCTTAATTTGTTTTGAAATAGTGTCTTGGAAAGTCTTTTATTCTCCTTAAATTTATTTATTTCATTTTATGTTGTGAGAGTATTGTATGCATGCATGTATTCAAAACACAGGCTTGCTTGGTGCCTGTGGAGGCCAGAAGAGGATGTCAGATTCCCCTGGAACTGGAGTTATAGATGGTAGTGAGCTGCCATGTGGATGCTAGGAACGAAACCTAGGTCCTCTTCAAGAGCAACCAGTGCTCTCAATCACTGAACAATCTCTTCAGTCTCCTAGCCAAAAGTCTAAGGAACAAAATACAGTACAATCCTGAGAGTAACTTAGAATGTAACTAAATCAGGAGAGTAAGAACTGATCATTTGTAACATACTCTCTTGGTTACAAGCATGTCATGAGTTGTACTTAGACTGAAGCACAGACCCGCTGGGTATGACCCACTGGGGCCACTTTGCAATGTGCTGGTCATACCTACCGAGGGTTCCAGTGAATCTGCCATGCACTGCATAGATGAAGCTCAATCCAGTGATGCTTCCATGCACTGCATAGATGAAGCTCAATCCAGTGAATCTGCCATGCGCTGACATAGATGAAGCTCAATCCAGTGATGCTTCCATGCACTGCATAGATGGAGCTCAATCCAGTGATGCTTCCATGCAC
>NW_021604569.1:10323997-10334037 GCF_004785775.1 Grammomys surdaster
CTGCATAGATGGAGCTCAATCCAGTGATGCTTCCATGCACTGCATAGCTGGAGCTCAATCCAGTGATGCTGCCATGCGCTAACATAGATGAAGCCACTCTTGGGACATGTACATCCAGGAACATCATTTTCCTTCTCAGCTTTCAGCCCAGATCAGGGAGTGCCGCCCCCAGTTGTGCTTTGCATCAGTCTGGGTGAGCCTTGCTCCACCTGTGCTCCCAGCTTGGACACTTTTCATGTTACCTCTTCAGACTGAAAGACTCAGCTCAGACACTCTGGCTTTTCCCCTCTGGACCCTTCATCACTATGAGTGGCAGGGAAACACTTGGCTGTACCATCCGTAGAGCAAGGGTTTGATTCCAATTGTGGCATAATTACTTGAATAAGTATTGACCTACTTTAAAGAAAGGAGCTATGTCTTATGTGTTATCCTTTTAAAATTTTTTTTCCTGAAACATCATTTTTACATAGGAAGTACTAAATAAATGTGGATTGAATGAAGTTTCCCCAAATAGTTGACTCAGTTTTTACATGTTTCTTTTTCTAGAAATGCTGCTTGCAATAGCTTGAATATGCTTGGCCCAGGGAGTGGCACTATTAGAAGGCGTGGCCTGTAGGAGTAGGTGTGACCTTGTTGGAGAAAATGTGTCACTGAAGGGGTGAGTTTTGAGACCCTCCTCTTAGCTGCCCATGAGACAGTCTTCTATTTGCCTTCAGATCAAGATGTAGAACTCTTAGCTCCTCCTGTGCCATGTCTTCCTGGACAATGCCATGGTCCCTCCTTAATGACCTGGAAACCTGAAAAGGGGATAACATTTGAAATGTAAATAAATAAAATATCCAATAAAAAAAAGAGTTGCCTTGGTCATGGTGTCTGTTCACAGTAGTATAACCCTAACTAAGACACGAGTCATACACAGTCTATCCCTACAGAAGTTTCAGGCTGTGCTCTTAAAGTGGGGTCAGAGGCCTTACCTTAGGCTTTTCTCTTATCTCCCCTACAAAAGAGAAGGCACCCAGATACAGAAGCTATCCCAGTGGGGCCTGCCTAAACACTTGAAAAATTCCAGAGGCAAAGTTCTGAACTGTTCCATTTGATAGGGGCCTGCTGCTGAAAGATGCTGTATGCCACTTGCCTGGGATCTCCTCCCTGCCATTCTGATGCTGGGGCAGAACTTCCTGCTGAAGATGCCTCGTCATGTTGATGGAATAGCACTGAGCCTCTAGTCAGGCTGGTTTCCAGCACTCAACAGGGGTTTCCGGTGGGGCCTGCCATCCTGCAGCAGTTTAGAAGTGGTTGTTGTTTTTGTTTTTGTTCAATGTGAAATTGCATTTTATTCTCCCTAATTACCAACTGGATGGTGGAAGTGGTTTGGCTTCCGTTTGTTTAGCTCAGTATAAGATAATAAAACAGCCCCATCACAGACTAATTTAGGTGACTACTGTTTGGCTTTGGGGTGGTGGTGGTGGTAAACATGACATCAGTAAAGCATAGACCAAATGCTTCTCCTGATGCACTGTTCTATGTCTACACTCTTTCTCCAAGGCTAATTAACTCTTGGAGGAGAGAGGGAGGAGTGGAGTGGGTGGAAAGCTAAGGAAAGGGAAATTCAGGTAAGCAGCAAGAAATATTCCTGACATCGAACTCCACAAAGGGTCTGAGGTCTGATGTCTGATGTTGATTTCTTGTGCTTTATACGATAAGAAAGTCATCCAGACATGCAGACCTGGAGAAGAATCTATGTTAGCAGGGTGACTCTTTATGAATGTCTACCTACCACCCATTGTGGGAAGGGTGGCTGGTTCTCTGGCAGTTGCTTTTCCTCTCTGAAGCTCTAAATTGATGATCCTATAAGGTGTCATGAGGCAGGTTTGGGTTCGTGCAGTGATACCTGCTTTAATGAGGTCTTTCTAGAGAGATAAGTCCTATGCTAGGAGTATAGGGAACAGCAATAGTAACAGCCTGGTGAGCTTGGCTACAAGAGGCGCTTGCCTAGGGATGGGGAAAGTTGGTGGGTCATTGAGAAGCTCTTAGAGTAGGGCTGCAAATGGGTCCAGAAGGCTCCAGAGCAAACAGATGTCGATATTAATAAAAGAACATGAAAACAAAGGAAGCTGGATGCCCAGGGTTAGGAACGGGCGGTGTCATCCAACAGAGGGGTACCCTCCAGACATCCTGACTGCCTAGACAGCAACACTGTTTAAACTTTTCATGATTAACTCTTATTCAAAAACATTTTCCAAGATCTCCTTACCCTCCTTCCTCCCTGCTCCATCCCCACCTCTGGTGTGTGTGTGTGTGTGTTCACCAGAAATGCTATAAAAAAGTAGATTGGGGTACTGTAGTAGTGGGTAAAGTGCTGGCCACATGATCCTGAAGGCCCGAGTTCAATTTCCCAGAATTCATGTTAAAAAGCCACACATAGAGGTTCCTGCTTATAATCCCAGCAGAGACAGAGGGACAGGTGGGTCCCTGGAGTTTGCTGGCCAACCAGCCCAGTCAGCTTGGTGATCTTCAGGCCAGTGGCAGATCCTTTCTCAAAAGACAAGGTGGGTAGTGCCATAAAGAATGACACCTGAAGCTGACCTCTGACCTCTACACTCATTTTTATAGATTCGCTCAGGCACCCCAACATGTGCACACACACATGTAAACATGAGATGGTGTGAGGGCTTGTGAATGTAGCTTGATGGTAGAGCCCTTGCCTCGGACGTGCAAAGCCATGGATTCTGTCCCCAGAACTGCCAAAATACAGCAAAAGATGAGCCTCAGAAGTGACGTGACCACTGGCCTCAGAGAGAGGAGCTAGAGAGGAGCTTAGGATTGAACACGAAGACCAAGAGCAGGGTTCTGATCTGTGTGTGCCCTTCTCATTGCTGTCAATCAAATTTCAGCACCCTTCAAACCTTCCAAACACTCAGAATGGCTTCTACATTCTCCACCTATTCTGTTGCCTCTCCACCTCTGATGTATAGGCTACAGAAACCCACAGGCAATAGAAAGAATGTCCCAGCATGCCATGAGGGGGTTACAATGTAGTTTTGGAGGCTACATAAATGCAGATGCCAGTCTCTTGGCACTGTTATTACTCTTTTCAGTGTCGGCTAAGACCCGCACCGGGCTGGATTTAGCTCGTGTCTTTCATGCCTTCTCATTCGCCTTCACAGAGCGAGCTGATTTTTTTCTCTGGTGAATGAGTACTTCCTTTTGAGGTAGGAGCTCATCATATACAGCATGACCTAACTTCAAACTTGAGATCCTCCTGCCTTAGCCTTTTTGAGGACTGGTGTTTACAGGTGGACTGCTACATCTGGTGTGGAGATTTTTCTTCTCTTTCCTTTTTTTTTTTCAAAACAGAAATACTTTGAGAGGTACAATATTAGGGTTTTGAAACTACTTGGCCTAACAGTGGTAGAATTTGAACACTGATGGACTAGACTATGATTCTGCAAATAGCTGAGGGCAGTGGTTTAGCACAGGTGAATTGGCCATCCAGGGACATGTGACAATGTCTGGAGACATTTTTGATTGACATCACAGGGAGAAAATCCTTCTGGCATCTAGTTGGTACAGGGCATGGATCAGCTAACATTGTGGGATAGCCTCTTATTCCCTTTTAATATACGGCTGATGTAACAGTTAGTGCCATGAGAAATTACCACAAACACAATGGCTTATAGCAATACAGATTTTTTTTTTATATTATTGGACAGAGATTACATGCAGCTCAGAGGGCTAAATCCAGGATGTTCTTAAGCTGCCTTCTTTGGCATTCTATAGCAGAATCCATGCCTTTGGCCTTTCCAGCTTCTATATGTTGCCTATATTCCTTGGCTCGTGGTCCCTTGCCCTATATTCAAGAGGAAATGGGTCAAGTGCTTCTCACATTTTGAAAGTCTGCTGTCTCTCCCAGCATTGTACCTCTTGCCTGTTCACTTCTCAAGGCCCTAGGACTTCACTGAGCTACTGGGTCCTGCAAGAGAGTCTTTCTGTTTTAAGGCTAGCTGATTAGCAACCTTCATTCCACCTGTGAACCTGAATTAACTTTGACCATATAGTGTGACATATCTACAGGTCCTAGGAATTAGGTCTCAGCTCATTTAATGTCTGTAGAGTTGATTTTATGCCTCCTACCATCCCCATAACAAAATGAGCCAGCCAGCAACAAATGCCTGGAGTGCTGAGGCAGAGAGCGCTTGTCTCAGAGAAAGTTCACTAGTTCTAGAAGGCAAGGGCTCCTTCCATGTGGTTAAAAGAGAGAGAAAGACAAGTTGCCTTTAAATGGACTCACTTGGAGCGTTAATGCCCCAGCACACTTCATCAGTTGGACAATTTACATCAGGAGCTGCTGCTGGGAGAGGATGTAGGCCCACTGTGGGTCACATGATATGCTGTGCTCTGAGGACTTTCGAGCCTCTGCTAAATAAAGGAAGCCGCAGCTTCTGGTAACAAATATATGAAACGGAATATTCATTTCTCTTCAGTGGGGCTCACACATGACAAAGGCGAGGCTTTCTTCACGTTGTTTGTTTATAAAAAATGCAACTCCACCGAGGCCTGAAGTTAAACTTGCTTCTCTGATGTTATCGGTTCCAGGATGCACAGGGCCACAGGAGTGTGTTCCTATGATCTTGCCGTTTATTTACCTTGATATGAAACTCCAATTACTGTCAGTGCTGCTGCTTGTTAAATACAGGTACAGAGGCAGCTTCTGAGAGTGCAAATATGTGTCTGATTCTCTGGGGCTGGGATCAGTTGCAACTTGAGGGATATGAATTGTGGGAAGGTGGGTGCAAATTAATTAAATACTGAAGATAACAGTGTGTGTGTGTGTGTGTGTGTGTGCGTGTGTGGTTTAAGTTCTTAGGAAAGGCTCTGATTTAGGCAGAGGTGATCCAGCATGAGGCTGGGAAGTCTTTTTTTTTTTTCTTCCCGTGAGTTTTTTTTTACCCCTTCTGGTTTTGCATGACACAGGACACATTTGCATGCATGTGCTTATGTGTGCAAACACACCTATCTCTCATTCTATCAATGGCTCTGGGCTTTGGGTTGCGTTCTTGTTTCTTTCAACACCTAAATCAACTCTCGAGTTATCGGAAGTCAGGAATCAGACTAGAACGCGTTGCTTCCAATGACACTGCAGGAACGAGTCTCCAAATGACACATTGGAATTCTCCAGATATATTCCAACTGCCAGATTTAGTTACTGGTTTTCTTTGGGTAATCCAACTCTATTTTATTTATGGGTTATTCAAAAAATAGAATCAAAGGACACCTACTGGCTACCAGTGCCTTTGGTCGTGTCTAATAGTTCTGTGAAGAATGGTTTGAATTTAGTGCAGATGCAGAGAAACACATGCTGTCATCAAGAGCATATCACGCTTCAGACTTCTAACATCCCCTGCCTGGAGTCCAGCCGGAGCAGGCATGAGGTGAGGATGAACGGGCTGCACTGGGTCAGGTGAAGGAAGGGTGGTGGCAGACAGGCAGTGGGCTATGAACTGAACAAAATGGGATGTGGTTATTTTTGGCTCAAGCAGAAGAAAAATGTTTTGTTTGTCTCAAGTTTTTTGTGTTCCTGTGTTTTATCACGGACAGCACAAGGTCCGCTCTGGGGAAGTGCTTGGAGATCTGTGGTTCGGGGGAGAAAAAGAGGGACGACATCTTTGTTTCTGTTGTAGTGGGGAGTGTTCTAGGGAAATATTTCTACTCTCGTGTAGAAACCTGCTCCAAGTGCAGGCCTCAGAGAACAACCCTTTTTGAGGTATAAAGTAGGAGCCTGCAGCAGCTAAGCTGAGCTTCATAATCCAGGACTCAGACATGATTGGATTTGGATAGCCAGTTAAGTGCTTCTAGTGTATCCCATGACTGGCTCTGTAGGCTGTGCTGTTATTCTGTACTGCTGGGGAGGAGGCAAGAGCAATGGATCTTTAGGGAGAAGGGCAATATCTTCTCTGCTTTATCCAAAGAAACTCTCTCCTGAGTGATAGTAATTAGCACAGACGTTTGTAATATATCAAAACTTGAAAGACAGCCCAAGACTCAATTTTGAAATGGCAGAAAAGACTTTAAAGCAGAAAGTAAATGAGACAATATAAAATCCTGAATATACAAAATGCAAATTGCCCTAATTCCTAAAAAGTCAAGTATTGTGCAACATGATGGCCTTACATAGCAGCATCCGGTAGAAAGTCTGGACCTTATCTTATGTGATGGTTAATCTTAACTGTCAATTTGACGAGTTTTAAAATCACCATGAAAACAAATCTCAGGGCATGTCTTTGATGAAGATTCTAGATTAGTTTATATGGAGGTGGGATGGCCCACCCTCAATGTGGGTGGCTCTGTTCTATAGGTTGAGGCCCTAGGCTGCACTCCTTGATCTCTGCTTCCTGACTGAAGATGTGGCATGACCAGCTGCCTCCACTCTTCATGCCATGCCTTCTCTGCCACAGTTGAACATGCCTTGAAGGGCAAGCCCAAATAAACCCTCCCCTTTCTTTCTCCAGAATCTCCTACATGGGGCTACCCACCCATCTCAGAAATATTGACACAGAATTGTTCCTGTCTAAAGGAAATGCAGGGACAAAGAGTGGAGCAGAGACTGAAGGAAAGGCCATCCAGAGACTTCCCCACCTAGGGATCCATCCCATCTGTAGACAACAAACCCAGACACTATTGCTGATGCCAAGAAGCGCTTGTGAAAGGAGCCTGGTATAGGTGTCCCCTGAGAGGTTCTGCCAGAGCCTCACCAATACAGATGCAGATGCTCACAGCCAACCATCAGACTGAGCATGGGGACCACAATGGAGGAGTTAGGGGAAGGCCTGAAGGAGCTAAAGGGGTTTGCAACTCCATAGGAAGAACAACACTATCAACCAACCCCCAGAGCTCCCAGGGACTAAACTGCCAACCAAAGAGTACACATGGAGGGACCCATGGTTCCAGCTGGTTATGTAGCAGAGGATGGCCTTGTTTGGCATCAGTGGGAGGGGACACCCTTGGTCCTATGTAGACTTGATGCCCCCGAGTAGGGGAATGATTGGACGGTGAGGTGGGAGTTGGTGGGGGAGCACACTCATAGAGGCAGGGGAAAGGGTGTGGGATGGGGGAGTTGCAAAGGGGAACTGGAAAGGGGGATAACATTTGAAATGCAAATAAATAAAATAACTTATAAAAAAAAAGAATAGAAGGGAGGGTCAGGAGGCTTCTACTTGCTTCCTGAGATACACAAGCAAATAAGCACACGATACAATAAGCAAACTGGGCGTTTGAAGCAACTAATTGAGTCACTCCTTCCTCTTCTGTAAGAGACCAGTATCCCCATGTCTGCGCCTGCGCTTGCCTTTCTGGGGACATCTTCAGCTTTCCATTTCAAACCCTATGGCTTAGTCTACATCTCGGAATAGAAAGTCAAGCTTTCTTGTAGCCTCTTCTTACTGCCCACTCGCCCTTGCTCCTTTGCTGACTTAGGTTCTGATCTTCTTTGTGCGTTTTTTCCCTTGAGACGGGGCCAGCCCAGGTTAGACTTGAATGCCTGATCCTTCTGCTCCTAGGTCCCAGACACTAGGATTACCAGTGTATGCCTCCACAGCTGGCCACATCTGTGATTTCAATATAATTCCATTCTTCCTTGCTGCAGAGCCTGAAAAATGAAATATGGAGCTTGGATACATCCCCTTAGAGCTCAGGTTCAGCGTGCTCAATTGGTTCACTGTATGTACCAGGCTGGATCAGAGCTGAGAACAATGGGTTGAAAGCTAGACCCTAGGCACTGGCTTTGCTAGTGTAGCTAGGCGAGGGGTCCTCTGCCTCAAACACACCAACATGCCATAAAGAAGTGACAGCTTTTCCTTGGTGGTAGGGTGCCAGGAGGAGTCACTCCTGAAGGCTCTGCAAAGATGTTTTAAGCCACCTAATACCTATTAATAAATCACTTTGTGTTGAAACCAGCTAGAGTGGTTTCTTCTGGCTGCAGCTGGATCTCGGCTGAGGTACTGACTGGACACTTGCCATTCTCCCTGACCTCACCAGCTTCCTTCCCCATGTTCTTGCCTGTCTGAAAAGCTCACTGCTAGAGTCAGTGCATGTGATTCTCAGGGATGACACGGCATCTGATCTGTCTTCTCTGCCCCACACTTCCTGGCACATTTCCTGGTATGAATGTGGCTGCTATCACTGCCAATCAAGGCAGGCCCTGTGGCCTGAGCAAACAAAGAAAGCAACTGTACTGAGCTTGTTTAAGCTTGTGCTGAGTGACTTTGACTAGGGAGATGAACACATATCTACCTGTTCATCTACCTGTTCATCAGTGACAGACCAGAGAAGTAACTCACCTCAATCTAGCCTAGTGAATGAACCAGGGAATTTATTGGGGTCATTCACAGGAGTGCGGATGAAGGGGTTACTTACAGCTGCACCATCAAAAAGCCCACCACAGCAGTGACAACTCATAAATGCTACATTCAGTGGGACTGACCAGAGTTTCCTTTCCTTAGCTTGGTATACCCTTAGATAGATGTGTGTGTAGGAGGCAGGAAGAGCATGAATCTGTACCTTCTTGAGCTTCTTGACTCTTGTAAGTGCCATTAGCTTCTATGGCAGTGGGTCTCAACCTTTCTAATGCTGTGACTCTTCAATACAGTTCCTAATGTTGTGGTGATCCCCAACTATAAAATTATTTTCATTGCTACTTCATAACTAATTTTGCTATTGTTATAAATTATAACATAAATATCTATGTTTTCCAATGGTCTTAGGCAATTAGTGTGAAAGAGTCACTGGGACTCCAAGAGAGGTCACAACTCACAGGTTGAGAACTGCTATTCTAGGGTCTTACAGGTCTCCCTCCTCTCTGCAGGAGGAGGAAAGAAATACACAATAGCCAGAGATATGAAAGGGTGGTGGCAAATGAGTTTTTATAGCTTCATGGTGTAGTCTTGTTCCATGTTTAAAGTCCTATAGCTTTGAATACTGATTAGAAACTTCCCACCATGTCTGATTCTATGTCCTGACTTTTTAGGACACATGGAATTTTTCTTATTTACTTGACATATTAAAATCACTAATGCTAATCACTAATACTGGCGAGTCCAAGACAGGATTGCCAAGAGCTCCATGGGCTACATAGTGAGTTTCATAGCAGCCTAGGATACAGTATGAAATCTTGTGGGGGCAGGATGGCTGAAGAAATGGCTCATTAGTTAAGAGAACTTGCTGTTCTGTAGAGGATCAGAGTTCAGTTCCTGGCTCTCAAGTCTCTCAGCTCAAACCAATTGTACCTCAGTTCCAGAGGCTCCAATGCCCTCCTTTGGCCTCTGTAGAAACTACATTCCCACTCACAACGTGTCCCCCATTGCCTATACACACAGTTAAAAAGGAAGACATTACTTTTTAAATGACTGAGAAAGGTACTTTTCAATTCCAAGACTGCTATTTATGTGGTTTTCTGGGTGTTATAAATAATACTGCTCAGGGAATCCTTTCAGCAGAATTGAACATCTGTGCTGAAGACAAGAAACCTTTGTAAATAAAATGTAGGCACTTTGGGAATCAGGTGTGGTAAAGGACTCCAGAGTCACAGTGAATCCACACTTGCTTGTAGTTTGGTGTTATGGATTTTTCTCTGAGCCATTGTACCATAGTTGGCATTCCCTAAGTCCATTTTGGAGCAGGCATATGGATTACCATACACTTGCTAAGAATGCCCAAGAGTCAGGAAATGGCCACATGCATGGGAGAAAGGTGGGTGAGAGGCCAGAGTAGTTTTTATTCTTTCAATATACGGTGGACACATGGGTCACCCTAGGAAAACTTTCCTGTTCCATCACATCCCTGTGTAATGGGCCAGAGCACCTAAAACATTCAGGTGTTTCTCAAAGTCTGCATAATGAAAGAAGTTGCCTACTGACACACCTTGGATAGAGATGGGGTTTGACATGTGCACACCACATACATACACACACACACACATAACACATACACACCACACACCACACACACACACACACACACACACACACACACACACACACACACAC
>NW_021604569.1:10334047-10341571 GCF_004785775.1 Grammomys surdaster
CACACACACACACACACACACACACACACACACACACACACACACACACCACATGCATTGCTTCTTTTAAAGTAAAATTATCTTTGCCTTTGACCAGAATCCATTCCTGGAAACTATTTTAAAATAGTCCCATAAGAACAATGTCATAATTGGGCATTGCAATCTTGACCAAGAGCTTACTATTAAATAAATCATGGACATGACAAAAATTCCTCATAAAAGCAAAGATGCAAGAGCTATAAACCTTTATCATACTTTTAGAGAATAAAAGTGTGCTCTGTCATATAAATGGGCTTGGATATATTGTATACATTGATTATATAAGAAATCTCAATGAACTATAAAGTCTATATAATATAAAAAACCATGGGTGTAGCACATCATAAATTTGACCTAAAGCTAATATTTGAACTACAAACATTAAACATTTAATTAGGCATCATTTTTTCTTGCTTTCTTAGAAGCAGGGAGAACAATTCATGTCAGCCAAATGTTTACCTCTCATCTCAGTGAATTTTGCATTAACAAGTGGCATCACAGAGAGTGTCCCGATCTTTGACACAGTAGCTGACGGGTATACCTATTGCGTGGGGTGGTTCGGATATTATTATGACGGTGACAGAGGTTTCCTAAGGAGTGCTGGGTATCAAGAGGTAAAGAGCAGAGACTGTGTCCAAATAGTTTTGAGATTTGAACTTGAGGTAAACTCTTATATATTCCTTAGATAACACATTTTATGTGTATCTGGTGTTCAGTGCTTGCTGCCTTAGAAAGAACATGTGTGCCTCCGGTAACCATGTGGCTCTTTTCAGATTCTTTTTAGACAATCCAGTTCAAGGACTCCAGTAGCTCCATCACCATTTTCTTAGTAAAGTAACATTTTGAAAACCTATTTAAAACAATATACTAACTAGTTGAGCACTACCTCTG
Organism: Grammomys surdaster; assembly: GCF_004785775.1. Lineage (NCBI taxonomy): Eukaryota > Metazoa > Chordata > Mammalia > Rodentia > Muridae > Grammomys > Grammomys surdaster. Next base: position 10,334,978 of record NW_021604569.1, read on the forward strand.
CATGCGTGTTTTTAGACTCTAGGTTCCATGGAATTGAGATGCTGTGTCATTTACGATGTGTGTCTAAAATAGACACATATAAAATTAGAAGGAAGTGTTTACTATTGAATCCATGAGTACCTGCCCAAATCGCATAGTTAACATAGTCAGGTAATATAAATCAACTACCAAACGTCTGTCTGCCTGTTGTTTAAATAGTTATCATGTTTCATCTTTAAAAATACACCATGAAGACAGAAACGCACATTCAAACAATGTTTCCATAGGCATTAGCTTGCTCGAACACAAGATGCAAAGGGATATTTGAAGATGTTAATATTCCCAAGATACAGCTGAGCAAATATTCTATTCACTACAATGGACAGTTTGAATTACTTAAAAGTAGCTGGCTTTTATGGTCAATTGGCTATAGCTGTGTTACTGGTAATAAACTGTAAATCTTAGCACAGCCCCATTCAGATCAGCCGGGATGATACTTTAAGGAAAAGAGAAAATGTAAGAATTTATACAGTATGCCAATTTCATTGTAAGTGTTATTAATAAATTAGCAAGGAAGGGGGAGCCAAATGATGAATTGCTGGAATTCATTAAATCCGGGATGACTTTCTCTGTACTCGTGCCAAGTATTTTGAAGGTGGAGTGTGTGGAGGACACACTAACATCCCAAGCCAAGATAGGAAAGAGAAAATCTGCCAGTGGGACATCATAGCTGTCTGTGGCTGTTGTCCAGGAATTATAATCCTCCTTGAAGACTAACTAAAAATGAACTTGACCCATTTCCTGGAACATTCACGTTGTATCTTTGTAGCTAAGTGGAGGATGAGTCCCTGGGTTATCATTACTTGTGGGATGTTGTGCACGTTAGTATTTTGTATAAGCTTTGATTTTCCCTTCTGTAGTTAGAATAAAGGAGCTAGGTCTTGTGCTGTGGGGTTGATTCAGTTAATATTAAATTGTCAGCAATGCACTCCCCAAAGTGTTTACATCATGTTATACAATGCATATTACTATATATTAACTGTAACATAATCAATACAACAGTTGTTATTTTATATATTTATATAGTAACCATCTTGAGTTGCTACGAAAAGAACAAGGATCATGTGGCTTAAACAGGATTTACTTCTTCCAGTTTTGGAGTCTGAGAAGCCCCACAACAAGGTATAAGCAGATTTGATCCATAGTGAGATAGTGAGGCTTCCTTCTAGCTCTCAAAAGGCTGCCATTATTTTGTATATATATATATATATATATATATATATATATATATATATATATATAAAATTTTCAGATGGCTGTCCTCCTGCTATGTCCCTACACAGCAGAGAACTGGTCCTTTTCTTATAGAGGTGCTAATCCCAGCATGGGACTGCAGCCTCCTGCGGTCTTAGAGAATTCAGCACTTTCTGAAGACCTTGTTTCCTGATACTTTCACACTGGAGGCTGAGACTCCAATACATGAATATAGAGGAGACCTAAACATCCCATAACACAAGTGACATATTAAATAATCAAAATAAAATAATAATAACAGTCATCATTATTACTGAAGACACTTAGAGACTGTCTGTGATGAGATCTGCAATCCAATGAGATCTTGCATAACTTTAGAGTAAGTGACAGATCCCCGAGCCCCTCCTGTCAGCTTGCCATTCATCTGAGAGCCGTCAGATGGGGTACTTGAGTGGCTTCGCACTGTGTTTGAAAACTCAAGATCTTGGCAGTTTGTACACTCTTGGTAAAGTTTAAACTGCCTTTTTAAAAGATTTATTAATATGAACATCTCAGAAATGCCACTTCAAGTTGGGTCCCAATTTCATAAAAAATCAGAAATCTGACCATGACTCTTGGGCCACCAGTTTACTGATAGTCTCTGAATAGTAACATACTAGTTTCAGCTAGAGATTAACTGTGGGTTGAGAGAGGGAATCTGAATGAACATTCTAGCAATATAAAGAGTTCTAGTACTAAGATAGCTCAGTTTGTGTCCCATGACCCTTGTCTTAGTTAGGGGTTCTATGATGGCTGTGTTAAAACACCATGACCAAAAGCAACTTGGGGAGGAAAGGGTTCGTTTTGCTTATACTTCCAAGTCATATTCCATCCTTGAATGAAGTCGGGGGAGGAACCTGGAGATGGGAGATGAAGCAGAAGCCATGCAGACATCCTACTTGCTCCTCCTGGCTTGCCCTGTTTGCTTTCTTTTAGAACTACCTGTCCAGGTTTGGCACAGCCTATGGTGGCTTGGCCTCTCCCAAATAAGTCTCAGTCAAGAAAAGGTAACACAAGCTTGCCCACATGCCAATCTAGTGAGGTCATTTTCTCAATTGAGGTGTCCTTTTCTGAAATGACTCTCGCTTGTGTCAAATTGACATAAAACCACCCAGTACAACTCTGACTGAGAATGAAACAGTTTGATTTGTTTGATCCACGCTAGATGGGCTGTTTTCAGAGCCAGAGAAGGGCAGGGATGTTTCTCCTCACAGCAGTGAGTGTTGTTGAGTGAATGCATGGATGTTGGAGGACCCCCACGTAGATCTGGCTAGGAGAATACTGATGTTCTTTCCTTCAGGAGTGTTTGGAGGAGAAAAGGAAGCTTCCAGATTCCACATGGAGGAATGTTAGCCTAAAAGGATGATGAGAACATAAGGATTTGGCCTCTCTATAGCTTTCGAAATTGTCAATAATTCAAGCTCCATTTCCTGATTGGTGGTTCCTGGGGGAGGGTGCAGAGGGGCGTCTTTACCTGCTGAGAAAGTTTAATGTCAAGTGCAGAGTGATTTCTTTACCTCCAGGCTTCCCCTCACCGACTTAGAGGTGGCGGCTGTTTTTCTGTCAGACACAAGCTTCACTTAATGACTGCGTAGTTTATTACCCAGTAGGTCATATCCTGTATATTTTAAGAACAAACACCTCAGAGACTGTGACTTGGTGGAAGGAGATGACATGTGTCACTGCTGTTATTTTCACCAGAGCCTGGTGGAAAAACTAATTACCTTTTCATCTGGGCAAATGCAGAGGTCAGTTTACCACCAGTATATCACTACATGGCAGGGAACAGGGGTAATTAGGTGGGATGTGTAACCTGGATATTCCGTGGATCTCATTACATCTTATTTAGAAAGGCTATAATTTGATTGGTGGAAAATTAAGGCATCTTCTCATGGGTCATTTTATCTTTCTGCAATAATAATTCTTGGCTTGATTAAAAATTGATCCAATGTCTTGAAGTGAATTTATTATTGCTGCAATCTATCACCCCGGACAGATAATCTGGTTCCCATCTTTATCTGATTTGAAAAATCTGTCACTTATTATGTGTTGTGTTTTTTTTCAATCATTTAAATTGATAGCATTCTAGGAAGGCATTTACAACCCTGGGTTTCTTGGAGAAACACAGAGCACGAGAGAGCATCCTTTTATGGTAAAGGACTGGATAATCTGTCAATTTTAATAAATCGATTTTGAATTGGTCTACAGCAACATTTTCACTATTAAAACTAATCAGGTCTCATTTTGAAGAGAGGGAATGATTGGGAGATAGTGGGAAGGATTTTGATTTTTTAAAAAATAGATGCAAGGCTATGAGATTTCCCTCTGAACTCTGAGGAGCCAACCAAAATATATTTAATGACCCTTACACACCAGTCCATAGGCTGGAAAAACATTTGAGCTAATTTGGGCCTTAACAGAAGTATAATAGATTTAATTATCCCCATTTCTATATCCTCTCAGTGCACAGGACCAGTCCAAACAAATCTTAAGAAGCTTGCAAACATCAAATGTATTTGACTTCCCTTAATCGAAGCTGCCTCCTTCCGGTTAGGTGTTCTAGATTCTTTCTGTGCATTAACTTCCTCAGGCACTACACCAGTGCTGATGGGGTGGTCTTGTTGGTGGTGAGCGTCATCTCCAGCTGTAATCCTGTGTTCTCACTCCAGAGTACGCTCAGTACCACAGCTATTGCCTTGCTTTAGAGTGATCTATCTGAGGACACATAGGAAGAAGTGCAAAGCCAGCAACCTCAACGAAGCAGTTAATAAATATTCATTAAGGCTTGATGTAATTGAGCCATCTTCTTGGGCACTTGTGAAATACATAAAAGAATGTGACAAGAGATTTTTTAAAAAAAAACCAATAAGATGTAAACAAAGAAAATTAAATAACAGAAATGATAAAAGATAGCAGCCCAACACCATCCTACAAGACACATTTATTCCAAACTGATAATAGATGGCCAGGGACCCATGGACTTGGAGCAGACTCAGCAACTGGTTCATCTCTGCATACCCTTGCAAAATCCAATTTTAGCAAGAGCCCTGCTTAGCTGGCCTATCTAGAACCCCTTGCTCCATATCTGACCACGGTGACATCACATGGTCTATATCATTCATTGCTTCACAGGTGGTGTCTGATCAGCCTTGGCCTGTTTTCACAAGTATCCTATCTGGCAAGTTGAGCCAGGTGACCCCCTTTCCCCTTATGGTTCCTCTTAGTCATCTCCTATGACCCCACTCCCTCTGCTTTTTGGGGATATAATCCACTTTCCCATGGTGTATTCTGAATTAAAGTCTATTCTCCATGGAGACATCTTTTGCCTTTTGTTATAGTCTTGAGCGATGTGTGGTGTTCTCTTTTTCTTCTCTCCACTTTATCTTGGATAGTGTGGAAGTATAGTGAATATCTGGAGGAAGGAGAGAAGAGAAATGGCTTTTCTGGATGGGTACAATGGTATTAAAATTCAGGGACATGGGAAGGAGTCAGAGGGTTTGGGAAGCAAATACCTTTAGCAGAGACAATGGCCCAGCAGAATAGAAAGAGGTCAGTAGATCATTCCTGGACGGGCATGGGAGCTTAATTACAAAATAAGGGAAGTTTATTACAGGCTGGCAGCTGTGGCATGTGAAGAGCAAAGCAGACCTTAGGGTGCTGAGCTGTTGTTTCAGGTCAGGTTGTAGGGAGACTGATGATGGTGGGGTGCCCACTGACCACCTGGCATGGCAAAGCCCTCAGCCCCGAGGAAAGCCTCAGGAAACCTTCAGAAGCAAGAAATGGAAACTGTCTACATTTGTTCTTACATGGTGGCCTGGGAAACTGGTGTCCTATAGTCTCCTCAGCCTGCTCTGGATCCTCATCTGTCTCTTCTCTGCTGCCTCCCATTCAGACACGTCTTCAGCTTTGATGCTTATGGTTGCCTCTTTGCTCAGTTTGAATGCAGTCTGGTGAGTTGGCATTCATTTTCTGGCTTCTTCCTTGGCTGGCTTTCCCCATCAGAGCCTGATTTCATCTATTACTCTGGTTGCTCTATAACTGATAATTTACCACTCAAAGGGTCTTCATTGCAGTGGATCCCCCAGTCCTCTTACCAGCCAAGGGACTGTGAGGAGGTAGTTACTATGGAAGTAGACCATGGCTGTGCCTATCTATCTATCTATCTATCTATCTATCTATCTATCTATCTATCTACCTACCTACCTACTTAATGTATATGAGTACTCTATCTGTATGTACATCTACATGCCAGAAGGGGGCGTTAGAACACATTATAGATGGTTGGAAACCATGTGGTTGCTAGGTGCTGAACTCAGGACCTTTGGAAGAACAGCTCTCTAGCCCCCAGCCACTATGTATTTAGAAGAACAGCTACTTCCAATAGAAATTGCTTCTTGAGGGTGTAGTGGCACACTCCTGAAATCCCAGCTCTTGGGAAGCTAAGGCAGGAGGATTGTTCATGACTACATTTTAAGTTCCAAGTCATTCCAGGTTAAAAAATGAGTCACTTTCTCAACAAAGTAACAGACTAAAAGAAAAAAGGAGGGTCTGAAGGGATGGGCTCAGTGTTTAAGTCCATTTGTTGCTCTTACAGAGGACCCATGTTTGTTTTCTAGCACCCATAGGGAGGCTCACAACCTCCCCGTGGTAACTCCAGTTCCAGGAGATGCAGTGCCCTCTTCTGGCCTCTGTGGACACCAGGTATGCAGGTGGTGCAGGGACAAATATGCAGACAAAGCATCCATACAGTTCAAATAAAAATAAATATAAAAGAAAAACTAAAAGAAAGAAAGAAAGAAAGTGAGAAAGAAAGAAAGAAAGGAAGAGAGAAAGAGAAAGAAAGAATTTTTGCTTAATGAAAAGATTGGTTACTTTCAGGATCTTAGGTACATAGAGCTGTGTAATATATTTTCATCTGACTTACAGTTTTTATTTAACAAAGAAACTGAAAGATAGCCTTCATTATTCAATTAACAAATCATTACTGAGAACCTAAGATTCCTATAAATATGAACTCTAAATTCTATATCTCTTGTTTCTAGAGGATAAAAAAGTATAACCCTTTTCTAGTATTTAAAAACTAGAAGTTGTATAGAGTTTTACAGATGATTTTATATGTGTTCACTCAATTCTGGGGCTAAATGTTGGAGAGGCATTTGCCTGGAGTCCCACCTCGCTAGATACATGGTGGAGTTTGAGGACCAAACCTGGCCTTTGGGCCGTCATGGCTCTCTTCCAATCATGGTACAAGTCTCACCTGCTTTCTTCCAATCACGGTACAGCTCTCACCGGCTCTCTTCCAATCACGGTACAGCTCTCACC
>NW_021604569.1:10341581-10361580 GCF_004785775.1 Grammomys surdaster
CTCTCTTCCAATCACGGTACAGCTCTCACCGGCTCTCTTCCAATCACAGTAGAGCTCTCACCACATGAGGTGCTCTCAGATGGGTGTGTGGGTTCCTGAGGCCCACATTGAGATGCTAGTGGGACCATGCCGTCACGCTAGTGAGTTGGGGAGTAGACAGAAACAGCTTAAGACTCTGCATAGGGCACCACCAAGCCCTAGGATGTCTAAACTGTGGTCAGCTTCCTTGGTTGGGTTAAACCCATGGAATGCCTTTAATACCAGTCGTGAGGAGGGTGGCGGGATAAACCGAGGCATGCTGCTGCTGAGAATGTGGGTATCTGAGACTCCAGGACAGCAAAGGCATCTCTGCACTCACTGTCTAGTTACACTTAGCTTCCAAGCTGCTGTCAAGCATGGAAGTCCCAGCTAAGGTCCAGAAAAGAGCTTAGATGGATTCTGTCCTGTTCAGAGTTTGTTTCCTGTTGTGTCCCTTAACTAGTCACACTGTAATTTCTTTCTCTTGGCATTGTGATCATTCCTGGCACTAGCTGTAGTCACTGTTTCTCAGTCCCGTGATCTTCCTCAGTTGAAGAGCAGACGTGTGTATGGGGAGCTGATTTCCTAAGAGGAAACTCAGATTATAGTGGATAGTATTTGGAATTGGGTGCTAGAGCCCTTACAAGCCCAGCACTACCTAACCTACCCATCCCCTGCTACCTGCCACCTCATTTCACTTGTTTCTGACTCTCGGGTAAGGAACTGAAGTTGTATAGAAAGGAATTTGAGACACTGTATGGCATCCTGTTAATATGCTGGCAGTAATGCCTTTTCCCAACTCTGCTGTTTTAGCCAATCCAAGGATCTTCTCACAAAGCATTATTTGGGTTTATTACCCATGTTGTATAGGTTGGAGGGTGTTTTTATTTGCCTTTCATAACGAGGCAACTGATGCTTACCGGCTGTATATAGAGGAGCAGGGAAAGTCAGTCTTACCCTGGTACCCCGTCCAAAAATAATCAATTCCTCTCCCCGATTTTCATTAGTATTTTTGAAACTTGGATTTTAATTGGGTGAGCCAAGGCGGTAAGAGAGGCTGACTCTTGTCCACTCATGTTAGTTTCTTAATAATGTTGAAAAAACGAGGACAGTGACAACAGATCACCTTTAAGCTACTCCTGTTCAGCATCCTTGTGTAGTTTCTACTATTTCAATGGAATCCATTAGCAACCAAGATGAACCCCAGGTGACCTAAGGTCTTCTAACACGTCAATCATTAAGGAGACAGAAAGGAATTACTTATACCTGAAAGAAAGCCTTTTGCAAAACAAAGAGTGTGCACCTTCTTTCACGGGAGTCCAGCAGTTCCACGTGACAGCGGCACCGATTATAAATGGCTCTATTCCTACAGCAGCCCTGGAGAAAGAAGGAGAGAAAATTGTGCAAGCTACTTAATGAGGTGTGTGTGTAAGAGGGATGGTTGGCAATTTGTCTTTAACAATCTTGTTATATGGCGAGAGGCTCTAAGGGGAAAAGAGAAAGAAGGAGACCAGGAGTCAATGTTCTATTTTCTTGCAATCCTCAAGAGAAAGGAGCTGGAGACCAAGAGATTCACCGAGCAAATGTGTTCTTTCTGGCAGCAAATGCAGTGCAGTGCTGGAAGGGACGCTAGGCAATGTGAGCAGAGGAGGGATATAAATCTGGATTTAACCAAGGTTTCACCTTGGCGGTAATAGAGTTAGAGGGTGAAAGGTTGCATCTTGTTCAGCCTTCTCTGGAATCATTTCCTATATGATGGGAGAATATTTTTTTGCAGCATTTTTGGATGCTCAAATGAATGAAAAGAAATACTCATCGATATCTGATCTACTGATAGCAAGGTGGGTGTCTGGAAGACTACTCAAGTACCCAGTATGATTTGTATAAGGACAAATTATTTTATTTTATTTTTTTGAGACAGGGTCTCTCCAGGACCTGACTGTCCTGGAACTTGCTATGTAGACCAGGCTGGCTTCAAATTCACAGAGATCATCCTGCCTCTGCCTCTGGAGTTCTGGGATTAAGGTGTGCACCACCTTTAATGGCAGCATGGAGTGGCTCATCGTGGTGAGTCTCTGTCTCATAAAATGGACAAGTGTTGAACTGGTCTTTTCTGGAAGGGGAGCCTCTTTCTACAAGGACCCTGATCTTAGGGACAGGTTTAGAGGGCAGTTGACTCCAGACCTCCTTGTTGCATTTCTCATCTGCACCTATAGCTGCATTAAAGTTCATCAGGTTTTAAGCAAACACTAATGTAGCTAACTCAGAATGTGTATGTGAGCTAAGCACTATCTGGTCTGGGCACGGCGGGGCTCAAGGAGATGCTTTTGGTCCATGTTCATCCAGTGAGTGGAAGGCAGTCAGCGGCATCAGTGAAGCAGTTCAGGGAGTCCCTCCCTTGCTTCACAATCACCTTTGCTCTTCTGGGCTGGGAAATATCAACGGCAATATGTTTCACCAAAGCCAAGATGCTCATGTATTATAAAAGGCACTGTTATTTTACACACCACTCTTATGAAGGAAATACAGCCATGGGGAGTGTCTAACAAAATGGCCTGTGTCAAGTCAGGATACCAACAGAATACATACTGAGGGAAAGATCAAGGAAAACTCTCTGGAAAGACCAGCAAAGTAATCTATAGGCCTCAACTGTGGGTTTCTAAAGGCAAGAAGGGACAAAAAAATCTGTGAGCCTGAGTCATAGGCGGGTGCAGACTTGCCTAGGCCCCAGGGCTGAATTCACTTTTTTGGGGGGCGTCTAACAATCCTCGAGCAGAGAGATCAATTTCAAGTGGTCTCAGGTTACTCAGACTGTCAGAGACAAACGCGCAAATGCCCTCTGGAAGAGACCATGCTCAAACCCAGTGACTGGAAGAGTCCTTTGCTCATCTAAGCCTGATTTTAGGGACCCTGAAGCTGAGAACAAGTTACCCCAGAACTGATGATGGACACTAACAATTTCATAACCATCATGTTCACATAATTTGATTTGATTCCTTTTCTCTTGACTGTGGACAGGGCGACTTTCCTCAACTCTTTGCCATGAGCAGATGAAAGAATTTCAGGAATTTTCCTGTTTTCCTCTCTGATTTGTAGAAACAAACTTTTAATGTCGAAGAAAGTTCTTTAGCCTTTTTCTCAAATAGTTATCCCTGAGAGACTTAACTTCAAGGAATAGTCTGACTAAACTGAACCCAATTCTAACTGACTAGAACAGATAAAAGTAAAAGCAGGGAAAGTCCAGAGTTTAGTACGGCTTCTCAGCAGGACCTGGACTTGCTAGTGATGTTGACCTATTTTCTTCATTCTAGACTCAGCCTTGGGCCCTACATATGATTCTCTGCATCTCTAGGTGGGGATCTCGACCTCCATTGTTAGTCTCAGAAAATGGCCTTCTGTTTTCCACTTCTGTCAGATCTCAGACTCAGGTCTCATGAGTTGGTGTGATCTTATGCCCTCTTCCCACAGGGAGACACTTTTGATATCTCCCAAGCCATAGGGATGGAGACTGGAATGAAGGCCAAAATAAGGCAGCCTGATGCTGGAAGCAAATGCTCATTTATGCCCAGTGCCTCTCCTGGTCAATGCTTAGTCTGTATATGGAGGACTCACATTAAATAGGAATTCAGAATACAAATTAAACTTTATAACTGCTACTCAAGAGATGTGACAAGTGCCACAGAGGGTAAAAACTGAGTTAGAAGGGGAGGAGCCTGGGTTGGAAGACCTGGGTTAGCTTCAGAAATAAATGCAGTAAGAATGGGAAGAAGCAGAGAGCAACCAGCAAAAGCAGCAGTAACTTGGGGAGTGTTGTCTGCTTCTGGAGTGTACTTAGGGTTCTTCAGTGGGCGCTCAGCTGCTGTCTTCATCTCTGCCCACAGGCAAGCAGTCTAAGCAGTACAAGATCACATCCAGAGTGATGACATCCGTGGGTCCTGGCTCTGAGTCGATCTCAAACTGTCTATGTCATTTGAGGAAAGTGTTCCTTTCTCTTGGCTTCTGTCATCTCATCGCTGTCTCCCAAGGGTGTTTCCAGAGCTCTGGCATCTTGGTTTTGAAAGACGAAGGTCGTCTTATCAGTGCAAAGCATTACCAGCATTCAGGCTAGTTTTGCTTATTGTAAAGCTTGCATCCTTTTCTATTTCACTGTACATGTCTATTAGAGCTATTTTGCAGGCTGTGAAAATGAATAATGAGTTTATGTGGGCTACTAGAACTAGAACTGTGTACATTTCTATTAGAACTGGAACTGTGAAAATAGGGACACTCCTAGGCTGCAATAACCACCCCCTCCCCTTCCTTTCCCATTCTCATTCCTGTTCTCTCTTTTCATACTTGACTTGGACACCTCAGTTCGTATACAAGGAAAACAGAATTAAGGGGACCTTAGAGTCACTTTTTATTATTGCTGGATAATTTGATATAAAAGCTGAGAACACAAGGACAGAACACTGCTACAGCTATGAAGGGCCCTGTAGGACAGCTGCTCAACATTACGCTTCATGGTCACTAGCATGAGCAGAAATTATTATTGCGCTATGGATGCACATGCAGATAGGCTGGTTGAGAGTGTGATTGGTGGGACAGAAAATTACCTTTCATGGCACACTCACACACATACCACCTACCAGTAGTGTCAATACAACAGAGCCTTATACAACAAAGCCAGGTTCATTCCCTGACTCTTGAGAATCTTGATTTGTATTCTTATTGAACTGGACTCAAGATTTAAGAGTTTTGGCTTCTCCATCTTTTTTCCCTTAGGATGCAGCCTTTGGAGAGAGTACAGAGGGTTTTAAAGTGCTTATTTCAACTACAGCTTAACTATGCATAGACTATTGAGGGTATAACAACAAGATTCCCTTTACCAAGCCTGTCACAATTGAGGAAATCCTTGAGTGGACATGTCTCCATATCGATTGTTCAAATACAGAAACTTCCTGGCGAAATCCCTCCCGCTAAGGAAAGGAGCTCTTAACTGGCCCCATCTGTTTTCCTGGGGACCCCTTGATTCCTCCTCCCACTCCCCACAGCCATCTCCTATCTTTTGTGCTGGAAAGAAAAGAAATTGATCTTGGGAAGGTCTGTTATTGAGCACCCCCCCCCACACACACACACACTCTAATATGACTATATGTAGATATTAGGGGACCTGTTTTTGGTTCTGTCACTTGGAATTTCTCCATTAATGGAGTCTCTGAAGACATTTTAGGAATGAATAATATCTTTCATCTCATTGGAATATGTATGGGATTCCCATCAAACCTGTCCTCGTGTGACTCCGAGTTAGACAGGCGGTGAGGTTTCCTCTTTCAAGTCTCTGTCAAGAATAAACACTTAGTTCTCAGTAGTGCCAGATGAAAACCTGATAGTGGACGCTTTGCTCTGAAAGCAGAATGTGGCCCAGCTGTTCTGTGGTTTATAAATTTTTTAGCAAGGCTGGGGTTGGCAGCGAAGCCAGCGTTGGCTGAGTTGGGGCATACGCTGGGGGTTTGATTACTTCAAGCAGGGGACGGAGAAACCTGGCAGTGTTTTCTGGGTTTCCCCAGGGAGGTTTTGTTCAAAGCCAAGCTCAGAAAATGGAAAATGAAAGAAGCCACTGAGTTCAGAAGCTTGAGGCTAGACCAGTCCCATACCAAACCTGTCCTATATACCCACTGAAGATTAGACCAGTCCTAGCAGTGGTCCTGCAAGTTCTGTGGACACAGAACTGATCTGAGGCCAGGTCAAGGCCAGTTCAAGTCTGGGGTACTGTTGTGTCGGGCTGCTCTGAAACTTTTCCTCAGAAGGTAGCTCCTCTGAGGTCCTGCTTAGCAGAGGTGATTTTCTATGTGAGTCCTCACTGATTTGGCTTGGGCCCAGCGGGAAATGACAACTGACAGAACATAGCACTACCCAGAAGAACCTCTGGCTCAAGAATTTTCTTCTCTCCATTTCACCTCTTTCCCATGCTTCTGAGGGCCAGAGGTTGCCTCTGTAAACGTTGGCCTCAGTTTCTTCAGTCTAGTGGCTACCCATTGGGGCAATGGAAAAATGCCCTGGCTAGAGGCCAGAGCTGTGTCCTGGCTGCAAGGCAGCCAGGTTAGGAGTTTGGGATCTATAGAAATCCATTCCTTCAGGGATTCTGGCCCTGAGGGGCCAGAGAGATGGCTCAGTGATTAGGAGTACTTGTTGCTATTACCAAGGACCTGGGTTCAATTGCCATCACTCATATGGTAAGTGATTCACTCCAGTGACCTTTGAGGGCACCAAGCATGCATGTAGTATATATATATACACACATGCAGAAGAAACACTAATGCAAAAAAATAATAGAATATATAAATTTAAGAACAAAATTAAAAACAACTTTTCCTTAGTCTAAAAAATTTTAAAAATAAAAGTATCTTTCCCTTAACCTAGTGAAACTGACCCCTTTGATTGTGTAGATGTTGTAAACGGGCCACCCCATTAGACGGCTGCCACTGAGTCTACCTGACTCAGCACCAGAGGTCTCCATTGTGACCTAGAGCTCATTACAAAGTAAATGAATTAGGATATCAGGCTCAGATGGTGACTTTAAACCCACCCATGTATATCCAAAGGTCAGCTTTGGTTAATGTGCTTTGGCATGTTGGCCTACACCCTTCCTATAAGATAGGAATTACAGTCACCGGATGTCATTTTGTGCAGGGAGGTGTAGGTGCCCGTTCCCAGCTGGAGTGGTTCTGTGGCCTAGGTGGTCAGGAGAGCCTTGCTGAGGGGCTAACGTTTGAACCCAGGCATGAAGGAATGACGGGCAGTGTTGGAGGGGGTGAGGGCTGAGGCTGAGACATGAGGCTAGCTTCCAAAGGTTAGTACCTAGTAGAGGGAGGGTAGGTTTAATGCCCCCTGTCTAGGTCTGATTACACTGCCTCTGATACAGTCACAGCATTCCGTTTTAGTTCCTCTTCAATGGGGGAAAACTACCATTTGGTTAAAAATAACCTGAATCTCATGATTATTTAGTGAATTAACAGGAAATTAGACCTAAGCTTTAGTTTAATTAATCCAAGTAAGGTTTTACAGGCTCTGCCATTATAGATGCATTTAAAAAGGCAAGACCAGAAATCAGGAAAGGAGGGGGGGGTGGGGGGGAAATAGTGGTGTAGATGAGGAAAGGGACCTGTGGCCTCCTATTTGTTTGGCTTTGACCTGTGCATGATAGAAGCCTGGGGCAGGAGCCCACAGCCAGGTCACAGTTATGCTTCTGAAGGTGACCAGTGACAAGGTGCTCCAAATGCTATTGCTTTGTCCTATGCCTAATTAGGTAAGCAGGGCACTTGCAATGAGATTATTTCATTTATTAGGTTGGAATGAAACCTGTGGGGATTGGGAAGATGTGATCTTAAATTAACATACTTCCCACAGCACCTGCGATGTGGTGTTATCAGAATTCATTAAACAGCCTGAAATCGCAACACTGTGTCAGGCTGGCTTTTCCAGATGCCCAAGAGCCCATGCGCCAGCATTATGTCTCCAAACACTGGAGCCCTGTCTTTCTCTGCGCTCCCCACATCCTGACGGATCTCACTGTGGAGCCTTTGAAGCTTCTGTGGACGCGGTGCGAAACTCTATGGGGATGCATATGAACAAGCAAACCAGTGTTGCTCAAATTTTAATACTTTTCTAAGTGTTGCCTGGGATGCCGACAATTTTCTGAAGGAGTAGACAGAAAGCCTCTGAGAGCTGGCTTTGTTTCTCTCTCCTCTGAGGTTTCGATCAGTTTTAAGATGTTTGGTGGGAACAATAAAAATCCATCTTTTAAACTCTCCTTATTTCCGTCTGCTTGCAAAAGCACCATTACTCAGTTGATATGCATACATCGAAACAGACAGGAAAATGTGTATGCCTGCATATTACACACACACACACACACACACACAGAGAGAGAGAGAGAGAGAGAGAGAGAGAGAGAGAGAGAGAGAGAGGTTGAGAGAGAGAGGTTGAGAGAGAGAGAGAGAGAGAGAGAGAGATTGAGCGCTTACGGTGTGTGCCTTGTGGTTGTTACAGCGTCTTCCCCATTTTGTCTATAGCCCTTATGCATCCACGAGACTTCCCATTGCTCACACTGCTGCTGCTGAATCCCTTTTCTGAGTAACCCTCCTGGGGAGTTCACTGGTCTCTTCTTTGACTCAGCAAGATCCCACACAGTAAGACAGCTGCTTTGATTCTCTGCTGATTTACAGCCCTTACCTACTATGGTGATTTAAACAAGAGAGCCTACCTCTAGGCTCATATGTTTGAATACTTGGTCCCCTATTGGTGGAACTGTTTGGGAAGGACTAGGCAGTATGGACTTGTTGGAAGTGGTATGTTACTGGCAATGGGTGTGTTGGCTAGTTTTTGTTTTTATGGTAACTTGGTACAGGTTAGAGTCATTTGGGGGAGGGGACTTCAGCTGAGAAAATGACCTCACCAGATTGGCCTGTGGGTAAGCCTGTGATACATTTTCTTGATTGATGTTTAAAGTGAGTGGCCTCAGCTCACAGGCCACATCTGGGTAGGTGGTCCTGAATGGTTAAGATAGCAGGTTGGGCAAGCTACAAGGAGCAAACCAGTAAGCACTATTCCTGTTCCTCCATGGCTTCCATCTCTTTTGAGTTTCTGCTCCGATTTCTCTTCATGTTGGACTGTGATTCATGTGAACTGAACTAAATGGTTTCCTTCCTGAGTTGCTTTTTGGTCACAGTGTTTTATCATAGAAATAGAAAGCAATCGATACAGAAGTTGGTATCAGGGAGTGGGCTATTGCTGTAACAGACTTGTCTATGTGGGTTTTGGAGGAATCTGGAAGACTTTTGGACTTTGGACTAGAGAATCTGTTGAATATTGTAAGCAGGATGTAAGGAAGGATCCTAGTAGGAGATTGGAAGACAGCAGTGATGAGAGGGACGTGCCCTGCAGAGGCCCTGCTCAAGAGGCTCCAGACGGAATGGAAGCAAGGACTCAGGAGCAACTGGGCTAGAGGCCATTCTTGTGGTATTTTGGTAAAGAACTTGGCTGCTTTCTATCCTTGTCCTAAGAATTGTTCCAAGGCTAGCTTGAAAAGTAAAGTAATAATTTCTTTGGCAGAGGAGTGTTCAAGAGCATAATACTGATTCTCTCACACGGTTATGTAGCAGTCTTATGCAGACAAACACAAAATGTACAATTTGAAGAGAAAAAGCACCAAGACATTTCATGTTTGAGCCCTGGCTTTTGCTCAAAGAGATAAGGAGATGAAAGGAAAAAAAAGAGAAGAAAAAGAAAAGAAAAGAAAAGAAAAAATTCTGGCAAATATGTACTGGAACAAAGGGCAGAATGCTCTCAGGTCAACACCCCACCCCCACCCCCAAGCTAACTTTCCAGCTCATGAAAGGAATAGGCCTAGGGAATCACCAAAAGCTGGCACAAAAGTGCTCCAAAAAGGGGCGGATCCAGAACTCATGCCAATCAGGCAGCTAAATCTGGCAATGTGATCCCTGGTTCTGGGTTTAGAGTCACAAAAGGCACACGAGTAAAGTGCTTGTTCAATCTTTCTCTATACCTGAGGAGAGCTACTGAGGACAGGTGAGAGCTGTAGATAGGGAGTAGAGCCCGCCTAAAAGAGATCTATCTTCCAGGCAGAAAAACTGGAAGGACTGAGCCATCTAAGCCCTTTGACACGAGGCTGCAACATTTGAAATCAGCTCTGCTGTGTTTCAGTCTTGCTTTGGTCCAGTATTTCCTTACTTTGGCCTGAGTCCTCCCTTTTGAAATGGGTTATCCTGTGCCATCGTATGTTGGAAGTATGTAATTTGCTTTTTGAGTTCACAGGAGGTTGCAATTAAGAGGTTGCTTTGAGTCTCAGAGGAGACTCTGGACCTTAAAACAGTGTTGAGACTGACAGACTGTGGGGACAGTTGAAGTTGGACTAGATGCATCTTGCACTGTGACATGATCATGAGCCTGTGAGGGAGTGCACTGTGGCGCTTATAATGACAATGGCTCCCACGGGCTGATAGGCTTGAATATTTGGTCCTCAGATGATAAAATGGTTGGGAAGGAGTAAGGGGTTTGACTTTGTTGGAGGAGGTGTGTAGTAGGTGGGCGTTGAGGGTTTCTTCTCAAGCGTTCTCTTTGCCTTCTGTTTGTAGTTTAAGATGTGAGCCCTCAGTTGTTCCTGCCACCATGCCTTTGCTCCTCCATCATGGACTCTGACCCTCTGGAACTGTAAGCCCACTTAAAGGCTTTCTTTTATAAGTTGTCTTGGTCATGGTGTTTTATCATATCAATAGAAAAGTAACCAAGACACATATTGTGTCTTGTTCATATTTATAACCCTAGCGTTGAGTGGGGGCAGTCTTTAAGCACACACTCTATGAGGGATGGCTGTGTTTTTCAAATGTAACAGTAGAAAGAGGGTGACAGGCAGGAATGAGAAGGGAACATGGCCAGGATTGGTCATTGTCCAACCAGGATCAGGACAGGGTTCCTGCCAAGCTCCTTGGCTCTTTCTCTCTACAATACTGCTAAAAATTATCAAAGATCATAGCACACAGAAAACCTTTTAGGGACTATTGTTTTGCTAATTTATTGGCCCATGTATTTTACCATAAGTTATTTTACTTGCAAAAGACTGAGAAAGACTTTAGTGACGAAGGCACAGTAGAGATTTTCTCTGTATAATCTACCAAATGGCACGACGGTTGCTCATTTGCCCATCATACTTTCTTTCCCATGTGATTTTCCAAGTGTTTGATCCAAGACTCACTTTCCATAGGAAGTTTCTACAATGAAGCCTTGCACCTTGTCCAATTCCTCCTTTTCTCTTTCCCTCACAGTAGCCCATTCCTGGGCACCCTGACTCTGTACCTTTTATAATGAGCTATCCTGCTTTCTTGTTCCATGGGTGTTCATGTATGGAGTCTGTCTTAGTTTTTTAGGGTTTTACTGCTGTGACCAGACAGCATGACCAAGGCAACTCTTATAAGGACAACATTAATTGGGGCTGGCTTACAGGTTCAGAGGTTCAGTCTATTATCATCAACGTAGGAGCATAGCAGTGCCCAGGCAGGCATGGCACAGGAGGAGCTGAGAGTTCTACATCTTCATCTGAAGGCCTCTAGGAGAAGACTGGCTTCCAGACAACTAGGACTAGGATATTAAAGTCCATGCCCACAGTGACAACCTACTCCAACAAGGCCATACCTTCTAATATTGCTACTCCCTGGGCCAAGTATATCACAGAGGGGTGAACTGACCATCACAGAGTCTGTGCCCAAAACTTCTGTTCTCTGAGTGTTCAGATGTTTAACGTGAGTGCACCATGCCAGAAACTTAAGACAACCATATTTGTCTCTTTTTACAACATCAGAATTTATGTCATAAGAATAAACTCACAAGGTTCAGATGAGGGTTATTCAATGGCATCAACTGAACAGATAATCTCACCTACTATGGTAATCTGGCTGAAGAGAAAGAATGCAGCTTCTTTTATTCTAATCTTGGCTTATTAATACTAACTTTCCTATCACAGATCACACAGCACACAGTATGTCCCTCTCTATGCATGTGTGTATATGTGTATGGCGTTTACAGAATGGAGACACATTAACGAGGCTATAGCAGAGTTCAAGGGGTTTCAGAAGAGGGCTGCTAGAAATGCAAATAGAGTCTGTATGGATAAGATAAGGAACAACTGTTCCTGTGGTGCCCAGGCTGAGGGGGAGTTAAGGTGACAGTAAAGATAGAGTCAGCTGTAGAGACTAAAGGCAGAACCTGGTCAGGTGGACTGGCACTTGAAGGGCCACACAAATGAGCAGGTGGACGGGCAGACAGCTGTTGAGTAGGCCACACTAACAGCAGGGCATTGAGCTGAGGTAAAGTCACAGGGGCAGTTGAAAGTTCTCTGCCTGTGTTCTGTGATTTTCACTGGGTGTCACATGACAGGCTGGTGGGGCCATGCCAGTGCAATGGTAGGTATCTACTACAATATGAAGTCCAGGTGACAGTGTTCCACCCTTTCCTTGGGTCTAGCCTATGTGATGACTTCTTGGGCCTAGTTTCCCTAATGAGATTTTAATATACTCCCGTGTCCCTACAGTCTCAGTTCACCTCCAATCAATTTACAGAGCCAGACTGTCTGTAGTCCCAGGAGTAACTCATTTATTGGTCTGCAGTGCATGGGTGGTTCTGGACAGCTGATGTGTGTATTCTGCCTAGGCACCCAATCATATTTCATCCTCTCAATGGAGACAGAACTATTTATAAATTATAAAATGATGTCTCTCAGGCAAGGTACAGTCTGAAAAACAAACAAACAAACAAACAAGGATACATTGTTTTATACAACACAGAGTAACAAAGTAGGACATAGCCTGATGCCCAGTGTGGTGCTTGGGGACCGCCGCAGACTGTAACCTCAGAACAACCTTCAGGCTTATTGATGCTCTCCAAGAGTCACTGGTTTCTATAGTTGGAGTCTTAATTATTTTGACTGAAGCAAGTGAAGATCAGAGTTATCTGTGGGTTTATAATGGAATTGTAGCGCTCGAAGGTGACTTAGAAACTGTGTGTCTTCCTTTCCTCTCCCAACCATAAAAACTGAGTTTCAAGTATGACAATCCCCCAGCATGGATGAAAAGGGTCAAGACCTAGATGCACTGCTTCCTGCTTCATGCAGACAAAGCAAGTTCCCTCCCTTTGTTCCTGCGATTTCTCTTAGTTCATGGTGGGGTTCCTAATCCCTTACTTCTGTAGGAAAGAAATCTACCCTCGATTAAAAAAAAAGATAACAAAACATAAGACAACATATAAATGTAAATATTCACTTTTAAAATATGCATTTCAATTAAATATACATTTATTTTAAACACATGCGTTAATTATACATGTTACATTAGATCACAATTAAGTCAACAGAAAGTGATGATTTGCATATAATCAAGCTTGCATATTCCTCAGTTGTCAATCTTGAATGCCATTTCCTTCAGATGCACTTTCCAGGGAGGCGCATCCGGTCTAGGAGCTGAGCAGTAATGAACCTCTCATTTGAGAGTGTGCTCCACTGCCGAGTGCTGCCGTGTGCGCCATTTATTTTTCCTCAGCACGCCACTGGGATCCCATTTCCAGTCCTTTTGGGAGCTCTGGGTGTTCTCAGCCCTCACTTCTAGGAGGAAGAGCTTTTGAAGGATGAGAGAACTTTCCCTTTGCCTGTAGGCAAATGCCTCTGAAGTATCTCACTCTGTTCTAAAGGAGTTTCTTGCTAGGCAGTGGTGGGTGTTTACTAGGTTACAAATGCCCCTGTGAGGGGTATCAATTGTTACAGAGAACGAAGAAGAGAGCCAGTTAATGTTTTTACTGGAAAAAGCTTTAAGACAGTTACCTAACTCACATCCCTCACTTAACTGAAACCCTGAATCTCTGCCACAGGAAGGCTACTGTCCCTCATGGCCTTGTGGCTTTTTAGCCTCCTCATGAATTAATTGAGCCATGCCCACTCTGCATACGTGAGTCTCCACTCCTGTTTCAGGTGTTAAGACAGAACATATATGGAAAGAGAGGGAGAGTTTGTATATTGGGTGGTGCTTTTCATATTATTCTGATAAAAATATCTGAAAAGAGCAGCTTAGAGAGGGAAGCTTTTCTTTTGGCTCACAGGTTCGGGGACAGCACACTAGATGGGGAAAGTATGCTAGTGAGTGAATCGGCTGGCTACATTTGTGTGAATCAACTGGTTACATTTGTGTGAATTGGCTGGTTACATCTGTGTGAATTGGCTGGTTACATACATTGCAGTCAGGATGAGGGGGTGGGGAAGGTGGAGAATGTGGCACCTATATTTAGTGTAGACTTCCTCTCTTCAGTTAGACCTTTCTGGAAACACCCTCACTGACATGTCTAGATGGGTATCTCCTAGGTGATTGTAGTTCTGGTCCAGTTGACAATGATTAACCATCACAGTTTTTACCTGAGTACAATTTATCCCCTGAAAGAATTTAGAGAGAGAGAGAGAGAGAGAGAGAGAGAGAGAGAGAGAGAGAGAGAGAGAGAAGAAAAAAAGGAGACATCCTCTGTGCCTAGCACACAGCAGTGTAGTAGTTATTTTTTTTTTTTTTTGTGATAAAATA
This sequence comes from Grammomys surdaster, assembly GCF_004785775.1. NCBI lineage: Eukaryota > Metazoa > Chordata > Mammalia > Rodentia > Muridae > Grammomys > Grammomys surdaster. The sequence goes on from NW_021604569.1 coordinate 10,355,711, forward strand.
CCATGACCAAGGTCAAAGGCAAGGAAGGAAGGGTTTATTTTGCTTACAGATCCACTACCTCCCCAAACAATAACAACTGGGGACCAAGTGTTCAATTGTCTGAGCCTATGGGGAACATTTCTCATCCACAACATCATAAGCAGATACTCAACACAAAGCTGTTGATTTGGAAAGCTATGGATTCATTTTGAGAATATATGGAAATGTCTCCTTTTTGTGAGTCCTGAGTTGAAAGCAGCTAAAGGTCTTTGTCTCTTAGAAATCCTGTGGCTGCTTCAAGGGGCGATGGGGAGGAGAGCTTAGGTCTATCGTTTTATCATCAAACTATACTTTCCCTGTGCTGGGCTTGATTCCAAAAGTAATCAATCAATAAAGACACTGTCTTTGTCCCCTTGTCCTTTGGTCTGTGGCATGAAAAATGTTATTTCATCCAGAGGAATTGTGAGCACTTAACATCCCCCTACATCTGGTCCCCGATACTGTCTGAAGATAGAGAGAAAAGGTTTCTGTCTGACTTCTTGATTAATGAAAGTTAGAAATAACCTATTTTTATGTTATTCTGTGAGAAATATCCCTGTTCAGCCCGATTGCCTCTATGTTTAGATGTAATACTTTTCAGTATCCATTCATTTTTTTAAAAATACTTTCTGAGGAAGCACCAACATGCTACAACACTCGGGAGGTATTCACTTGATCCTCTGGAGCAGAGCTGCCTGTAGCCGGGGCATCATTCTTTCTGCCATATGGAAAATCCACAGGAGAAATATATTGGCCCTTGGAAATATTTATGACCCATTTACCATATGCAAGGTAATAAACTCCGCAGTATGATAGATCAGATATAAGTTTTGGCCCCAAGAACTTGTAGTCTGCTGAGAAAATTGAATGTGTTACTTGCTGCCTTGCTGTCTTTCTAGGAAAGTGAGTTGTCTTCATTATTTATTTGCATGTTCCTGTCTCCATTGAACACCTACTGTGAAGGATATGATAGCAAGTCAGCCAACTATGTCATTATGTTGGATATATTGTATAAGCTAACAACAGGAAGCTGGGTCCCCGGGCCACGGTGATGTGTGCATTTCTATGTTCCTACCATGCTGTTTTGATTACCATAGCTTTTTAATCTATGTGAAAAATCAGATAGTCTGATTCCTCTTATATTATTCATTTTGCTAAAGATTGCTTTGGCTATTTGGTGTTTTTTTCTGTTTTGTGTTCTAAAAAGAAAGACAAGGGAGAATACTATTTAGCCACCTGATGTTCTGTTTCAATGGGTGGTTCGCCAAACTAAGATTAGGTTTGGGAAGGGAACAGGAATCTGGTATAAAATTTTATAGAGTTGGATTAAAATTACCCCAAATCCACTAAAATTGATATCCAGACATTATAAACATAGAGTTACAGAGAAATTGAAATGTTGAAAACAGAGAGATGGGGAAGATGTATATATTAGACAAATGGAAACCAGAAGAAATCTCATATAGTAATATTAATATCAGATAAGCTAAAACTTAAGAAAATACCAGTGACTATAATTATGGACACAACATAATAACATCCAAAATCAGAATAAGACATAAAATCCTGAATTCATATTATCTGACAACATAGTCTTAAAATAAAGTAAGGAGAACTTTAGAAAATTGCTAGAGAAATTTTATAAATTTGAAATTATGAGCATGGCTGCAATACTTCAATTGGTAGAACATTAGACTGAGATTATTGTGAGAGATTGCTATATATTTCATCATACATTTATACATTGAGCATGCAATAGAAACTGAATATAGAAAAAAAAGCAGAGTATGTCCAACAAATAGAGGAAAATAGGTACATATATATTACTTTTTTTAAAAAAAAAGTACACATGAAGCATTTGCAAAAATTGAATGTTCTGTACTTAAAAGCGGAAAAGTTGAAGGCATTAAAACCAGGAAGGAGAGTTCGCTTTCTCCACTCTCAGGGCTGGAAGTCTTAGCTAGAGCAACGGGCAGAGGAAAGGAACAAAGGGGTATGGATAGAACAAAGCACAGGGCTATTGTCCTTATTTGATTTTATGTATAATGGACTCTAACAACTCCATCAAGTGACACCTCAAACTGATAACATTGTCAGCAAAGTGTCAGGGCACGCACACGCGAGTACACTCGAGCACACACACACACACAGACACACACACAGACACACACACACACACACACACACACACACACACAGTGATTTGAATAAAAAGTTCCCATAGGCCTACAGGGAGCGGCACTATTAGAAGATGTGGCCCTGTTGGAGTAGGTGTGCTCTTGTTGGGAAAGTTAGTAGGGTCTGGCTTTGAGGTTTCAGAAGCTCAAGCAAGGCCTAGTGGCAGACAGTCACTTCCTGCAGCCTCAGGATCGAGACGTAGAACTCTCAGCTCCCTCTCTAGCAGACATGGTGATGTCTGTGAGCATAGCATCATGCTTGCTACCGTGATGATAATGGACTAAACATGTGAAACTGTAGGCAAGCCCCAGTGAAATGTTTTTCTTTATAAGAGTTGTTGTGGTCAGGGTATCTCTTTACAGCAATAAGACCCTAGCTAAGACATACACACATACCTACACAATAATGTATATATTTTTTACTTGAAAGTAGAAGCAAAACTGTTTGGGGGGGGCAAAGGTGGCAAATAGGAGGGGGAAGGGGTGAAAAGGGAGGATAGTAGGCATGGCAAGAATGGATTTCATCAAATTCAGGGAATCAATATCATAGAAAGCATGGTTTTTGACATCAGTGAAATATAATTAGAATTATATACATATGCTAACAGCAACAAAGAAAGTCACAATTCGTATTTCAAAAGGAGTATGATAACAGTAGTCACAGCCTGGACACAATGAAAGCACTATATGCAATGTCCACAGGCCTAAGGAATAGTTGCAAATGGAGGTGAACCCAGAGCTCTCAAAATACATGTTAGCTATCAGGAAATATGACACTGAGGTAAGTGATGACCTCTGGAAGCTGGGTAAGTAGTAACATAATAAATGTAAAGGAAGTGGAGTGGGGCAAATAAATGCGAAAACATGAATTGATGAGACTAGAAATAAAGGCAAGCAAGAAATTTAAATGATTTATTGGAAGAGAATGCAAATTCTGTGGTACGTACAAACTTAAGACTCAGCCGCTGAAAGAAAAATAAGACGCACACATAAAAGAACTCTTACTGTAGCTCTGGATTTAAAAAGGTTAAGGGAGAATAACTATGGCAGAGTGTAAGGCTAGAAAACAGACCATTTTCTAAACTGATATAAATGGAAATTTGTTTACAAAATTCAAGTACACTAACAACCATGATGAATACCTGTTTATAACAGATATAAGGCCAAGAGAGTTTCAGAGGGGGATTTTAACCTATGTTGGAGGACTGTCTGATCTTTATGCAAATATTTCAGAGGATCATAAAGGGCAAATGTCACTGAACACATTTCAGGCATTTTGTTAGCAAACATGAACATGACACAACAAGAAAAATAGTGAAATTGCAGACAAATTTTATTTGAATACAGAGCCTTTTTCCTCTAAAATTAAACCAGAAACTTTCAAGAATGATATATCACGCCTGGGTCAGGTTTAGTCCTAGCATGAAAGGAAGCTATCAAAACATTTTGCTAAGTAACATGTATTGTTATCAGAGAGAAGGGGAAAGCCATCCATTCCACTCCACAGATAGAAAACATTTCTTACCTAACCAGCCCTCACTGTACGACTTCTAAGGAGCCATCATCCGCCACCTCAGAAGACTGTCTGCCAAAGACTTGCAGCTCACCACAGACACACACATCTGTATTTCCTGAAGCTGTGCTCACTGTAGCTAAGGTTTGTATCCGTCTGATCTTGTCACCAACAACAGAGAATCTGATAAAGAAACTCTTTGTACATAACACAATGGAATCATTTTCAACCATATGGAAGAACAAAGTTGGGTTGGTGAGCTGACTCAGTCTGTGAAGGTGCCAGCTACTAACTCCCCTGTGACCCCTGGTATCCATATGATGTACATGACAGAAGGAGAGAACTGACTCCTGCTGACCTCCATATGTGTGCCATGGTACACATGCACGAACACACACACACACACACACACACACACACACTCATGCAAGTGCACATCATCACATGTAAAATAAACAATGAAATGTAATTAAAAGAATGAAGTGTGTGGAAAAATGTACATAACTGGAGATGGCCAAATAAACAAAATAACTAGCCTCTTTTCTCTCATTTGTGGTTCCTAGATTTTATAGAAATAATATAATCATGTATGAATTATGGTATGAAAGTAAAAGCAGACTTTCTTAGGGGGATAAAGGCCTAACAGGAAGGGTGAGAAAGGAGAAGGCATGGGGGACAAAGTATTTAACATACAATATATACGTGTGTGGAAGTGTCCCATATGAGACAGGCATGTAAAACAAACACACACAATAAAAATCTAAAAAAAGACTCATAACAAACCTATGACACATAACAGTAAAACTTCAGAAATCCCACCATTAGTGTTAGAAGGGTGAGAACAGTGTCCATTCCTGCTTCTGTTAACCTTACTAGTTTTAGAATTACAGACAATGGAGTAAAATAAGAAAAAGAAAAAAGAAAAGACACAGAACTTGAAGAGGAAGAAAAAAACTATCTTACTTCCCAGCAACATAATTACTTCCATTGAAAGTTCAAGACAATATGCAAACAATTTTTATAACGAATAAGAGAATTAAGCAAAGTTACTGACTCAAAAGTCAGCACACAAACCAAGTGTCATTAGAGTCTGCCTTGTCCTAGGTTTTCATAGAGCACATGCATCACAATTTCTTACAGGTGATGTAGACACAGCGCAGGAACTCTAAGTGTAATCAGACACAGAGGAGTAACAGCGGTAGAGCTGTCTACAGAGACCACCTGCTGCAGAAGCCATCCAGCGGCAGAGCCAGATACTGGATATAAACACACAAGCTTCCAGTTACAAGAAAGAGTGTCACTGTGGACTAAAAACAATAGAATGGGCTTTTAGAGAGAATTTTATTTATAAAATTTTTGAACAGAAAACACTTGAACAAATGTTGAATTACACAATGCCCCTGGATGGCATGGTTCGATGTTATCAAGATCTTAATTTGTTTCAAGTTATTCCATAATTTCAAGGCTATTTTAATAAAAATACTTTTAGGATTTAAAAAAATTCTTATGTGTAAGAATGATTTGCTTGAAAGTGTGTCTGTGCACCATGTGTGTACCTGATGCCTGTGGAGGCCAGAAAGAGTGTATCAGATCCTCGGAGCTGGAGTTACAGATGATTGTGAGCCACCATGTGGGTGCTGGGAATTGAACCTGGATCCTCTGCAAGAGCAGAAAGAACTCTTAACTGCTGATCCATCTCCCCAGCCCCAGAATTAAAAAAGAAAAAGAAACTTGACAATCTTATTTTAGTGTCTAAGAACAAGTAAAACTACAATTGGCAATGGGAATTTGAAAAGGACCAGTTAAGGGGAGGGGACATGGACTATGACATTTCAAGAGTAATTAAGGTATTGTATGAATACAGGGACAAATGGAACAGGTCCCAGATATACAGATGGTTGACTTGAAAGGTATAGCAGTTAAGACCACCAAGGCAAGAGTCAGGTATTGATGTGAAGGCAGGTGGTTCTTCATATCACAAAAGGTAAATGAAAACTGTACTCTACTTTATATCAGAAAAAATATGAAAAGAAAATCTTTAAAAAAATTAAAAGAAAATATAGTATCTTTTTGTCTTTGGACATGTAACTACCCTGGATCCCCCAAAGCAAAAATTATATATATATATATATATATATATATATATATATATATATATATAT
>NW_021604569.1:10361590-10416117 GCF_004785775.1 Grammomys surdaster
TATATATATATATATATATATATATATATATATATATATATATATATGTATGTGTGTGTGTGTGTGTGTGGTGTGTGTAATATATTACATATATTAATATAATAAATTATATAATATAATGCATATAATATATAATTAATAATTTTATATACATGTTTATGTATATATTTTATGCAAATATATACATGCATGTGCATTCATGTATAATGACATACACAAGAAATGTATTAAAAAGCTCTAGACTAGAAAAAATATTTTAAAGCTTAAAGCTGGTAGTCCTCTGACACAGTGAGTGGCAGAAGATCAGCACTCCAGCTTGGGACAGCTGGGTCTAAATCATGACTCCATTACCTCATAGATATTATGTGAGCTATTATATCAAGCTTCACATCAGTACCTTAGGCAAGCTATTTAGCCTCCAGAGTCTCAATTTTTGTATTTCTGTAAGGGTGGTCAGGTTGACAGTGCTATGATGCTATGAGATTATTTTGTATATTAAATAAGTTATATGTGAAGGCCCAAGAATGATGACTTGCATTTAGTGAGAACTCTATATTTGGGTGGAGGATATAGCTCAGTGAGAGTGCTTGTCTGGCATGCTTCAGGTTTGATTCTGAAAACCCCCATCTTATATTTACTCTAAATCACTAACATCAGCCATGATCCAGTGGAAAAGGAGCAACAATGTGAATTGCAATAGGCGAGTTCTGTTTGCTTAATAAACAAAATCATCTTCAGTGTCTTTAGTAATTAGAAAAATGCAAGCTAAATCAATGGTAGGTGGTACACGCGTCTCATCAGATGAGAAGACGTATAGCAGTCTGATATTGCACTGATACATAACTATGTGCTTTTTGAGATACTGTAAGTGCAAAGTTTCAACACTGGCATCACTAATAGAGTCATTTGTGCTACTGAGTAAATCTGAAGATACACATCTTACGACTCGGAACATCTGTCATTAGTGGTGTACTATGGAGAATTGTGTGCAAATCGGCAAGAGACATATATGTGAAAATGCTTCCTGAAGTCCTGCACATAACAGTAAAGAATGAATGAGCTGCTGTGTGTTCAGACTATAGAATACATAGAGCATTCATCACTATAATGGAGTCATGTTACAGTCATGATATGACTAAATTTCAAAATGTAAAGACAGTTTAAAAAAGACAAAGTATAGTATTTACATTTATGTAAATATTTCAAATATACAAACAATATTACAGATTATTTATAGATGAGTAATAGAGAAAAATATGAGAATTACAAACTCCAAATTCAAAGTACTTTTTTTTTTTTTACTGAGGAAGCCAAACAAACAAACAAACAAGCAACAAAACAAAACAAAAAAACCTCCCAAAATCCAAGAAAGGAATATATTTGTATACGAGCACATAGGCAGCTTGAAGAGTGTCTGTAACTTTAAAATATTGCTTTGAGATTATTAATATAGATTTATATATCCTTAAATAAGGACTTCATGACTCTCTGAGTGTGGAAGGAGCGACTGTTGGCGCTTCTGCCCTGATTTTACAAGAACTCTGAAAAACTGGCTTTAAAAACAAAAGAGGGGGAACGGTACCCCCTCAGAAGGAGTCCCCCTGAAATACTCTCCATCATGCCTTGTTCACTTTTATCTCTCTAAAGCTGAAAGCTCACGGCAAATCTCTTGCTGACCATGTTGGTGACCTCTGGCACCACCAAGACCAACAAAACTTTGCCACAGATATGGGGAAGGACCCTCTTACTCATAAAGGGAATGGCCCAGACCCAGTTCCCTTATGGAGCCGAGGACTGATATGCCTGTCCAATACCACAGAAGACACAGCTAACCAGCTACCAAAAAGATTAATGAAAAAAATAGATACCCCCACAAAGCCAGGCCCAACCATAAATATGATGAATAACAATTTACATCCAGGGAAGAGAAATCTCCCTGAGAATCCCCTTCTTTTTTCTTTCCAGGTAAAAATGAATCACCCGTGATGCCTGCTGTTAGAAGTTCTAATCCAGATGTGCCAGAAGCCAGGAGCCTCGCCCTTACCCTCACCCCCTACCTTTCCCCACCTGCACAATGTCCCCTGAAGCTTGGCAACTGCAAGATCCTGTTTGGCAACTGCAGATAGACTCAAAGCAGTGTACCATATCTTCTGAAGAATAGCAGGGAGACCATAACTCAAGCAGTGTACCATATCTTCTGAAGAATAGCAGGTTGCGGTCCTCCTCGCCCCCACGAATAACTAGGACCCGCCAGTCAGGTCAAGTGGCGCCCAGACGTGGGGCTCGAGGCATGGACCCCTCTGGACGGACCCTCATTGAGAGGATGTGCGCAGGACATCAAGATTGAGCGAGACAGAGATCAAAACCCGCGACCTGTCATCCTTGGAACCAGGTTGATTCTGCCATCAAGAAGACGGTTGAAGTTCATTACCATCAGCTGAAAATTGAAGAGGATCCAGAATTGACTCCGCAGGAGACTGACACAGCTGCCAGCTCCCCTGCCTCCCCCTACGGTCGACCGCTAGACTTCCACGCCCTCCAGAAGGGTTCCTGGTATGCCTGGCTTTGCCCTCATTTCTCTCGCTAGAGAGCTTGGCCTCTTGATCACCACAACAAAAATTGGCTTTTTCCTAAACCAAGGCCACCCTTGATATGGCCGCTAACATTGGGGAGCCTTCCTTTATGACAATATTACACCCCAAACTGACAAATGGTTGGTAACTTGAACATTTACAAGGGACTAGGATGGCTGTGAGTTACCCCAATGACGGGATTATTGTAGGTCCACTTCCCAGGGGGCCACCCATTGCAGCCGAAAAGGAGTGCGTGGTGCTGGGAGTGGGTGCAGCCTACATGGCCTAAGACAGGGCTCTCACCCTCCTTTCACCCATCTCGGGGTCCCTTGACGTTGCCCATCGTCGACAGCCTAAAGCCTTCGACCATCAATGTGACTTGTCTCACATCAATGTTTTGGGGTTGTGAACTTGTCTAAGACCCCCCATAATTAGACATCCAAATTCAAAACTCACATAGTTGGGATTGATCATAAGACGCCTTCTGTAACTAAACAGAGAAGGGGGAGATGCCAGAAGCCAGGACCCTTGCCCTTACCCTCACCCCCTACCTTTCCCCACCTGCACAATGTCCCCTGAAGCTTGGCAACTGCAAGATCCTGCTTGGCAACTGCAGATAGACTCAAAGCAGTGTACCATATCTTCTGAAGAATAGCAGGGAGACCATAACTCAAGCAGTGTACCATATCTTCTGAAGAATAGCAGGTAGATCATAATTCAAGGCAGTGTACCGTATAGACCATGACATGTTTCAAGGAAGAGGCCAAGAAGATTCTGTGCTTTTCCACCACCTGGCCCCTCTTACCCCCTCCCCTTGTAAAACATGCTATAAACAAGCATCTTATGTTCAAAAAAAATTAAATAAAAAAGTTATATAACCACAAAAAAAATATTGCTTTGAAATAAAATTGTTTAGAACTCTGTAACTAGTATGACCGAGTGTAAATATTTACATTAGGAAAAGAACTGTAATCCTTTCTATGTTTTCTTGTGTGTTTAAAATATTCTTTGAAAGGAAAAGAAGAAGCAATCTTTTTAATTTTGTGCAAATACATTTATACATGTGTAATTAGAGAATACTTTATTAATACCTGCATCACCCGTGTAGGTGATGCCTTACATATGTAATACCTTGTCTTACCCCTATACAATGGTTAAAAAAATGCATCTAACACTTCTAGGCCAATATGGCAGTTCATTTTTCATACAATATCAATTCAATATGGGAAAGGAGGACATTTTTCCCCGAAGTTCACAGTGAACTTAAGTTTTCGAATTCAAATTATACATACACTCATGTATATATTCAAGTCGTTTTAAACTTTTGAGGTTTTTCAGTATTCGAACCTGAGGTCAAAATAAAACAAATGGATGCGTAAGCTCCTCGAGCCATTATGATGACAGGGTGTGAAGCTTACATATAACTTTCCAGAACAGGATAAAGCTCGCTTCCAGACTCTTTCAGGATTTTTCTTTATTGAAGTCGTTTTCCTAAGACAAGACAAAACAAAACAAAACAACAACATCAACAAAAAACAACAACAACAAAAAAACTATGAGCTAGTCTCGCTATTCCGCTATTCCGGTTGATCACAAACATAGGAAATATGTTTACATTTTGTTGGTGTCTAGCGAGCCACAAGACGTTACATTGTTTCTTAAGGAGATCAAATTCAACAAAGGGTTGTATACTTAGAGTGGTTAATATTTCCAGTTGAAAACCAGAAACGGTGATAGAGTGAGCCAGTTTAAGAGGAAACCAGCTGGAGTAACTTGGGAAGGGTGACAGCCTACTGAATGACAGGCCTCTGCTGGAACGGGGTGGTCCCAGGCCCCTTCCTATCTCAGCTCTTTCCTGTGTGTCTCCATTACTCAGTTGAACAGAATGTCGTTGAGCTTCAACAGTCCCTCTGTGCTCTTAAATTCTGTGATTCTTCCATCTGAATGTATTCTTCTCTTTGCAGTTTCAAAAGGAAATGTACTTGGTATGACTGGATTCCTGCTCTTAGATCGAATGTCAATTATATTTTTTCTTTCTACCCAAGGCTTTTCTTATTGTAATCCACTGCTGGGCAACAGGACACACATGCGATCCATTAAACAGATGTAAAAAGTGATTTGTCCTTGGGTGACCTTGGCAAGCTTCCACTGACCTTCCATTTTCCTGTGGGGTAGTATGACTTAGTGTGACCTTAAAAATGGCTGGGGAGTGCACCTGCATTAGCTCTGTAACTACTTGGTTCTTAGTGAGCTTGGGTGTAAATTATGTGCATTTTTGAGAACTCAGCTCTATAAATAGACCCAAACCTATCTTACAACCCAAGGTATTTTAGGATAAATGAAATACATCTTTGAAATTGTTAAAGAGACTCCCAAGAACTAAAAATATAACCTGTCTAACCTAATATTAGGGTTATGTTAGAAATGGGCCAGTATGCCTAAATTTATATATAATAGATATATTGATGATGACCCTTTTGTTCTGAGCTATTAGAAGTAAATGGCATATAAAGCAATTAAAATAGCAGAATTCTGGGAAATGGAGGAATGAGAAATTAAAAGCTGTGATATAGTTTCACATTCCTGAGGAAATCCATTGATCATAATTAACACGCAAGCTAAACCAGAAAGAATGAGTAGCTTCTGAAGTACCTGTGTAACATCATAGTACGGATAATGCCTTTTCTTCTTGGTTAATGGATATGTGATTGGTTCTCAAATGCTGCTCAACTGATATTCGAAATGGGTTTCCCTTAAAAGCCAGCGTCTAAGCTTTCAGAGCAGCAAGACATTATGGTTTTCTTTAAAAGTGACTGAGACGCAAAGTACGTGCTGTCAACTTAAGCAGGTACTAGAACAGACAGCCGCAGGGTGAAGGGCAAAGGTCAAACAATCAGAAGTGGCTATCTATTGCGAAGATCATCAAACAGGCATGCCATCAATGGACTCGGGCGAGAATGTTGGAAATTAATCAGCTCAGGCCTCGCTGTTTAGCCAAGCTGATTATATATGCCCCGGAACGCGAACATGTGATGACAGTCTGAGAAGCCGGAGTAATCGGAGTCCGTTCTCAACAAAGGCTGGAAAGACGGATCAATTTGCAATATTCTTTTCTGCACCCATGCAACAAAGCAGAAACATGAAAGCGCACCACTAAGGGATGGACGCTCCCTATGAGCCGAGTGAATCAATAACATCAGTGGCGAAGAAAAAACTTTCTCATTCTCCACTACCCCGAGGGCTTTCCCATCTCCGCGAACTGATGAGCGGTGGTGGCCTCTGTCATGTCCCCTTCACCTACGTGGTGTCATCTCCTGCCACCTCAACGAGAAGGTTACTAAGCATTGGCCAAAGAAAGGATTCTGTGGGAGAAGTTAGACAATGACAGTCTCTTGTTAGAAAGGGGTGCGCTGTGCCTCTGAGAGGCAGGTGGACGACTTAGTCTCCGGGGTTTCAGAGGCTGACAACAAGATGGAGTCAAAACACTGTAAGATATTGGGTCTGCTCGTCTCCCAAGAACACTGAAAGCACCAGGCTTGCTCCCTGCAGTAAAATGGGAAAGGCTGCACTATATTCCGGGTCCTCTATTTACCAGGACTAGGGTCATCTGTGCACAGATGGAAAAGAGTCAGCAGACAAAGGAGAGCTTGGAAGCAATTTAGAGAAAGCAGAGTCTTAGCAGTATGATTCCAGTCCTGGTTGAGACTTAATTTCAGTGTGCATGTGAGCACACTGCAAGTTCTTAACTTGTTTGTGTGTATATGCATGTGCGTCTAAGTGTGCGTATTGGGATGAGACGAAACAGGGCAAGTGGCTGTCAGGGCAAGCATCTTCTGGAACTCCTAAGACTGTCAGACCAGTTCTTCTCTCCTCTAAATCACTTCCTGTAAAACGAGGGGATGATTATCTGCTTGCTAGAGGAAAGTGAGAGGATTATATTCCATTTGGGGGGAGGGATGTGGGTCGATGACCAATGAAAAATTTTAAGCCAACCACCTAACACTAGTATAGTTCACAGTGTGTGTTAAAAGCATGTGGCGTATGTTTGTGTTTTGGAGGAAAGGGAGGAGGAGGAGGAAGAGGAAGAAAATGAGGAGGAGGAGGAGGAGGAGGAGGAGGAAGAGGAGGAGGAGGGCCAAGTACTCCTGGCTGGTCAGAGGAGTGAGCGGTGAGTTGGCATCCAGTGGGGAGTGTTGAAATTCTGGAGCTTGGAAGAGCAGTAGCTTGGAGAAGTACTGTGTCCAAGGACCTGTGCATGACTGGGTGCATCCTGCTAAAGTGCACATGGACCCCAGTGGGGCCTAGAACATGGGTAAGATCTGCAGCAAGGGCGGGGGTAAATTCATCTAGGGACACTGAACTTTCACAGAGGAGGACATATACCATTGAAGAATTTAAAATGGGAAAAGATGACCCCGCTGAAATTAAGGTTTTTGACTAATCCCTGCCAAAAGACAAACAAACAAACAAACCAAAACAAAAACCATCCACCCATCCTTATTTTTATAAAATAAAAAGCAGCTTTCGATAAGCCTCCCATCTAAGAGGAGAGTGACAAATGTGAGTTTAGTGTCCTCACTCCTTCAACAGGCCTTCTTGTTGAACGAGAGGAATTCCAGATCTCCACTTGGCTTGGTCTACACTCTTGGTCATCAGTGCTCTTCTCGAGCTGGGATGTCAGGGGCTGGTGCATCAGCATGGTCTGGCCTCTCTGTCAGTAACTGCAGGGGACACATCGCTGCACATGACCTGCTTGTGTGCTCTGAATTATTCTGATGTCAACAGCCATGCTGCATAGCTTGCTGATTCAAAACCTGAAGGAATTACAACTTTCTAGTCTTTTTCACACCAATGGCCTGAAGCCAGTTTTTCTGTCTTTTGGAAAAAGTGACTTTGTGAATTAAAACCAGAGCTTACTTCTTCCTAACGTTTTTACTTTTGGAATCCTGGTTGTGTCTGTCATAACTCTGATCCAGCATATTACCTTATTTTTTTAAAAAAAATTTTGATAAGATTAGAAATAAAAATTTAAAAAACAAACAACTTTTTAAACAGGTTATCTTAACATTTTTGTTATTTTGTTGGATTTGACTTTCATGCATGTGGAAAGAAGCTGTAATCATTAAACAGATAAACTTTGTATTCTGGTTTAAAAATAACATTTAAGGATTACATTTTCTTAGATTTTAGTTATTTTTATTTTGTGTGTATGAGTGTTTGCCTGAATATGTGTCTACCAACCACGTGTGCAGTGCCCATGGAGGCCCCGCAGAGGGTGCTGGATCCCTGAGACAGATGATTGTGAGCCACCATGTGGGTGATGGAATAGAACCTCACCCTCTGGAAGAGGTCTGTTGAGCTATCTTTCCAGCCCTTGGATTTTACTTGAATTGCAACATTCTTCAAAGTGAAATATGCATTGCAGCAGCACTCTGGGGCTGCACAGTCAGGTTCTTTCTTTCTTTAACCACTATAATACACAGTGATAATGATTTGTGTGTGTGTGTGTGTGTGTATTTTTTCATTTCTTATGTGCTTTTTTTTTCTCCATTGCAAATTCCTCGTGTAAGTATAGGTATCCATTTACTAGGCAAAAGGTAAATAAGCAGAATCTTTATGGCTGCCAAAAGATAATGCCAGTCAGTGGCTTTCCTCAATCCAATGGCAGTGTTCCAGAGAATGTGACAATTCTCCTGTGTCCCCATCTTTACTTGGAATGCCAAAGCCAAGACTATTTCTCTGTTATTTAAGCAACTATTGCAAATTCATCTCAATTCAGCATCACTGTCAGGGTTTTTTCCTTCGTCACTCTGAGGAGGAGAGCATCGTGTGCACTGCAGAAGGCATGGTGCTCACCTGCTACATCCCACTCCACAGTGAAGGCTCCACAGCAATGGATGGGTGAATGTGATCTATTCTGAACAAGGCTTGAGACATTACAATGCAGTCTGAAGACAAACTGCAAAGACTTAGTATCCAACACAGCGTGGCAGGAGAACCCTCCACAAGAAGCGAATAGCATAGAGACGCTAAAAACCTAACAAAGGTGTCAAAGTGTGTATCAGAGACAGGACAGCGACTCGGGGCTTTCATTATGGGGATGGATAACCACCTGCAAGAAGAGGGTATGTTTGGCTTATGGTTCAGAAGTTTCAGTCTGTGGTTTCCTTGAATGCAGGCCTGTGTTCAGAGCCAACAGCATGGCAGGGAGCCTATGGTAAAACAAAGTAGTCTATTTCAAGATAGACAGAAGGCAGAGAAGCTGGAAATGTCACTGACCTTATGTAGGAAGAACATGATTGTCACCAGGGATGTATTTCTGTGTGTTTACCCAGCACATACAAGGTCAGGAAGGTTCAATCCCCTGGTATCACAGTAAAAGAAAGAAAGACAGTAAGGAAAAGAAGAATCAAGGGAAGGACACACACACACACACACACACACACACACACACACACACACAGAGAGACAGAGAAAGGCAGAGAGACAGAGACAGAGAGACAGAGAGACAGAGACAGGTAGAAAATACATTATCTGATCTTTATTATTTTCACAGTTCTGTATGACATTTAAACATGCACTAAGTATTATACAGCTACACATCTACTGAACTGTTGTTAGCTGAGGGCTTTCTATGTATCATATACTTGGGTAAAGTTGAGAGCAGTGATCTTCAGTTTTCCTAATGCTGTGACTTTTTTATATAGTTCATCATGCTGCGATGATGCCCATAATAAAATTACTTTGTTGCTACTTCGTATCTCTAGTTTTTGCTACTGTTACAAATTGTAATGTAAATATCTGATATGCGGACTATCTGATATTCAATTCCTGTGAAAGCGTCTTTCCATCCCCCAAAGGGGTCATGACCCACAGGTTGAGAACTACTGGTTTAGTGTAAGGTAGATGCATTCTGTGCTCTTATGGAGTGGTCTAATGGAGGAAGTCAGAAGTACAATAACATAAAAGCCTTGACTGTGTATAAACACAGAGGGCTAGAGAGGGGCATCACAGTCTAGTGTAACTGTTCTGGGGGTTACAGCAGGCTTCCTGGAAGAAATAAAGCACACTGCATTCAGCGCGAGACAGAAGTTACTGATACAGGTAGAAGGGTGCAGCAGGGTGGGAAATCGAGAACAGCATATGAGAGGTCCCAAGTTCCACTCAGAGAGAGCACATCACAACAAGGACCGGAGAAGGCAGGCAAGTGGCTTCTAAAGTGGCAGTCATTGGTGCAAGTTGAGACACCATGAGGGAATTTGGTTTCTCACAGAAGGTACTGGGAAGCCACTTTAGGCTGCATGTTGGTAATGATCTTGTATGTTTTGATTGATACTGGACATTGGTAGCAGCATGTGGATCCCCTTTGTTTTGCTAAATGTATACATGAGCTGGGTCTGTTCTGAGTTTATTCTCAGGCTAGTTTTTCTTTGAGCCCACCCCAGGTTGTGTCCCCTAGATGAGACCTCTATCCTGTCTTTGCGCTTGAAATCAAGAGCTAGTAGTTTCTAGGGTCCAGAAAAGAGGGGGCGTGGCTTTCCTTTGCAAAGTCAGGCTCTGGGGCATGTGGCAGGTCACTGCAGGCTGTGAACTATTCTTAAGTATGCAGTGGTGCCTGTGGCCTGAGTGCCACGTTCTTTCTGGCAGTTCTGCTGCTGGGCCCTGGAAGCAAGATTGCAGCTACAGAGTCCAGGAGTGGGAGTGTAGGGTGACTTGAAGCCAGGAGATCTCCTGATTCTCTTCTCTAGAGACTTCTCCACATGCTCTAAATGGATCCACATTGTGGTTATTCAGGTCAGCCTATCTTTAGAGATCACCGTAGAAGGCAATTACTTGGTTATTTTTTTCACTTGAAGTTCTTTTCCATTCCTTTACTAGATGTGTTTGTTCATATAAATGCTTTGCTTGATTTAGCAGTTGCTACTAGATCTGAGGGTTTCTGAGTGGTATCAGAAGCCAGGTGTTTAATTCTTGATTAATATCTAGTCACAAATTCAAGGCCCTGCTTGTGGCTGAATATAGTGTGTAGGTTTATCTAACAACAACTAAGACAACTGCTGCCGTTTCTTCCCACCCCACCACCATCGGGTATAATTTGCCAGACCTTGCTAGTTGCATATAATTTCTCTAGGTTCTACAATGGACCCAGCAAGACAGGTATTCGTATTACTGTCATTTACTGTATCCGTAGGCTCCCAGCAGAAAACAGATGGCCTACTCAAATTAGGATAATTTGTGCTAAGTTTAATAAAGGGACCTTTTACAAAAGTGTGATTGGGGTGAGGGAAATCCCTAGCATAGTGTGCCTGGGGCTAACAACAGTAAGCTTCTTTGTTACAGGGAGAAGTACTGAGTGGGAAGTGAGAGTAGACAGGAGAAGGACAGACCCGGCTGTTTTGAGGATGCCACAACAGGAGTTGAGTCTTTCTATAAACAGATGAGGTTGGCCCCCAGAAATCCTGCAAGGGAAGAAGCGAGGGCAATAAATATTCCAAGATCACCTCTCCCCATCACTGCCATCACTCAGTGAGAAGCCAGAAGGCAAGGGAGTTCCATGATCCGAGCTGTGAAGATGGAGGAAGGAAACACAGAGGGGTCTGAGTGGAAAGCACCCGCACAGCAGCAGCCATCCTTAGCCAGGGCTAGCAGTCAGTGCTCTGCTTTCCTTAACCCCGTCTCCACTGTCGGATTATGATGACTACACATTTGGGTATTCGGTCCATGATCCTTGTGACCTTCCAGCTCCTTGTGACCTCCTCTCCAAAACGTCTACCTACCTCTTTTGTCTAATTTCCACACCACCTTCTCAATCTTATCACCACTAATCCTGTATATTCACTGTGAACTCCGTGGCAGGGATATCTCTCCTGCTCATTGCTTTAGTCCTCGTGTCTTTATTTCCTCCTGTCCCCAGGTAAGATTGTCCAGCTCGTTATTAGAATCACTCCATGCTTACATCATCAGTTTTTGCACCCTTGGGATCATTCAGTCCTCCATCAGATAAAATCTGTTTTGGCTAACGTCGTTCAATCGTCCTTTCTATATCTGCACTTCAGTGTCTAAACTTTGAAGGGGAAAATGTACAATTTGAACCAGTGAATCTCATATCAAGATCATGTAAACTGAAGGTCCCTGAAAACACACACACACACACACACACACACACACACACACACACACACACACAAACAACACAACACAAAACAAAACAAAACCACATACTCATGTTCAAGATTCTACAAGATAGGTTGACTGACCAGAACTTAGCAATGGTAATCTTGCAACACTATCTTTAACTCCCTTAACAGTCAGTCATCACTCACGGCTCTGTCTGACCTAACATCCTCCCAACTACCAGGGAAAGCATTTGGGATATAGTACTGTAGCAGACCATCAGCTTCCATCAATTCCAAAGCCAAATGTGATCAGATAGAATCTGAAACCTACAGAGATCTTCACCCTGCTTCGCTGTAACCCATCTACTTAATGTGCCCACTGAGTGTGTTGTTTTAAAACTAAACTTGCTCTGTGACTAGTAACCCAAGACCACATTCTCAGGCCACGGTCACTCAGATTAGCTTAGCATAAACTAGTAAACCGTAAGGTAAGTGCTATGTCTTTTTGTCTCTAAATCTGGGGTCACCAGTCACAGAACTCTATGGCTGGCATTCTTTGGATGTGCCCTTCCTGCCAGCTCCCCCAAATAAGTCTTTTGAGTCTTGCTATGTAACCCAGGCTGGCCTTGAACTCACAATCTACCTGCCTCTCTTTCCTGAGTTTAAGGATTATAGGCATGTATCACCACATCTGTTTTTTGGTTTTTTTTTTTTTTGTTTGGTTTTTTTTTCTAGATCATTTTTCCCCCCCCCCCCCAGCTTGTTCTATTACATGATTAATAGGCATCTCTGGAGACTGCTGAGAAACTTCTGAAATTCAAATTATCTTCTCAAAAACACACCAGGGTTGCACATTGCAGCCTCTAGTCTAGACAGATTAGCCCTGAAGGTTTCTAGCCACATCATGTGAGCAGAAGTGATATGAGGCGTTTGTAGGTTTGGTCCCCTGCTATGTTCAGCACGATTCCAGGAAACGTGAGATGACCTTTGAGTTTCCAGGTCCAGTGGTCAGCCTGACCTGACTGGGATGTCTAGGCAATGAGGAAAAGACAAACACACAGACATACTGACACAGAAAAGCTGCGATCTGATGGAGAAGCTTCAGAACTCCAGATCACAGTTATTACATACAGTTGAGTAGGGAAGCAGGTTTATTCCCTACAACTGAACAAGCAGACAAGTTAGCTGATCTCAGGAGCAGGCTCTTGAGGGGAGTGGGCTCCAAGCTGGAAACATCCATCTGGGGAGCAGAAAGCTCTGGTGGATATTTTCTGTCCACATTATCACAATTTGCATGTGGACCATTTCCCTCCAAGTCTCACTTGAGGAAGGATTTGCCACTCCCGTGGTCTGAGGCATTGCAGCCCCTGACATGGCTGTGCCCATGTTAACAACACATGCTCACTCAGGACTTCACTTGTATCCTACAGTCCATGACGTATCAATCTCTCATGATTTTCCACGCTCCTTTCATTGTATAAAGTATATGCATGTGCACAATGACACTGAAAGCAAATGTTGAGGACGGAGGGGCCTCAGCAGTGAAGGATCTAAATGGTGATCTTCAACCACCATTTAGTGGGGACATGGATACCAATAGGAGATACCTGCAATGCTTTCCATCTGAACAAGAACTGAAGTCTTATTTCATGCAGTCACTGGCCTTGTGTTTGTCTAGTAGCTAACTCAATCTTAATAAGTACTTAACGCATAGCTTCTTACCTTTAGCTTACTCCAGCAGTACTTTGGTTCTCTTTATACCAGGCTTGCTTCCCTCCCAGTCTTTTGGATCTGTCAGAGGGTGCTGGTGTCCATCAACTGCTTAGTAGCAGAAGGGTGTCTAGCACGAGTTGGGAGTCCCCAAGTGCTTGCTGAGTGGACACATCTAGTCCTCTAGGAAAGCCTAGAAATCCATTTCACCAGATCCGTTGCTTCTCTCCACCTTCACCACAGCATCTCAGTTCAAACTTCTGCCTTCCCATGAAGTCCTTGTCACACTGGTCTCCCTTCTGCTGGTGAACACATTTATTGGCACTTGCTATTTACTCTGACTGACATGGTCTTCCTTGCTTAGCCCATGGCCTGGCCTCCTCTGCTTGTTCAGGTCCCAACTTAAATGTTACCTCCTCAGAGGGATCTTCTCTAGTCATCTTATGTACAGAACTCCTCTCACACATCCACAGCACTCTGTTTTATCTTTGTCCCCACACTTGGCACTCTTTGACACTTCTGTATCAGTGGATCTTATGGTTTTCTTTCCACTATTACAAGGCGAGGAAACGGAGACACTTGTAGAGGACTAGCCTCAAAGCCACCATCTTCAGGAGTTCTTCGGGGCCTGCTCATAAAAGTTTATGACAGTTTAAAAGATTATCACAGCAACGTCTGTTGACTACTTCCCCCATAGAAAAGGGAGTCATAGGAGTGTCACAGAACCCTCACTTGTGTATCCAGCCACCATCCACTTTAGCCAAACTGTTGTGTGCAATTCTGTCTTACTTGTACTTGGTTTATTGAGAAGGGAAAGATGTGGGGAGTTGTTCCATCTATGTTGCCATAGAGAAGCCACCCCATGTGAGGTACACACCTTCCAGAGTGGCTCCTTTAGGTCACCCGTGCTCCTGCTGTAACCCCACTCTCTTACTACCTTGTAAGTAAGCCTGGGACTCCCCAGCCCCTCAGAACTCTGCTGTACATTACTTCAGTTTTTCCTTAGGATCTGAGGAGGAGGGGTAGATGTTATGTTTTCCCAGGCAAAGAAGTTTATCAACAATGCTGAATCCCCAGCATAGGAATGGTATTTAGCTTTAAGTCCATACCTAGTAGGTGTCTCAGAGAAATGAAGGAACTCTCTCAAGCTCAGATGCAATATTGCTGTTAATTTACTCAAGGGTCATGCCTGATCTAGTAAAGTGTGTTGCAAAGATGGATGCTGTGGATGATGGCTATTATTTTATAATCATAGAGATTTTTACAAAAATATCTCACTTCAGAGAAAACACAAGCAAAAATAAGTACAGGGGAAATAGATGTACTCCCCCAACCCTGGGCTGTTACAGTTTTGAGTGTTCGGATTATATAATGGACATTTTATGCACATGTGGAATAATCTTATAGCAGTGGGATATCAGACCTGTCTTTGCACGGTGGGTTAATTGTGCTCACGGGCACCTCCTTTGAGGGCACTTTAACAAAGCTCCCGGCCCAGCGGTACATATTCCTTTGGAAAGTGTATTTGGGTCTGCAAAATGGACTTGGCCTTCGGTCACAGTTTTGCCCCTCTCAGGCATTAGATGATGCCCATTTATCATCGCCTTTGTCCTGGGGGTAATAGTGAAAGTCAAGTAATGCTGCACTGTTGCAGAATCTGGCGACTCAGCTGCTTCGGTGGTGACTGGCTAATGTCTCCCAGCAGCTTACAGATTGGCAATGAAGCTGATCTCCATTGTATGCAGTAAATACAGGCTTCTTAACATAAACCCAAAGGGGAGTTGGGCACAGCACACCTGCATTCTTCTTGCCTTGGCACCTGGGAAATGAGATTTACTAATGCCCCCAAAGACAAGAGATCTAGCCATGGCCTTAGTTACTATTTAGTTTTCAGATGCTTTGTCAGTAAATCAGTGCAGGACACAAGACCTGGAAAAGAAAAGGGGCAAATGATATCACACTTAATGCCCAGAAACTTAAAACATACTTTGGCTTTTTAGTGGCAAATTGCAGTGAATTGATTTCAGAACCACCATGTTCAACTCTGGTTTTTGTCTTCACTCCTGATGCTATGTACCCAGAGCTTCCAGGTAAATCTTACCCACAAGTCTCTTCTGTAGTCCTGAGGCCTTTTGTGTGAGACAGGATGCGCCAAGATAAACTGAGTTCCTGTAGAATGTTCACATCTTAATCTCCAGAGCGTGCTAACGTATTACTGTCTCAGGATGCAGGTGCTACAAAACGAGTGCTCCTGAGATGAGATTCAGTAGGATTCCTGGGATGAGCCCACTGCGATCACAAGGGTCCTTCAGAGAGAAAAGCTTTGGAAGTGATGGAATCAGAAACAAATGTCTGGATGGAAGAGGGTGCAGGAGAGAGGATGCTTTTCATATTGCTTTGAAGAGCAGGAAGTGGTCAAAAGACAAGTGATGTAAGTTGTCTTGAGAAGATGGAAAAGCGGAGACATACTTTCCCTTAATACTTTCAAATGAAATTCAGCCCCGTAGACCCATTTTAGACTTCTGGTTTCCTTCCATTTTCCTCCTTCACCTCCTTTTCTTCCCTCCTCTTCCTACTCCTTCTTGTCAACACCCCCCCCCACCTGTGTGTGTATGTGCGTGTGTGTTTAACCCAGGGACTTACATATGCTATAATAGTATTTTAGAAGTGAGATACACTCCAGCCCCATTTTCGACTTGGGATCTCCCAAACTGTGATATACTAACTTTGTGATATGTTTTAAACCACAAAGTTCATGGTAATTCATACGGCAGCCATGGGAACTACATACACGTGATTGCTTATAATTGAGGGAAACTTGAGGTCAGAATTCATGCCAGCTCTGCTCATTGGTGGGCAGGGCCCAGGCCTCTGATTTGAGAAGGATGCTGAGGGTTTGCCGATGGGATACCACCATAATTACTAGTGACCTGTTTGTGTTCAGAGTCTGCCTCTGTGTCCAAGACCTGAATGATCTGGTGATGAGTAAAATATAACCCTCAAAGTCTCAGAACCGGCTATTTTGCTGCTCTGAGAAATGAGCCCCCAAACAGGATGACACGGCCATGGGGTGTGTGCTCCAGTGATCTGTGCTACAAGGCTGCTTGAAGGTCGATGTTGCTGGCTTTACCCAAGCATCGTGATCACTTTAAGTTCCTGGGTCCACGAGACTCCAGTAACTTGGGAAGTGCCATGCCTTGTCATTCAATTTTACTATCAATAAGAACAAAACTAAGTGAAAGCTATTTTAAGGTAGACAAACAAAAATCAAAAAATACAAACTCAACAGCAATAAAAACACCCCTTCCCCAAAACATAACCCACCCAGGTTTTAAAATATGCAAAGGAGTGATTTCACTTGTACAGAGCCATGGGATGCTTAGTGACACCAGGCATGGACAGTTTTCCTTCCCACCCTCCTACTCTTTATTGCCTTTGCCCAGATCCACATCCTTCTGTCAGTCTCTTGGTAAGAGCTGTACACACCTGGGAACGAGTCATGACTCGTGTTTTTAGGACAGTGCTGGCGAATTACAACCAAGACCTGTTACTTCCCACCTCTCAGGTCCACGGAGGACACTTGGCGGCTGCGGGACATAATTATGGCTTTTCTGAATATCTTTCAGGCATTTGGATCTGTGGCTCCCTCCTTGGATAGCTCCCCTGCTAACTAATATGTTACTGGCTCGACACAATTGACAGCTGGCTCTGCCTGTGGCTAAAGGCCCACCTCTGGGGCTGACTCAAAATGTGGCTAATGAGGGGGCTGTATGAGTTCTCTGAGCTTTCTAGGCATCATCTACCTGGGAGCAAAATCTGTGTGAGGCCCTGGTGGGCTAACCAGGGATCTCACCACACAGTTGGATGCGCCAAATGGGCCAATTATTCTTCTAGGCAGATTGTAGAGATTCTTTTGCTAATTTTTAATGTAATTAAAACAAAACAAAGCAAGATTAAGCTAGACTGTTTCTGAGGCCCAGAAGGGGAATGTTTCGAAGTGAACAAAGTTGCACTTTCTCTTGGCAGGACAGTCAGGCAGTCTCTTTCAGCGTGCTCACCCATGTTTCTACACGCTGTTAAGAGAAACCACAGACTGAGTAATGGGATTTAAGGTAAAACTGCAGATTGGTCTGTGGAGGCCGCCCCATGTTTATTCATAACAGGTCACATGTTTTGTCAACAAAAAGCAAAGGCTAAACAGGGAAGACATTTTATTTTTTTATTTTTTTATTTTATCTTATTACCAGAGGGAACAAAACCAGAGCCCATGCCTCCTACAGGGAGGGACAACTGAGAATGTAAGATTCCCAATCAGATAGCCAGAGCCTTGTGGGCAGGGGTTGGATTTGTTCACTTCTGCTTCCCTGCCTCCTGCATCCTGGGGAATAGGGGGGATGAAGACTGGGAGCTTTTGAAATGAATGAGTAAATGAATAAAGTAACAATGCATCACAAACAGTTCAGGTAGGAGAGGTGAAAGTATTCACAGCCAGAAGCCAGAAGCCAGAAACAGGAAGACAGGATAGATATCTGAAGAATGATTAGCTTTGTCTTTATTTTCTTATTTAAAACACATGTATCAATCGTGTGTGTGTGTGTGTGTGGTATATATATGTATGTTTTGTAATTATATTTATGATATGTCATGTAGTCCAAATACTTACAGATTGGTTTACTTTCGTAGAGCTATGGGTTTCAACATGGAAGTCAATAACCACATATGCCTTGTAAGCACTCCAACTGTGGAGAAGTACTGTATGTATGGACTTCACCTGGAATCTCAAACTAGCACAGGAACAGGGATGTGGAGTGACTCATCAATTTTCTTCAACTATTAGAACAACTATTAAAATATTGGTTGCATGTTGACATGGATAATGTTATAGATAAATTATGTCAAATGCATTTTGTGTTTGCGTGTTCATATATATGTGTGTGCATGTGTGTGCATATGAAGAACCAACCTTGGGTATGGTTCTTCAGGTTCCATTGTCAGTTAACTTTAGTTGTTTGTTAGCTTGACAACTGGGAAGAGGGACCCTCAGCTGAGGAATGGTTTCTATCAGATTGGCTTGTGGGTGTGTCTTTGAGGCATTTTCTTCACTGTTGTTGTAGGAAGACCCAGCCTACCATGGGTACCACCCCAAGGCAGAGGTAGGCCTGGGCTGTAGAAGCAAAGTAGTTCAGTAAGCCAGAGCAAGCAGGCAGCATTCCTCCACGGTTGTGCTTCAGGCTCCTGCCTTGGCTTCCCTCACCGATGGAGGGCACCTTATAAGCCAGATAAGGGCTATCCTCCCTAAGTTGCTCTTGGTCAGTATTTTTTTTTTGTCAGTCCCTGGTCTGGAGGTGACTGGGTAGGCTAGGCAAGGCTAGTTGGCTACCAGGAATCTGCCTATCTTGCATTGGCTGTGCTGAGATTATTAGTGGACCTCCATGCTTGCTCTTTTTATTTTAATTTTTAAATGTTATTTAACTTATGTGGGCTCTAGAGATTGAACTTGGGTCTTCATGCTTGCAAGATAAGCACGAGTAAGCTATCACCCAACATCCTAAATCTATTATTAAGAGTCATTTCTCTATTTTACAAATGGCTTTTGAAATGTGGCTCACATTGGTGTTTCACACGGTGTTTCCTTTTAATAATCCCTGCCTTGGGAAGTTCATGAATGTCTTCGTTGAGCAAATGGGCTGGGGTAAGAGGTTGTTAGCCAAGATGGGGTTAAAAAGTTATTTGATAATGTATCAGTTAGTTAAATGATTCTTAAGTAAATAGCCAAAGGATTACAATTAAGAGGCACTTTGGAGCAGATGTGCCTGCTTAGTTCTGCCCCACTGGCGAACCTCACTAGTCAGCAGGAGACTGAGCATCAGAAAGGCTGAGAGCTGTGGGCAGCTCTTGAAGCAGCCTCATGGGAACTCAGCCTGTGTGTCCTTGAACTTCAGGGTGGGTGTCACGAAGGCACACTGAGGTGTATGCTCACTGCTGATGTGTGCAGCAAACCATCTGAGCCTGTCTCCGAAAAGTCAGCTGATTTCCTAAGATAGGGCCAGCTCCAGGCTGGCTCTGTATTTGCTCCCTTCCTCATTTGCATCCTGTTTTCTGTAGAGGCAGCAGCCCAGGGGCTGGAGACACCCACAGAAGGGAAGGGCACAATGGCACCCATTCCTACTCTCCCTGCAGAGCACTGGGAAAAACCAAGCTGTGTCTTTCTGCGAGCCTGCCGAAGGTCCTTGCAAGCTCAAAGCGTGTGCTGATTTTGCTCTTGCTGGGTGTAAATGGTCATGGTCGGCAGCTACTGAAGTTTGCATTGTGGAGCTGGCCATACTTGTTCAGCCTCCCTTGATTCTTCCTGCTTCACAGAGGGCTTCATGTGCCCAAAGCCAGTCTACCCGGGAGAGTCCACTTAACATTCGTTAGTCTTTTCATGTCCTTTGTTTTGATCTGTAATTACCGTCCTCACTGGCTTAATTAATCCTGGCTTTCCAGGCAGAGAGATAGCTGTCCTCATTCACTTCTGTAGCCCAGCCATCTACCCCTCCAAACTGTGTGTTTTTTATTATTTTTTTTTATAGGAATAACTGAATGGAAAAATTAGTGTGTCTAGCAATATGGCCACATAAATTAAATTTCATCTCCAGAAATGGCCACTGTTTCCCACAGACAGGAGCCTCAGCTGGGGAGTGAATCTGTCTCTAGACAGTGTTCAAGGGAAACCAGTGTAGGGCAGGGATATACAGAAGGTAATTGCCCAAGTCTTCCTCAGTCTGAGCACATGGCCTGAGAAAATGGCTAGGTGGGGCGTTGTGGTGTGTTGTGCTGGATTTCAGCTCTCACAGGAAGAAGAGTAGCTGGAAGATTTAAAGGCAATGAGGCTCTTTGTGTCTCTGGGTGCATGGATTTGTCTTCATTCAAAACATTTAATATACTATTTTGGACGTCACAAATTAGTAGATGCTATCAATCCTCTGCTTAATTTTAAACATAATTTAATCCTCCATTTTCTCCTAAATGTGATGGTGGATATTTTCAAAACTCAAAAGGAATGGGATGAACTTTGTTTTGGGTGTTGTATCTAGGAGCCTCTTTACATACACGGAGATGAAGGAAGTTACTTGCAGTTTTATAAAGCCAGAACTGTGTGGCTTGTGCAGGGGCATTACATAGAGACTTGTCACAGGCAATGGCTCTTCTGAGCAAGCATATGGCACTTTCAAGATGCTATAGCTACCTGAGTCAGGAGGATCCAGGATGCTGTGTTGGAGGAGGGATTGTGTGTGGTGGTGGGCAGGCATCTTGGTGTGCTTGGCTCTAGCATGTCTGATTGGCTTGAGGTGACATCACACACAGACCTCACATGCTCCTTCCCTTCTCTTGGATGGGAGAAAGGCTGAGTCACATTCTGGGCATTACCTCTATTTTACTAAAGTCCAACCAGAGTTGGCCGATCAGGCCCTGTGTTATCTCTCAGGTACTGCCATTTGGCTTTATTACACACTAGAGGGAATCACTCTTGTAAGACCTTTTGAGGTCTCACCACTGAGCATCTGATAGAGTTCCACAGGCATGCCATCACCATGCTATGGGAATTGTGCAAGAAATCACAGGATAAATTAATGAAGCATTAAAGCCACAGGTCAAAGGAGAAAGCCTTGATGTCAGCGGCAAGAGCTACATCCTTCTTTCTGTTTCTTTTAAAGTGAATGTGGATTGGAGAAGAGAGGACCCTGAGGTGTTGATTCTCAGGAGTGAGCTGGAGATTTCAGGACAGAAACAATTGACAGTGAGTTGACCGATCAAGGACCTTCTTTCTTCATGTATCATGGTCTTCATGTGTGATAATTGCATGTGTTTCCAGATCACCCCCAGCCTTCTAGGGGCTGCATAATAAAATTATTACTGATGATAACTTTGATCCTAACTTGTGCTTGTCATTCTTATCTGGGGACAGCATCAATGCTGACTGATGGTAGAACCCAACTTGAGCCCATGGGGGATTTTTGGAGAGAAGCTGGTAGCTTTCAGTCAATGACTTACAATGCATTGCCACATGGGATGGGAAACCTAGAAGAGAAACTGTGGGTGTGAAGAAGGAGCATGTCTATAGAGGAAAGAAAGTGTAAGTTTTTGTTTAGAGACAGAGTCTTGCTGTGTATGTCAGACTGACTTTGAACTCATCATCCTTCTGCTTCAGTCTCCAAAGGGTAGACTAACAGGTCTGCATTGCTCAGGTGGCTAATTCTTAAGATGATTCTGGGTCCTTGTTCAGTGCTTTGTTTGGAGAAAAGGATAACTTTGGAAACTGAATGTGAAATTATATGAGTATAAATGGGGAAGGGATAGGAAGAAATTTTTGGGAGAAATAGAGAGGGAGAGGGGGAACTGGAGGAACATTAATAGAAAGTATACCCATAGGGTGGAATGCTCTGCCCGCGGCCTACCCTCTTCTTGTGTGGCTCTGTCAGACAAAGGGGGAAAAATGGAAAATCTGCTAAGTGCTAAGAAGCATTCTTCTTTCCCTTCCCTTCTCTTTTCTCTTCCTTGCCTCCAAGTTCAGATATTTTGATAAAGTTTAGTGTGTGTGTGTGTGTGTGTGTGTGTGTATTGGGAGATGTTAGTTTAGGTGTATGCCACAGTGTATGTGTCAAGGTCAGAGGACAACTTTTGGTTGGCTCTCTCCTTCCTGGGATTGGCTTCAGGTTGTCAGGTGTGTGGGAAAAGCGCTCTTACCTGTTGAGGCATCTCATAGGCCCCATCTTGGTAAAACGTAGCTGGAATGTTGAAGCTGCCTGTGCTTCAGTGCTTTTGGTCCTAACATTCTCCACTGCATACTGGAAAGTAATCATGAGTGCAGTTGCGCCTCTCCTTCAGGATGCACAGGGCGGTCAGTGCTACACAGACGCTCTGAGTCATTTGCATTGCTAAGCATGTTTTCATGTAAACAAATATTAAAACAATTACAAGAGTGAAATATATTTTTAAATGCATAAGAGGAGCACGTATTAAAGACAGTCTTTCCCTGGACAATTCGTGAGGATCATGTTCAACCAGTGTCTTAGAATAGTCTGCAGAGGATGTAGTTCTCATTCTTCTGTTGAGCTGCAGAGCATGGCGGGGGGTGGGGAGAGGTGGCTTTTGTTTGTTTACTTTTATTCTTAGTAACATATCCATAAGCACAAGCATCCTCTATTTTAAAATAATGAATTCTGATGTAGCATTTGTTGAGGAATCTTATACCCTGGCTTTTCCTTGTGGATGGTCTTAACATCTGGTTACATGAGTTAGAAAGGAAGATAGGTCAAATCAATCAACTAACTGAAGACCAACTGGCTGACCAACCCGAATGATGGCAAAAGGAGATGCACTCTGAAATGCATCTAGTGTTCTGTGAATTGTGAAGTGTCCCCACCCCCACAGCCTCGGTCCTTTGATGGTTAAGGAAGCCACCGTTGTCCACCACGTACTACAGAAGTTCCAGGTGGTGGAGAGGTTGACAAGTTATCCCTATGCACTTAGACAAGGGCAGGGTGTCCCTTTGCTCGCTGGAGCAGATGGCTTTGTACAAGCTCTTTAGGATGCTGGTGCCCTGGTTTCAGCTCAGATCATTGAACTGGAAACAAGCCTGCCCACAGAGACACCCCACCTTGGATGGCAGCGTCTGTTCTTTGCGCCTTTTACACCTCTCCCCTTTCTGATAGTCTGCCCTTGAAATGAGGCTTCTGAGAGGCCTGGTGGTTGCAGCAGATGGATTGGTGGTTGCCTGGATTCTCCAAACAGTGGGCCTTCTGCTTTTACTTTACTTTTTTTTTTTTTTTTTTTTTTTGCAGCCAGCTTCAGCTGTGAAATGCTTGCCTGCTTGCTCCCTCACTGTCCGAGTCACAACGTGAAAAGAAGATGGCAGAGGCTGAGAGGACGCCTGCCTGGCAATTGTACTTGTATGCCAGGCCAAGAAGTGCTAAAAGCTCTTGGAAGTTTTAGCATTTCAGGCTATGGGAATCACTTCTTTACAGGCCTCCCTTCACAACTAAGATTTGCCTTTGGAGGGAGGGGAGGTCAGTGCCAAAGCTATGCTTATTTTGAGCAAGAGGGTGATTCTTCAGAGACAGAGTCAGACGGCTAGGTTTCTGGCTTTGTCACCTCTCTCCTTACCTCCCTCCTACCTGTAAATCCCACATAATTATCCCTGTCTCCAAAGCCTGGGATGCCCACCTTCCACAACAGAGGATAACAGAAGGGCTAATGTCTCCCACTGCACAGGAACAAATAGTCCTTTGTCTGAGGAGAAAGGTCTCCCATCTGAAGATTATGTCCTCTGTGCCTGTGCCACAATCGGAAGACAGCAAGAATCTCCCCATCCCTGTAACTGACTATTGTGGAAAACACTAATATCAGGATTTAGGTAGATAAGGTAGGAGTTTCAGAAGATTGTGAGGTGGTCTCTGCCTTGTAAGTAATCCCAGAGATTTCCAGGATTAGAGAAGATGGGGAGGAAGACATGCTTAACACAGGCTGCTGTTGCCTTAGCGGTGGCCCTCTAGTCTCTGAACGCCTTCCATGGGCTTAGCTGAGTGCTCTACAACAGACAGAAGTGGCTCAGATCATCTGGCTTGTTCTGTGTTCAGGGTCTTCCTTGAACACTGCACTGGTGGGGATGGATGTCTTTCAGATTTGCCTATGAGAGTTAGGATAGAAAACACCTATTAAGTCTTCTTGTTTAGGTGTTTGTGCTTACAGAAGAAACTATTTTTATGTTAAAGCTTTGGAATATATGAAAATAAGTAACAGTACATCCTGTTGCAACTTTAATATACTTTGCACATGAATAATTTAGTAAAAAGTAAACCTCTGTCAAATAACAAACATGTTATCACTACAATAACTGATAAACTTACCAGGGTTTCAAGAATGTGTCAGCCAAGGCTTAGTTTAGGGCAGAATACAACTCAAAGACATTCCAGTTTATTCCTTGGGACTGAGACCCTCACAAAACCATAGTCAGGCTCAAGGACTTTCAGTACACACTCAGAAAAGCACACAGATCTCATTGACTCTGAATGTATTTAACCAAGCCAGGTCTCAGACTGGATCCATTTTTGTCCAAGATCCAGGACTTAACCCTGAGTCCATGAGGGTCTGAGTCAGACTCAGGGATGGCACATACATAACAAATATGTCCTCTTTTTTGTGCTCCAGCCATAGTCACTATAGCTAATTGATTATGGACCATTCAGCCTTGGACCCAGTTGTAACCTCGCCATTGTGAAGCAGCCTTAAGAGTCAACCTGAGAGATGCAGGCTAGTGATTATCCCCAACATGCACTGTTTGATGTACAAATTGATGGTCTTGATTGGAGGTTCTTAGAAATACTGTTACTAGTAGCTTCAAGGTCAGATTTTAATGCCAAGGCTCAGACTGAGTTACATAGGCTTGGCACATTTCTATTCCTCTTTAAGACTCTGCACATCCATGTAACTTAAAACTGACAGCACACAGTATCGAGAAGAATGTGATGTGTGATCTGAGTTCAGATCCTCCTTTCTCTACTTAATGGCAGTGGGACCTCTGGTGGCTATCCTTTGTTGAGCATTGTACTTTTATGTGGCCCTTCATGTGATTCAACTCACAAAACTATCACAAGAGTAAGAAGTGATATGTAGAACCTGGCACTGGGCCTGGCTGGATGATTCAGTGGGTCAAATACTTACACATAAGCTTGAGGACTGGACTTTAGATCCTCAGCAGGCACATAAAAGCCAGGCAGGCATGGTGGCCAATCGCAATCCCAATGTTTAGGAGACAGGGCAAACAGACTAGCTAGATTACTCAAATTGGAGAGCTCTGGGATCAGCAAGAGACCCTACCTCAGTAAATAGAGTGAAGAGTGGCTAGGGAAGATGTTGCTTTTAACCTTAACCATGACACAGGGAGGCACACCACTACCATGTGTGCCCACGAACATGGGAACACGCACAAAACCTAGCATCTTTCTTGAGATATTTTAAGCACTTATAACTGGTTGTTGTTATTCATAGTGATTCAGATGAAGAACACTCACATGGTATTTGTCACTGGGTAGATGGTGAGTGCTTTATTCTACCTACTCAGTTCTCCATAGACAGTCTCTACAGATGGAAATGGGTTTGTGTGTGTGTGTGTGTTCATTTCTCTAGTCAGTCTCACTAGAAGGTACATTCCAGGAGGGGCCTGTGGCTTCTGCCCTGTCTCCTAAACATAGCTCAGTGTGTAACTCTTAGTCATCACTCAGGAGCTCTTGGTTGAAATCCTAAAGATGCTTTCTTCATTTTTCTTGTAAGCTATAATGTGTAGGGATCTGGGAGAAGCTCTTCTTCACACAATGGCCCCTTAGGCTTGCCTGGAGGTTGACTGAAGTGCTCTAGGGAGGGAGATGTTCAGAGGCTTCTAGAGCCTTACAGTGGAGTGTGGCAGTCTCTGTAGGGTTGTAGGCTGTAAACAGGTCTCTTACATTCCAACTGGACTGACGATGGGTCGTGATAGTGGTAGTGGTCTAACTACAGAAGAGCTTCCTGATTCCCAGCTGGATTTGGCATGGCTTCACTGGTGAAGTATTTCTGGTAGATCTGGTAAAGCCAAGACCACTTCCACCTTTGCCTCTGTACACTTGAAGTGGAACTATTGCGTATTATGGTAGACCAAGAATGTGAGATAAGTATGGGATGTTCATATTACATCCACATTATATTTTCTCCTGGCCAGTGCCAGAAGGGGCATAGGATGAGGCCGTGGGAGGAGCTATATGTCAGAAGCAGGTCTTGGTCTTGATTCTGCACTAACTTAATACAACCTTGGATGAACCATGCACCCATTTCTCTTGCTCCCTGAAAGCATCTCCTTTTCATCTGAAAGAGCATCAGAGGATACCTAGACGCTCTACTGGCTTGGCGAAAAATATCAAGGCCCATTTTCTGTTTGGAGAACATGGAGATTAAGAAGCAAGGCAGGAAATGCTACTTTTTAGGGGCTAGCTGGAAAAGAACTGGGAATTTCTAATCAAACTGAGATGCCACAAAATTACAATTATATGAAATAGTCTCCCAACCCCCTCCCTAGTCTCCCTCATGAAATCAGGGCTATTTCATCATAGATTCACTCTGGAAATTCCAGGGTCAGTATTTGAACATAGTATGTATACAGTAAATCTAAGAAATGACCTATTGACCCAGGAACTCCTTTTGTGCATTGGGGCCTCTGAGCAACTTCTTCCTTTAGATCCTGCTGGGAAGGAACTGGAGAAATCTGATTGTATTGCTCATCTAATTTAAATTGTGTCTATTTAATTTAGCATGTGCCTTTCTAATTTATATTATAAGCCCTTCTGACTGAAGTCGAGCCTCCTTTAATGTTCTCTATGTGTCTAGTGTGTCTTCTATGCTCAGATGATGTGAACAAGAAATGTCTTCGATTTTGATGTGCATTTTATTGTTAATGTTAAAACCTGTACTTTTTCTTTGGTAGAAACCCTCCTTCACAGATCTGGGGCTTGTATGTCCATGTGTCTCACAAACATTTGAGAAAAAAAAGAAAAACTGAAGGACTCACTATTTACAAAATATTTTGATAATTGGTAGCCTGCCTTCATTTGAAATTTATAGATATTTGACTATATATACAGACATTGTCTCGGGCTGTTGTTGTTGTTTTAATCTGCCTATGTAAATACAAGTTACGGCATGGTACATATCTGTAGTCTGGTGGGCACAACTCAGATCCTTACTGTATCATGTTAACATCTTACACCCTCTTTACAGATACGGCAAACTGAGTCGTTCTATGATGGAAAGCCTGGTTGCTCAGTCGGGGTTGTTCTATCCTTTTGTCTGAACAACTGAGTAACAAAAACGTTGCTATTCCTTGGCAGTGAATACTTTGCCTGGTACTTTAATGTCTCTCCAGGAGACTCAGTACCCAGATCAGTTTTCCAACAATTGCTGGGCACGGATATGTACCAAGTAGTGGAACAGCTTCCAAGACTAAATGGGGGTTTTTGTTTTCAAAGAAATGGATATTTAAAGGTGAGGCAGAACACACAAATACATAGAAGACAGCCGCAAGGCTCAAACTACATGTCATCTTTGTTCTCTTGCCACTGTGTGTGAAGGGATGTGCTAGTATCTGCTGAGGGGTATGGCAGTGAGGCCTCCCTAACGTGGGAGCAAATGATTTGCTGAAGGAGTCAGGGCCATTTTCTAAGGGAGAACCAAAGGCCAAGTGTTTCCTGGGTCCCCTCCTGAGATCCATTGCTGTACGTGAGGGCCAGGGTCTGGCCTACCTTAGCAAGCTCTGCCTGGCTAAGAACTAAAGCAACTAGCCTTTGAGTCATGCAAGCTGTCTCATCATGGTTGAGTTGAGGAGATGTGCCTATCTGGCCATTGTGTTTCCTTTATTTCTGTTCCCCCTTCCTTCACCTGGGTCTCTCTGTCATTGCTGATGGCCAGTGCCACATGATTTAACCAAATGGGAAAGTAGCGTGTTGTGCCAACTTTTCATGAAGAAAGAAAATGCCTCCCTTGCTGTAATGGCTGCATCCCTCTGCCTCCTTCTAGAAACATTTGCATTTAAGCGTTATCTCTGCCTCTAGCCTCTCATCCTTCTGTTTCTATCCAAGCATACCCTTACTTTTATTTTGGCAGCAAAGAAATTGCTGGGCTCCCCATTCAAAATAACGTTAAAAAGGATTAAAGAGAAATAATCCCACAAATTACAGTTTCTGGTACTTATCCAAGTAAGACCCAGTATCCTGTTGCTTTGTTGACATCAAGACCTAGCCAACTGTTGGGGAGCAGGGGCCTGTGGAGTTAATAGGAGGGCCTGGTTGAGTTGCCTCTCCTCGGGAGGAGAGAGGCATGCACAAGCAAATACTTAACACTCCTCAGCAATTAGGGAGGTTTTATTCCCTCCTTGGCAAGAAGCACAGCACTTTGGAGCAGTGTTTCAAGTTTGCCTCCAATACTATCTGCTAGAAGTGCTTTTATCCCCTGAAGATACAGCACAAAATACAAATCATCGTTGTTTTTTTATCTCAGCCGGGACTGCTGCTTCTCCAAATACATTTACTCAGTGCAACTGCCCATCAGGCCATTTTTCACCCTCCATTCCGTGCCTCTGCGATGGCTGGGTTTAAGGCCTTTCTTCTGTTCTTTGTTCCTTTAGCTCAACGGAGTAAACAGCAGGATTGATCTTACACTGCATTTTGGTATTGTTCCAAGTGCTCATCAATAGCCGTGGCTGGTGATGCACCGCCTGGAAAGGCAGGGCGGATGGAAATGCACTTCGTGTTCTCTGTGCCTTTTAGTGTGCAGCGGGATGGCTCTAATCTGAGAGCTGCTACACTGGCTGCCAATCCGCATGCAAATTCCTCATCAAATGACGACTTCCATCTTCGTTCTAAGGGAGGTCCTTAAAGGTGTGAGGAAGGAAAAGAGAAAGGCTAAGTGCTGAAAGGGGGGTTTTTCTTCCCGCCCTCTTACATCCGGGTCACTACACGGACTTGGGAGAGAGAAAGGGTAAGGGGTTTTTCCCTTGCTGCATTCTTTGCAGCTTCTTTCACAGGTGCACAAAGCAGTGTCATGATCCGCTTGGAGAGAGCTTTGTTTCAGAAACGTGATTTACAGTCACTAATGGTGGTCTACTCACAAGAAAGGAATGTGGCGTTTTTCAGGACTATTGTGTTCTGTTTTGTTGTTTTATCAATTATGGGGGAAGGGGAAGGGGAAGGGGAAGGGGAAGGGGAAGGGGAAGGGGAAGGGAAAGGGGAAGGGGAAGGGAGAGTCCTTCTTAATTGAGCTATCACTTGCATTTTTTTTTGTATTGAAAGAAACCAACAATATCTGGGCTTGTCAGCATGTCTTTGATTGATAGGTACTCTTTTTAAGGCTCACCCCCTAGTCTCGTGTATTGGAAGGTGATACACTGGTTGGTTAAATGAATTTTGGATTATTTATTTATTTATTGAGACAGGGTGTCAGCTATGTAATCTTGGCTGGCCTAGAACTTGCTATGTGGATCAGGGTAGCTACAAACTCAGAGATCCATCTGTCTCTGCCTCTCAACTGCTGTGATTAAAGATGTATACACCTAACCCTTTAGATAGGCTTTATTTTAGGACCACTGGCTGTATCGTGCATTTGGGTGTTTTTGAGAGATAACGGGCAGGAGGGGAGTGTAGGGAAATAACTGTCTTGTATTAAGTGTTTGGCAGCAGGCAACCAAGCTGGGCCTGACTGTAGGGACAGCATCTTTGGTTGATGGAGCTCCCTGAGTTTATGGTAGCTGGGTCATCCTAGATCCTCCCTGCCTCAGCTTTAAGAATGCACAGATCTTTGTTCATTTCCAGGGAGAATCCTGTAATAAGAGTGACTTTTACTGTGAAGTTTTCCTCTATATCACAGTTTCTGAAACAGGGTTGAGACTCCTTCTAGCATCCTGTAATTGGACATGGGCAAATCACATATAATCTGGCAACAGTAGACACATCTAAATATCCAATGGCCAAACACTAATTCAAAATCAAGTGTACAGTGAATTCAAGTGTTTCAGACAGTTCTCATCTATGTTGTAACTTATGACTTCAGTATGGTCTTGGTTCTGAACACACAGTATGGTCACTTTGCATTACACTTAGTGTCATGCTTTGTAATACCATTGAATGTTGCCTAAATGCCTGCTCAGATTTGAGAGTATTGTCTCTTCCACATACATTCTAATGCTTTTATTGGCCATACAAAGTCTTCTGCTCTTATAGAAACATAGTGGTTTAATTATATAAAACAAGGCTTTCAATATTTTCCTACTCAGTGTGTATGTATCAAATTAGTATGTCTTTTGATTGCAGCTGGTTCAGAATATTTGATTTTTAAATATATTATTTGACTTGCTGACTAGAGCTTCATAAAAAAAAATCATTACAAGAAATTTGGCTTGGGGTTGGGACAGAATTTCCAGCAATTTCTGAAGTAGCCCCAAACATACTTTTGCTACTTTGTACTAGCTATTTGAAAGGACATACTCAGCACTGATAGTTATAACATCAAAACGTTCAGTGGCTCTAAAAAAATGTTGAAGATGTGTTCTACATCCTGCAGTATCAAATATCTAGCTGAGATTTTAATTCTTTATGTAAAAATAAGTAATCCACCTCATTAGTTCTTTAATTTTCTTTAACCTCTAATAAATGATACAATGGTATGTACACGAAACATTGTTCCAAAATAAATTATTTATGACTTATCAATAAATGTTTGACTTATATGCTTAACTACTATGCTTATGCATAAACATTCTTTGGGGTAAAAGAGAGTCACAGGCATAAAGTTGAAAAGCCCTGCTCTGTGCTTGTCTCCACCCATACCCCACACTATCTGACTGAATCCCACATTCGCCATGCTATTTCCTCTTCTGTCCTGGAAAAAGGATGCCCATATAAACACTGTCTATTTTCTAGGATGTAGGTTTGCCTCACTCAATTTGTAAGTTGTTTTTAAATGTGTAGGTTTCTCTTGCTTGAGGTTTTAACAGGTACTAATTATCTACTTCAGTGTGGAAATCCCACCCCGGCTCCTCAGTTGCAAGCAGAATACATTGCTGGGACATCCTTGCTTAAGGCATAATGCAACAGTGTTGCTGAGCGGTTGTATGTTTAGGTATGGTGAGGTTACTCTAGAACTAAGACACTGGCATGAAAAGTAAGCTGGCTGAAAGGTGAGCTCTGGTCGGCTGTTGGTTGACCTCTTTAAGAGATTCTCATGTGTTTTGTGCAAACATGTTTACTTATGTAAATGAGTTTATGTTCAGTTTAAACAGAGGCTTGTATTAGACCTGTTCGAAACCATTTTTTAGCTAGTTATTTTTAAATTCACCTTTTGAGGTCTATGTGACCTTCCTCCTCTGATTTTTTTTTTTTCAAATATTGAAGCTCTGGGAAATAACTGTTAATGTGTTTGCCTGATTCTGAAGGGAAAAACATCTTTTTTATTCACGTTTATTTTCCTAGTCCAGAGCACAAAGTGCTCATAAATGTTTATTGAATGTTTGAATGAATAAATAAACAGATAAATTAAGATCTCTTTGCTTAGCTGACCTTGGCTAAAGGTACTTATTACAGAGCCAGAAAAGTGTTCAAGATGCTGTTTTCTTTACCTGAAAATCTCTGGGCATTTGTATTGAATCTCAGCCTCTGGAGTCTCAGTCATCCAAAACAATTTTCTACTAATGTATCAGACACTGGGTTTTATTGTGACATTTCCTGCATATGCTCGCACACAGTGTAGTTTGCTGGTGTCTACCACTTGGTTAATCTCTCTTCTTTCCTACCAGCTTCTACTCATCGCTGTTTCTTCTCAAATAGTTGCATTCTACTTCCATAGGGCATACTGGTAATTTTGTTCTCACAAGTTAGAAAAAATGTGATATTTGTCTTTCAGAGCCCAGCTTAATTAGTCCACACAATGTTCTTCAGTTGCATCTGCTTTTCTTTTTTCTGAGAATGACATTTCTTTCTTTTTTGGCTGAATAATTCCCCTGTTGTGTATGCATAGCGCATTTTCTTCATTCATCTGTTGACTGGATCTAGGCTGATTCTGTATTTTGTCTATTATGAAATAGTGTTGGTGTAAAACGTGTGTGTGTGTGTGTGTGCGCGCACGCGTGCGCGCACACAGGTATCTCTGTGGTGTATCAACTTAAGTGTATACCCTGGTATATCACCCATATGCAGTTGGGACCATGCCTAGTAAAAGGAGATGGGGAGGGAGTGGAGCAATGAAAGAGCATGTGTGCCCATTATCCATTCTGGAACTGACATGTGTGATACTTGCTTAGATACCTGTCATAGAACATAACCATGTGGCCACTGTCAGCATTAGGAATGTCTAGAATGTAGAGAGTTCTACAGACCTTTGTTTGTTTCTTAAAGTCAGGAAATGGATATCAGTGGTGCAGTAGCAGTGCCTGTCAACCGTCTCTCACAAACTCTTCCATCACTGACTTACCTATCTCAGATTTATCTTGCAGAGAAGTAAGCATAAGACCTTCCTTAACAGGGGATGGGATGTGTGAAGATACGTCTACTTAATAGAAATCTATAGATCTCAATAGAAGCATTTCTTCAGTTGTGACTGTGATCAGTCTCTGAAGCTTCTTGTCTGTTATTTCACCAGTTAGAGACCTGGTGCACCCAGGGCTACTACCACCGTTGGGCCTATAAGCATCTTCAGATGTCTCAGGGGTCCTCCCCTGCCTTCTGCCAACATCCCTAGTCACAGTGTTATTATGTGCTTCAAAGCACCATGGCATCAGAATAATTGTGAAGAAAGTAGGAAAATCATCCTTCCTCTCTATATTTTTTAACTAAATTATTTGATATTTCCCCCCACACTCCAGAATCATGAGGAAAGAGAACAATAAAATGCAAATGGTTTACTTCTTTATGTAGGATGTTTGGAATGTAAAACATGGATGACTTAAATTTATTGCACATAGAATATAGTGGGCTATAAAGAATATAAAAATCTGAAAATTTGGAGTAGAAAAACATCTCATTTTTAAAGTAAAATTACCTTCAATTCTTTAGGGAAAAAGGAGCTTGGGGTCCTTCACACCTCTAAATCTTCCCTCCTTGATTTGATTTGTACAATCTAAATATTTCTCTTTTGTTCTCTGCTCTGCTAACTGACTGCTCAGTTAAAACCTACTAAAAAACCCAAAGTGGATGCTATGACATGGTTTGCCCTGGAAAGTCTACTTTTTTTTTTTGTCACAAATAAAGATGGGAACAACAGACCAAAGACGTGGTTTCACAGCAGTCTAGCTTGCTCCTTAAAACACAGGTGACTTTTGAGCTGCTACATCCCCAATTCCAACAGTGCTAACCATGTGTATCTCCTCAGGAGAGGAGGACTTTGTGAACCCTCTCAGGAGAAGTCTCCAGGGGAATGTAGTACACTCAGTCTTGGGAAAGACTGGTTTGGGTCATCATAGTTGTTCTGACTTCGAGATGACAATGGCTCTGATATACCTCAAGGACAGAGTTGCACACATACTTAAAATTAAGTAAGGACAATTCTCTTTGGAGAGTTTCATGGTCATTGTAATGGGGTTCAAAACTCTGAAGAACCTTCTCAAAGAGCTGCTTCATTTTTTTCCAACCTTTTTTTATTGGTTATTTTATTTATTTACATTTCAAATGTTATCCCCCTTCTCAGTTTCCCCCAACCCCTCCTCCATCCCCCCTGCTTCTGTTAGGGTGCTCCCTCACCCATTCATTCCCTCCTGTATCAGCACCCTAGCATTCCCCTAAGCTGGGTCATCAAGCCTCCACAGGACCAAGGGACTCCCCTCCTATTGACACCAGATAAGGTAATCCTCTGCTACATATGCAGCTGGAGCCATGGGTCCCTCCATGTGTACTCTTTGGTTGGTGGTTTAGTCCCTGAGAGCTTTTTTTTTGGGGGGGGGTCTGGTTGTTTGATATTGTTCTTCCTGTGGGGTTGCAAACCCCTTCAGCTCCTTCAGTCCTTTAAC
This sequence comes from Grammomys surdaster, assembly GCF_004785775.1. NCBI lineage: Eukaryota > Metazoa > Chordata > Mammalia > Rodentia > Muridae > Grammomys > Grammomys surdaster. The sequence goes on from NW_021604569.1 coordinate 10,395,544, forward strand.
AGTTGCTTCTAAAGAGAGCAGATCTGTTTGTTGATCTGGGTTCAGTATTGTCTAATAACAAAGGGAGTTAGAGTTAGGCAATGTGAGTGTAAGAGTCTAAGATGGGACATGACTGTGGTTTTCAGCAGTGGTCTGTGGGAAAGGAACTGAAGAGCTTGAGACTCATCTAGGAGGAGGAGAGAGTAACTGGAAGCAGGTTGCTGGGTTGGAAGACTAGGAAGATAATCCTTTTTGGTACAGATGAGGAGGGCCATGGGGAAAGCTAGATGCCTGACATTAAAGAATGCTGCGTGCAATCCACGGCCTCTCCCTGATTGTCACACTCTGCTGGTGTTTGGAATTAATATATCTTTCTTGAAAACTGGTAAGATACTGAGCACAGCCTCTGGATGTATGCAGAACTGAAGAGATTAGGGTCTCAGGCTGAGGGGCTGGGGAAATGGAGTTTACATGGAACATATACTGATGGCATACATTTCCATCATGTGACACCCTCAACTTTCTTTGAAGAAGGAGTGACTTTATAGTGGCCTGAGAGTAATGGTAACTAGTAAATGCTATCGTGGTATCTGTTACCTACTGCTGCATTAGCAACTGCTGAATCACAAAGATGTTCATAGGCAGCATTGCCACGCATGTACAGGTTGCCTGGAGGCACTAACTGAAGTTAGACTTATATGGATTTGCTTTCAGTTGTGGGTCCATCTGGGCAATGAGCTTCATACTGGGCTCTGGGTCTGCTCCAAACGATTTTTTTTTTTAAATAAGTTCAGCATTAACTTGAAGGAAGCTCATCTAATCATGAGGACAGAGACTTGAGAGAACAGTAGAACATAGTATGCCTCTCTGGGACCAGCCTGGGAATGGACAAACTTCAGTCCACGTTCTGCTGGCTAAGGTACCACATGCCAAGCCCAAAAGCGGCCTAATGCAGGAGAAACATCAAAGGTTGTGGATACGAAAGAATGAAACATTGAAACCAGTAACTCAATCTATCGCATTAACTGACTGCTGACCAACTAACACGAGTCAGAGAGCAAGCCCGTTCCCAACCATTGTGGAGTAGGTGGAATTTGAGGGTCTTTATTTTTCCTCTTTGTGAAAGTGGCCATCAAAGTTAAAAACCTCATTTTTGTAATAGAATGCACACAACAGTACACATATTGACTTATGTTTTTAGTCAATATCAAGATTTATTGTCCCCAGAGTTAAATAAATCGTGATATTGACCTCATCATAAGCCAATATCTGCCTAATGCATTTTTTAAAAAGTATTTTGTATTCATTTATATTAATAGGACAGAAGCCATCGCTCACAGTATTACTTTGTTATCTCTTGCGCTTTCTTCTCACTCCTGGTAATTAGCATAAGCTTTAATGCCAGCGTAACTATATTTTGGGAGTCAGTGTGAGTACCAGACAGACGGAGGAAAGAGGGGTATTAAGAGAAGATAGACTACAGTCCTTTTTTCTGGTTTCTGATGGTGGAAAGGCAAGGGATTCCACTTTTCTGGGCACCTCTCTGATGTTCCGATGTACGTTTGCTTGGGTCAGTGGGAACTGGAGATGAAGGACAAGGCTATGGCTTCTCAGTTGTCCGTCAGCTATGTTTTCTGGGTTTCCGTGCTATTCTGTTCTTGATTTCTTTGTCCTTTTCTTTTCTCTCTTTCTTATCCTCTGCTTATTTTGTAGCCGGCATTTACATTTTCTGGAGGGGTGGAAAAAATATTTCTTTAATACTGAATTCCATTTATCTCCATAAATTGGTTAGGGTATATGATCTAAAGGACTCAGCTGTTTTTAAAATAGGTTTATTCCTTCCCTTGAAGATTATTTCCACACAGTGTGGACGAGTTAGAAGGAGACTCATTTTGTAGATCTCTGCCCAAGCCTTACATTTGCAGGGGATCATTTCAGATGTGGGGCTTTTTTTTTGAACAAAGAAATTAAATTTATATGTATCACCTAAATTATTTTGAATTCATGGTTCAGCAAAGGGTGCAGATCCTAATGAAATATATAGCTTGCATGGACCTGCCTCATTCTCATCCTAACATACTAGTTCTCTTCACAGTGTTGACTAGCAGGGATGGAGGTGGGGTGGCAGGGAGGGTTCAGTTTTGTGGGGAACTTACCCTTGTTTGCAGGGCAGTGCTCGGTGTGGATTCATCAAATCCCCTGCCCCTCACCACCAGTAAAGTAGTTAAAAGAGGAGCTTTGCAGTTTTCTCTCTCTGCAAACATCAGGACGACCCAGCTACCAAAATTGTTTAAAAGGAGATAAGTCCTTGGTTTCTCTGCAGTCTTCTTCTGTCAAATGCCACCACTGTTCTGGGCCCCCACCTCCACGCCACCCCACCCCTCAGGCATATGTCATCCACCCTTGTTTAGGTTAGTGTGGGCAAATTCTTGTTGTTTTGATATCAATCTTCACAGCAGACTGTGAGCTACAGGAGACAAAAGTAGAGTTTCTACTCTTTAGAAACTATGAGAAACTATGACTGTCATCGTCAGCAATGGCTGTCTCTAACAGCTCTGACTTTCACTACCATTTGTTTCAGACAGATAAACTCATTTAATTTCTCCAATATCCTTTGCGTCTGGATTCTCTTTCTTAAACGGAGAAGCCAAGAAACTTGCATAATCTCAAGACTGACTAGGGCTAGAAACCAGATATCAGACCCTCAAAGTCTACACACTCACCTCAGGGTAGGTCAGTTTCACCTATTAGATTAGGCTTTGGTTTTCTTGTCTTAAACTGAAGTTGAATAAAAGCAAACCTGCATCCCCTATCTGTTTGTGGGCTGGGCTAGGTTGGACAGGGAGAGGGAAGCAAGGTTAGAAGGTTTTTGTAACATTGTTTATAGTGCTTTCCTTACTAGACTCAGATACTAGTACCAGATACTTAGATACTATTGCTCCTGACTTTTGGGGAGCAACAAAGAGTCAGATGTGAAAAGCATTCCTTTAGATAGCTGCTGCAGTGCACAGGAATGTTCCATGCCCTGGTCATACCCTTTCTCAGCTGGGATCCTGCTCCATGGTATCAGCTGGGTTGAGCAAGGTGGTGGGGGCTGTCCATACTCTGACCTGCACTGTTCCGACCTTGTTTGGGCTGGCTGTGTGGAGCCTCCCTACATCCAGAGCATGGAGGCAGCTTTCAGCCCACACTGTGTTTTTGCAGGATTTGATGGGTGACTGTTATACAGTATTTCACAAAAGCAAGCTAATACCATCTAGTCATATTGCATGGAGCTAAACATTACATCTTCCTATTAGGTCTTCCATGGTTGAGATGTATCAATCTTATTGGTTAATTCATGAGGGTGATAGGTCTGGTGGGAAAAGAGGAAGATCAATGGGCCCCAATGAGCTCTTGAGACTTTCTTGGCTCTGAGTTCTGAAAGTCCTCCCTTCCCCTTCCCCCTCCCTTTCCTTACCTTTCCCCTCCCCCTCCAAGTCCCCTTCCCTTCCTCCTCACTTTCTCCCTTCCCTCCCCTCCCAGCCCCTCCTTTCCTTTTCCTGATCAATTCTCCTAGACTTTGCTCCTCATCTCCTCTCTTCCCTCCCTCTCCTTCCCCCACCCCTGACTCCCCGCCTCCAGAAGTTGGGACAATTGGGTATCTAATGTCTATAGAGAAGCCAGACTCACGTTCACAGCTGGCAAGCAGATGTTTCCCTGTCTATTAATTCCAAAAGTGAAGACTAGAAAGATTGGCTCAGGGACACTCTCAAAAGGGCAAATTCCTTCCCCAGATCTGGGCTGTCACCGTTAGCTTCTTTGACTTTGAGCCATAATGACTGAAGTCCACGGTAGGAGGTGTGCAACATGCCCTAGAGCGGCCATGAGCCTTCAGTTTGTTCAGCCAGTTTGCTTCTGGGTAAAGGAGAATCCTTGATTCTGGCATGTGTGGTTCTCTTTAGTGTTATTTCTTAGTTAGGAGGGTGATGGGGACACTTTGGTGTGAGGGAGCTGGTCCAAGTGCTTTCTCTTTCTTGGGAAGTATTTTAAAGTGAGCTGAGTCTTGCTGACTGACTGACGTATCATTTTTGATTCATATTTAGCTTAAATTTCCCCAGTTCCAGGCTTTTATACTTTTCTTTCCATTTATTTCTAGAAGTGCATTTTCTTTTTTCCTTTACTTTTTTTTAAAGACAGGCCCAGGTTAACTTCCAGCAGTTTACCTTTCATCCTTAAATAAAGAATGCCCACCTCTCTGACAAATACATAACAAAATAAAGGATGCAAATTGTCCTGCACACTGCATGGTGCATGCTAATAACTCCATAAGTGGTAGTTCTTTGATCTATATGTACCTACCACGGCTCGAGGCTGTAGTTTGGTATATAAGTATCAATTAATAATTAAGTGCCTAAATGTGATGCTTCTGCTTAGATACATCGTCAAGTGATGTAACAACTTGCCTTTAATCTACCCATTTAGCTCACACTGTTTGCTTGTCTCGTGGAGGCCAGCGGGGTGATGGGGCAGCCTCCGTCTTCCTAGTCTATTGCATCTCAAGGGAGATAAATCCAGCATTTTCTCAGGTTTGCTTGTATTCTACCCTTTGTAGAAAATACTAATCTTGTCTGTAACCTTTTGCAATTGTCCGCTCTGAGTTTTAAGTCATGAATGCTTTCACGTCAAGTTCAATACTGAGAACTGTAAGGCAGCTTTGGTTGAGATGATAAATCACAGCCTTGGATGGTTAAGTCTGATATCGCAGCTGGAGAAAGCAAGCTAGAAACACCAGAGAGGCCGATAAAAAGCTTTCTTTGGCATGAGCTAGCATATTATCAGTATGTTTCCTCTGAATGGAATCACCTAAATAAAGAATGATTGGAATATTTGGAGAAATACATATATATATATATTTAAAAGTTAATATGAGCCCTTTTGTGAGATAATGTTTATAATACCATTAATTTTCAGCCCACAGAGGTGTTCAGAAGGCAGCTTATTCACCAAGGGGTGAGAGTACATGCAAGCTTCTGAGAAGCAATTTCCACAAGCATTCTATAGCCTTTCCATTCTTTTTCTGGGCATTTTTTTTTTTTTTTGTCAGAAGCAAACTGAGAAACAAGGGCATTTATGAACTTTCTGATATAAATAATAAATCACAGCACTTTGAGCTAATGTTCTATCTGTATTTTTTTTAAAAAATATTTTATTTATGTGTGTATTTGAGTGTCTTTGTGAGTATATGTTGTTTGTGTTTGGATGCCCTGGGAAGACAGAAGAGGTCACTGGATTCCTGGATTTGGAGGTGGTTGTGAGCTGCCTGACGAGGGTGCTGTGATCCAAATGTGGATCCTTTGGATGAACAGTGAGCACTCTTAACCACCAAGATTCCTTGCTAGGCTCCTCCCCATGTTTTTCATCCCAAAGGATCTTCAAAGGGTGATTATTCCTGAGGTGAGAGATGGCGGTGTGGAGGGAAGGTCACACACATTTGTCTCACGTGCACTATGGTCAAAGTGGCTTCTGTAAGATGACAACCATTGAGAAAGACTGACTGGACAAAATGTTCAAGAGAGAAGTGGACAGGAAAGCCCATGACTAGAGCTGGGGAGCAGTAGGAGGAGAGCATCCTGAAGTCACATGAGAGAATTAAGAGGTGGACCGGGATCTGGAGAGCTAAGGGGAGATAAGTTTGTGCCTTACGCTGTAGCCTAGCTACTACTGTGTCACAGTGACCTTGATATGGGAGAACATAAGAATGGTTGTTTTAGATATTTATTTAATATATACAGATTGCCAAGACTCATGACTTATATACAGTTAGCACTCAGTTAATTTTTATTATTAATAGTTGTAGTATTGTCACGTCCATAGGATATGAACTGCAGGGCAATAGGCTTTGCTTTGTGCTTCAGAAGATATCCCTCAGGTTGCCGCATGGGTTGACTGGGAGATTAACAATATGGTGACATGGCCAGGATAGACAGAGGAGGGAAGATGTGGTGAGACAAGAGGTAGCTATTGGGATAAATGCATAGTTCTCATGGACAGATTGGACATGGGACGCGAGGGGAAATAAGACTTAAAATATGGCTTTACCTTTGAGTCTGGACAGATAGGTGTCTTTTGGCACAACTCAGCTACAGAATGTGCTGGATGAGAAGTGGTGGCGTGGCCTAATTAGGAAAAACTAGGTTGGTTAGGGGCAGTGGGTACAAGGGAAATGAAACGTGCATTTAGGTCTGGAGCATGGGCTCTGCATTAGGCGCCATGCTTGATACCCTAGGGTGAGCCCAGCACTGCTTTCTTACTGTGTATAATGCAGAACCCTTACTTGTTCATGGGAGGAAAGAGAGTCTTAACAAAAAGAGCTAACTGGCAAGTAATTGATCAAAACAGGAAAAGACTCAAATGTCCAGCACACATAATCCAAGAGGAAGTGGGTGCCATGGAAATCCCTGCAGCAGTAAGAAAATAAATAAATAAATAAATAAATAAATAAATAACCATTGGCTGAATTTCTCACCTCTCAACCAGTGATATGGCTAGCATAGGGCATCATATCGAATGATGTTGGCTGGTTTCTAACTTGCCCGCAAGGCTTTCTGTTCAATATTTCATAAGATTGCATCAATATCTTTGAGCACTTAAAAAATGATATAAAACCATCTGAACACTCAAATGCTTTCAGGAGGTCAGGCCGTTTCCTTTGTGAAGAAAGCGCTTGGCAGCTGTGTTTTGGGGGTGATTTAAGGGAAGAGCTACATGAAGACAGAGGGATATCTGTGATAACCTCTCCAGAGAACCTCCCCTCAGTCCTGCTGTGTATGGTAGAAGCAGTTTGAAAAGAAAAGGTGAATTAGCGGATTGTGATTTGGGGTTCATTCATAGCGAATTCAAAGCATGGAGGAACAGTGTGGAGCCCTGATTGAAGCAGTTTCTGCAAACAGGTTTTGAGTTGCAGTTCTTGGGGATTCTAGGCCTATACTAGTCACTGTAGGTCTGCTATCTGGTTCTCTGTGAGGTAGCCTTTTTCCTCTCCCAAACACTGTGGCTGGTCATTTGCAGTAGCGTGTACCTGTAATTTCAGCACGTGGGAGGCAGAGGCAATTGGTACAGTAAGTTTGGCTCTGGCTGGGTTTCTAGAGTGAGACTCTGTCTCAAAAAAATCTAAATCAAAATCAGGATTGGAAACAAACAAAAACAAAACTTTCTCAGAATGTGTTTTCAAATGTAATATCTTATCATTTATCAATGGCATGAAATAGTACTGCTTAAGGGCTAACTATCTGTAATATAAGTCAAAATAGCCCAGGTAAGTTAATCAAGTTATCTGTGGTACTGAGGCTATAACCCTTGCTCACGACTGGGCAAATTAAATTCCTAGGTCTTCTTGCTTTTTCATTTTGAGACAGGGTGTCATTAACCACCTACCTTGTACTTACTCTGTGGCTCACTTCAACCTTGGACTTTTGGTTCTCCTGCCTCAACTCTATTGAACCCCAGGGGATGCTGAGGCAGGAGGATTACATGCCAGTATCACCTGACTTCCTTTTCTTGACAATTCTAAGCACAGTTTATCCGTTTTGCTGTTGGTGATGAACCAGGCAAAGAAGTCACTTCTAATTTGGCAGCTTGACAGCTGGAATTTTAATCAAAAGGCAGATGAGAGGAAAGACAGGTGGGGTGGTATGTTGGGTAGGTTGGTCACGGCAGAGTACCCTCTGGAAACCCAGGCGTTGCAGCTCTCTTCTTCCTAACAAGACACCATGGAAGATGCTTATAGTTGCAGCAATCAGATGCATGGTACTGTCCCTCACCCTTGCTGCCCCTCAAATGTTGTTTGTCTTTGTTTCTTTGGTTTTTGAAAGGAAACCCGAGACCTTTCTGAGCTGTAGTAGATTCACTGCCCAGATGTTCAGATGCAAGCTTTCCCAGCCAGACTGGAAGAGGCCTCATCATATTTGAGCTCTGCTCTTTTCCTCTAAAGCCCACCTCAGTAGAGGCAGTGGGTGGTCCTTACAGTTCTGCTGTTGTTTAGGAACTGCTTGCCTAGGCACATGGAATCAGAGTCACTGCTAAACTCTGCTTTTGAGGGTCTCTGTCAAACCATTGCCAGGAACTTAAATGTTGTTTCAACACAATTTTGTGCGAATGTGAGTATTCCATTTTGCAAGACTGCTGATGAGGATGTGTGTCCCCGCTTTTATGATGTGAAGTCAGCCGAAAATTCATGTAAGGTCCCTTCTGGAACACACAACAATGCACTCTTTTCTCCAGTCTTTCTCTGATTGAACACCAGCTCTTTAATTGTTTGGTCTGAGGTGGGGGCAGGGCGGGGGAATCTAATATACTGCACGTAGGATGCTTTTCAAAACTAGAAACCCTTCAAAACAAGTTTAAATATAAATGAAATTGGTTTCCAAATGTCTTGTTAAAAAATGCAGATGTTTTATATTTATTATATCATTTTTGTTTTATCACCTTGCAAAATTTTACAGCATGGAATTTTATTTAATGCGGTGGCATTTTGAACAGCAATATTAGACAGATGTATTTCCTTCATATTTGGGGAACTTTTTTTTCTTTTTGGCAGGATATTAAAACTGAAACTAATGTAACCTGGTGTTTGGGGAAATGTGGAGGAGGCATTTTGCTTATTGGTAATTGAAAACAACGACCATCTTCCCCCCAAATGCACCCCTCAGAAAAGAAGCTTTATTGCTTAGATAAGTGATTAAATGCTTTCAGGATGCCAGAAGTCCAAATGCAGCCACTTAAAGGCAGACTTGGCTCCTCAAGTGCAGAAGCCCAGTCTTCTGACTTTTGCTATCTGGTGCCAGGCACAGCCTAATAAATCGTCCTGTTGATCCTGATGTTTTTGCTGGCTTAGGATTTTCTAAGGACTTATGGCATAGATACAAAACTCAGGCAGCTGAGAGATGGCATTATTTTGAAGCATGGCATACGGAAGCCACATTCTTGGTGTCTCCCCTTTATTCTTGTGGATCTTAGCCCCTCCTCCATGATCTTTTACTTTGTTTTTAAAGATGTCCCCCTGGGTACCCTTAATGAGTGATCGGCTGGATGTTCATAATTGAAAAATGCCAGCTTACTTTTTTCTTTTTTGGTAAAAGTCTTTTTTTTTTTCTTGCCTGTTTCTTTTTCGACAGGCATGGACAGGCTTGCAGCTTTCTCCTAACCAAACCACAGACTGTTGGTTCTCACACCCTGTGGGTCACATCAAAATCCCTTATTAATTAAACAGAAATTGTATCTGAAATAAATCACTCAGTGAAAGAAACCCACTGTGGCGTTTTTTCTAAAGATGTTTGCAGTAATTAATGAAACATTTGGTGACTGGTGACATTTTTTTTTTTGATAACTCTTACAGTGCCAGAAAATGCAAATATGGAAATAATCTCTGGATAATAGAACAAGCTGTCCAATGAGTGAGAAAAGAATGACTAATAATTTTTTTATTAGAGACCTTTAAAAAATTCTGTATTTTAAGGGCTATTGAAAGGGTAGTGGGTAGAAATTCAAAGGTTGGCAAAGCACAGCCTACCTAATCTAGCCCGCAGCCTATTTTGCAAATGGAATCTTATTGGACTATAACCATATCTATTAGCCATTGATTATACACCATGGCTGCTTTTCCCTTTAGTAGACAAATGGATCACTTGCCACAGATGTGTCATAGCAGGGTCCATGAAGCCTAAAATATTTATTATCTGACTCTATGTAGAATTCCCTAGTTGTGGTATAGGTAAGGAAGTTTTCAAAACTGTGCTTAAATTCACTCTATGTGCTTCAGAAAATCAGATGTAGTCACCAATGGCTGAGGAATAGTATGCATATGTGAATATATGTAACAATGTATAATATATAATCTAAAATATAGATTTCATATAGCCATACATTTGCTTGGCTTAAGAATCATGGCTCCTCATTAAACATTAAAGATTAAGTGTATAGTACTTTTTTCTACCGAAATCAGATTTTGTCTTACAACCTTACTCAACAGATTCTAGACAGTCATTGCCCAGGCTACACAGATGTCATGAAAGATAAAGTGACATCTTTATCTCCATGACATAGTCCTCCTATCCAAACTGTTTCTAAACCCACCAACATTAAAACTTTATCCATTCGGAAGCTAAGTCTGATGTGTGAAGCAGAATTATTGTGAGGGTTTGTGAATCTACAAGAGTCTACAGACAACGTCTCCTACCCCACTGAACAACAAGATTCCCATGTATGTCTTTGTTCAATAAATGTCTCCTGTGAATGAGCTCATTAAGGTCTGTCCTAGGCATTGGGAATTCAGTGGGAGAAATAAGACACAGCAAGACCCTGTTCTTCCTGGAGGGAAAAAGCTGGTGAGGGAACAAATGACCGAGGCAAAAAATGAGATATATGAGGTAGTACTCACAGTCACAAACATCATCAGGAGGTGACATGTGAAGTTTGTGCAAGGATGGAAGAGGACCAAGGAAGACATACCCCTTGACACGATCTGGATTAGAGTTCTGAGCAAAATGAAGTAGAAAGTTTTACATTCAAGAGAGAGCAAGGGAACGGCAGCTGCAAAAAACGTGGGCAAGTGCTGGCTGCACTGACGGAGATCCGGGTTCTGTGCCTGGCTGCCCGTAGGGAAGGGCAAGGAGGACCCAGGCTGTCAGCTTCTGACGCCATCATGTGGAGCCTGGCGACTGAGGGTTCTTTCCCACGGACTTTTCTTCCCTTGTCCAGCTGATCCTTCCTACCCTGTGGAGAGACGAAGATGATCCTAAGCAACTTACAGAGGGAAGGTGGCAGGCAGCAAGCACTCTTTACTGCATTCTAGATTGAGTGACAGCCAGAAACGGACAGCTGAGATTAGTCCCAAACCCTGACTTCCTTTGTTTTCTCAACACGGATATCCATCCATCTTACTGAGGAGTCAGTTCTGAGGTATCATGTGATAAAAATTCCACCCCCTTTCCCTGCGTGGGCTGGACTTGGTGATTTACATCATAAAAACAGAAGGGAACACTGGTAGGCGGAGTCTGGCAAAGGTCAAGGTGTCTGCCTGGTGTTATGCAGACCCGTATCGTCTCATCTGTGTTCTCTGATGGGCTGTTAAGCATTCATCTACGTCATAGCCACCCCTCAGACCTGTAACTCGGTGTTTCCCAGCACCCAGGAGGCTGAAACAGGAGTTCAAGCCTAACCTGTTCTACATAGTAACCTCCATATATGTACTCATCTGGAGAACATCAGAGAAACCTAAATTGAGGGCCATCATGCCAAATCCTGAACCATGCACAGAAGTATGTCAACTTCTTCAGAAGCTAAAGAGGACTAAGGAGTAAGGAAATGATTAAATGGAACTTGTTCTCCTGTATTGGATCTTAGAATAGAAAAATGACTCTGAATGGGAAAGCAGTCATAGCCAAGTGAAGTCGTTCCTTCTACTAAATTGTGGAGTGCCTTGGGGGTGGCCCTAGACCCACAGTTGCACTTGATGCATGGGCTCTAACTACCTCAGTTTCTGTGGGCTGACCCAGGACAATGCCTACCCCTGCAGACAGAGCTCAGCACCCTTAGTGTGGCATGCTACAGGACTTCTCTTCCACAGCCATTTCCTGGTTCCTGAGCAATCTCAGAATAGGTAGAAAGCGGTAATTAATGCTGGGAGCCTGAGGGAATTCAACATCCTTTAGACTTTCAGTAGAAACGATTGCTAGACATAGCCCTAATTAGCCTAGTCAGCTGCCTAGTCTCTATTTCTCCAATGTGGGCCCTTATTTCTGAGGGGGCTGGTGGAGATGTGTGCAGGGGCAGGAGTCACGGTGAGAGAGGTGCCAGCTGGTTGGAAACCCAGCAGTAAGGGTTAGAAACAGATCCTTCCTGATCTACGTCAGTGTAAAGGATAGTGCTTGTTAGAGATCTCTCAAGGCCCGAGTGGGATGAAGCAGGATTTTTTGTTTTTCTTCAGATTTTAAAAGGGGAAATTGCTATTTTTCAAATCGTGTGATTCTGCTGGGTGAGTGAGTGGCTTACTTTCCAAAGGGGTTGAAGGCACTTGTCCAATGAACAGTGGTATTCCTTTGAGGGAAAACTCTCCATTTCTGTCACCTCTGTTCCCTACAGGATTCATTCCACAGCTGGTAGAGGTTCCCTAGCTGGACAGTCAGACATGGCCTACATTTTCACCTGTGCACCTCTGCAGCTCCAAACACCAGCCCTCCAGTGAGCCACTCTGTGAACTGGCAGTTTTGCCCTAACTGGAAGATCTCTGAGTCTGGAGAGTGTCACAGATGAGCAGATCCCCACCACCAACCATACGGTCTCCCTCCATTGTGTGTGAAGCTGTTCCCAAGACTGTGGGTGGTAGGTCTGTGAACACGGAATACCCAGCACGCTACTTAGGTCTCAGGCTAGGCTCTTGAGCCTCCTCTTCCTATGACTTTATATGCTTCCATTTACTCTGCTCGTCCATCCATCCATCCATCCATCCATCCATCCATCCATCCATCCATGGAGAGTCACTGGGGTTTTGGACTCAGAGGTCTAAGATCTATTGCTGTTTTTTCTTGCTGGCACTTTGGAGAAATTATATAACCTCTGAATGAAAAAAGGTTGAGAAAGCCAGCTTTTTAATTTCTGTGGTATTTGTGTGATGTAGAGAGCTCAGGACAACCTTGAGTGTTGGTCCTGTATTTCCACATCATTTGAGACAGGGTCTCTCTTGTTTACTGCTGCACACAATATAGTAGCTGGCCTGAGTTCCAGGCATTTCCCTATTTCTGCCTCCCACCCCTAGTGGAGACAGGATTACAAACTCATGCTGCTCCATCTGGCTTTTACATTTGTGCTAGGGATCTGACCTCAATTCCCCAGGCCTTCACAGCAAGGGGCTTGACCACTGAGCCACCTCACCTCATTTCTAATGGTATAAAACAGATCTCTTCTTAACATCATTGACATTTTGGGAGGGATAATTGTCATGGGAGGGTCCTGTGTAGCAACACTGTGACTTCTCCCATCAATGCTTGTAGTGCCCCCTATCCTTCAGTGTGACAACTACAAAAATGTACCCAAACATTGACAAATGGAGGGGAAGGAAGGACCTTAGGAATGGAATGCAGTTGGCACACTAGATGTCAGAGGTTCCACGAAGAGACAAAAAGCAATGTTCCTGCTCTGAGAGACACGGTGGCTGGTCAGAGGTCAGCCAAGTCAATCTGGTCAGAGAGAAGCCTTTAGCCCTGGGCTATATCCTTGAGCCCTGGGCTCCTAACTAAGTCTGTGCCTTGGAAATCCCTTTTAAAATTGCTTCCAGTATTTTAAGGAAGAGCTTTCAAGTGTAGAATTTTGGATTTTTAATGCTTTTTTCTTAAAAAAAAACACTGAAGTAAAACATTATTAAATATTAAACAATTTCCTTTTAGCCTCAAGATAAGTGTCCTTTTTTGGCTGATTTTTTTTGTTATGGTAAAATCTACATAACATTTGCGATTGTAACCATTTTTTTCCCTTCAGTGGCATGAGGTACATTTATATTGCATAACCATTAACACTACACATCTCTGGAACTTTTCATGGGCTCCAGTGAGATCCCCCTGCAATAACTAAATCCCCATCCCTCTGCTGTAGTCTCCGGTGACACAATTGTACTTTGTCTGCATGAATGTGACTGTACTAGGAATCTCACATCAGTGGGCTCTGGCTGTATATGTGCCTATGTTTGATTTCAAGTCCCTTGCTGTGTTGATTCTTATTTTTAAGGTCTTCATCTGAAGCTGAGGGTGCTACTCCTCACGAACTGCTGACAGTTGTTTTCTTCTTTGTTTGCTTTCCCTCATGATCTCTCTGTGGGGTAGGAGATGTGATAAAAATCAAAAAGTATGGGGGCTTGCTGTCTCAGACTGGCAGAGGGAAAGCCCCTCTCTGCTTTCTGTGTCCCCTCTAGGGCAGACTGAGGAGGCTGTGTTCACCTAGGCTCTGAGTCACACTGTCCCCCTTTGCAGTTCTATCAACCACCACAGCCTCACGCAAATCCCTTCCTGTTGGAAGAAAAATAGATGGCAGAATGATTGATGGGCTTAGATATTCCTTGGGGCTCTTAATTTTCTTTGTCTTCTTCTTCTTTTTTTTTTTAAATTGTGGTTTTCTATCATCTCATGCATGGTCTCCAAGGTCTTTTGTGGTGGAAGTCTCTTAAATATTTAAAGCAAATAAATAAATGGAGGATTGTCTTTGGAACACCTGGCAGATTTATTTAGGTTTGAAGGATCTAAGGATTTGAGACTTTTAGTGTCCCAAGAACCTGCAAAGGCAAGTGTCAAACATCTGTCAAATTCATCAAAATATCTGAGGACTTTGTTTCTAGTCTGTACACATGGACAAGCTGGTCCTCACCCTTAGACCTGGGTGGCAGGCCTTCCTCCCCCTGTGGCCCTTACTGCCGAGGGCAGGTTATATGCTGGATGCTCTCATTAAGCCACAGGGAGGCAGTCTCAGCCCTGCTACTCATGGGTAAGATGTGCGTGTCCTGGCCCCAGGCAGAAGTGTTTGCAAGTCACAGGTGCTAGTTGTACGGAACATTTGGTGCATGTAGGCTGCTCTGTGTGGTGGAGATGGGACACATTGCCAGCTGGAAGAGCCAACAGGCACCTTCCACCAGCCAAGGCTGTAGCTTTCATTCAGAGATCATAAATGCTCCCAACCCTTGTGTCTTGAAAAAGAACTACAAGATTCCTGTGGCTCTTCCAGAAACCCAGATAAGGACTTCACACTCGCTAACATGCATGCCTTTCCCCAGGTATATCCATGTTGTAAAATAACACATAGAAGTGAAGACTCAGCATCAGTGGGTCTCAGCCCTGGTAGCCTATGACATCTAGCACAGAGCTTTGACAGTACTACACGTAGATCCTGGTCTACTTGGTTCAAAATGGGAGAACTTGGGCTAGATGGTTTCAATGGGCCATGACGGACGTGTTAATTTTTCTGTTGTCATGATAAGACACCATGATCAAGGCCAAAGAATGGAAGGAGTTTATTTGACTCGTGATCACAGAGGGAAAACAATCCATCATGGAAGGGAGGCACGAGGGCAGGCAGACATAGCAGCAGGAAGCTGAGACCTCATATGGTAACAAACACATTACCAATTGGGAACTAAGTGCTCAAATACCCAAGTTTATGGGTGGGTGGGTGGATGTTCGTGTTCAAACCATCTTACCTGGGGTTTGGAAACTCCTGTCTGAGGTTCTTGTTATACACTTTTATCTCATCCCAGGACCCTTTTGCCACAGACTTCTAAAGCTGACATTACTGCTCTTACTCCAGCCAACCTGGGACCTGAGGCACAGAGGAACTTGAATCATCCTCCTAATGTCACTCAGTAGGTAAGTGGTGGCCCAGGGATGATCTCATGATGCAGCTACTGGACCAAGGAAGGACGATGAGATCGTTAGCCAGGCGACCCCCAGGTGAAGTAGCTCTATTCTCCTCAAATGTGGCTGCTGTGCTCTCCTCTCCTGCCCACTGAGGAACTGGGTGTCAAAGATGCTGAGACAGGATTGCAGAAAGCTGGCCGTAGCCTAGAAGGTCCAGTGCTCTATAGGGGCTGTACCTGTGAGCAGCCATAACTGAATGAAAATACCCATAGATGCTTCTGTGTCTATGCAGAATGATGCTGAAAGGAAGAATTAAGGAGTGATGGAGGGCCACCGAAGAAGCCAACATCTTGTGAATAGGAGGCTGTGGGACTCGGCCATTTCCTGCCAACTCTTCCTTAGCTCACCAGTTGTTGCTTCTGAGGGCATCAGGGCTGGACCCTAGGATCCAGTTGTCCTTGGGGATCAGTGTACACCGCCAGTTGTTTTGTAAGCCATTGAGCTGAGCAGAATGCCAGACATTTTTCCTATGGAAATGTTCTGTGTGGTTCTGATTACTGCTCTCTCCTCTGCTGTCTTCCCAGGCTGCTTTTCATTTCCTGCTATTGGCCTGCTTCTTTTTGCCTTGGCCCAGGTCAGTCTCCTTTTGTCTACTTATCACTCTTTTCCAGGTGGCCTCCATTCTCCTCCTCTGCCCCACCTCTTCTTGGAGCTCTCTTTTCCAAGATCCCTGCTCAGTACCCACCTTTGCCTGTGGAGTCTATGTGAACTGTCACGCCGAATGCTGCTACTTTGAACCTGTAGCCATGGCAGAAGGGCCAAGGGTCCTGAATGATACAGTCAGCTTCACCCTTTGAGAGAATCACTACCTGGAGCTTTTGGTGGTAGACATTCGTTTTGCTACTTTATTCTGCTGTTGTTAAGTTTTAGGTTTGGATTTGGGTAGAAAGGACAGTTCCTTATGGGTGGCTTCTGAACTCTGTCATTGCTTGCTTAATAAGAGTCAGTGTGAAGTCAAGGAACTTTTAATAGAGGGTCTTTACAATCATGGTGTAGAAACTGAATGCCAAGGTTCTATAAAAACAGCTTTCTCCTAGGTCCTAGCTGGCTCCTCTGCTTGCAGGTTGTGGATTTTTCCAAGTCATTCTCTTTTCTCAATTTCATTGTCAAAGCTGTTGGCGCTCAGAAGGCAGAAGCTTGGGGAAGGTGCAGTCTGGATGAATCGAATCAGCTGTTTTGGCAACAATTCCTGTGAAAAGGCTGTGTCAGACAGGAAGTTCAGCGCTAGGCATCCTCAGGGTTGGAGGTCAAGTAGCGATCTCATTTATCTCTGCCAAGTCCACTGCCCTCCGCCCTTTCCGGTGCTCTTTGCCTGCGCCCAAGAACCTAATTTGTGTTTGAAAACCAGAGTCACCATGGCCCTATGTTTCAGGTTTAAGCCAGTCTATAGAGAACACCAGAATTTAGGTGGGCATCTTCTGGGATCCAGAGGTATGTGAGCCCTGTGCTTATCCAGTTGGCAGCCCACAAGCATGGTCTCCTTCCCCCGGCATTTCACCGGAGGCCAGAAGAGAGGGTCTTGGTAAGAGAGGGGCAAGGAAAGGGTGAAATGAAACGGCAGAAGAAAGCCAGCTTTCACAAAGGGAAGTCGCCGATTCTGTCTGTGATCAATCATGCTTAACAAAGAGGCCAGTGACACAGCCTTGCCCACCCCCGGCATCCCCCAGCATCCCCCGGCACCCCCCCCTGCATCCCCACCCCACTATCCCAAGCCTATCAGAAGACTCTGAGGCCATTTCAGTGAAGGACCCTTTTCCTGAAGCCAGCTTTTCCCAACGCAGATGAAACGGATGAGCTGATGACAGCACTTTTTTTTTTTTTTAATTTTTGAATGTGGTCCTGGGTGGCAGGAACCACCTTCATGAGAGGCCACCCATTTCCCTAGATGCGTCCCCCCAAAATGTCAACCTATACTATAAAGCCGAAAAAGACATTTCACATACATAAAATATGTAATTAAAATGATGAATTATTGTAAGATAGAATATTAGCCTTGTG
Organism: Grammomys surdaster; assembly: GCF_004785775.1. Taxonomy (NCBI): domain Eukaryota; kingdom Metazoa; phylum Chordata; class Mammalia; order Rodentia; family Muridae; genus Grammomys; species Grammomys surdaster. The sequence continues at coordinate 10,412,955 of NW_021604569.1, forward strand.
ACATTTTAATCTGAACGCAGGAGAGAGGGAAAGAGAGTACAATCTGAAGCGCTCAATTAAATTTAGAATTTTCCCTCTCCATTGTTATGAATAAATAGGAAAGATTCTGTAGCAGTCAGTGGAATTATTAATTGCAACTAGTGTAGAAGGTGCATGCACCATATCATGAAATGGAATATCATTGTTAGTGACTATATTTCTTGGTAATTAAGGCCCAGACTAATGATGCAAGTTTTCTCCAGCATGATTTTCATCTGATTATGAGGCTGCTTCATTAAGAGCACTCAGCTTAACGAGCTGTAGCTGTAATAAAGTAATTTTCTGTCTTGTGCTCTGATTGATAAAGAGTTTCTATAGCTAAAAGGAATTGAAAATATAATTATAATTAGAAATGGTTGAATAAAGTTATTACAGGATTGCTGAAGGGTACTGCAATTGACACCATAATGTTTTTTTGGAAGTGAGCATTTTAAAATTAGACTTTATAAAGCAACAAAACTCCTTTGCTAATAACTGGGCCGAATGTTGCTGCTTCCATAAAATGAACATTTAGATTCAAGGAGAACGAGACTTCCCCACATTGTTCTCACAAGAAAAACATATGCAAGAAGAATGCTGCCGCCCCTCTCCTCAGCGTTCTTCCCCCATGAAGTAAAGCTCATGAACATACTTTTTACTCCATTTATAATAATTTTCCTTCTGCCATATGTTGGGAAAAGATCTTTTTGATTAAGCTGATGTCTTCTTAAGCGAACAGTATAAATTTGGAGGTTCTCCTTGCCAATGTGCAGAGAGTTATGCTGTCTGTTTACATATTTATATTTATGAAGCTGTGGGTTTCAGATAATTTTTTCGAATTGCATAGAGGTATTCTTTTCTCTCTTTGCCATGCATTGGTTGATATCAAAATATAATTGGGGAGTATACAAGACTCCCACCCCCCTCCCCTGGGGAATGCTAATCAACTTTTTAGCCCAGAAACCTTATTTCTTTTTATGATGTTCACATTTATAAACCATGAAAACCCTGTTAGTGCAGCCCTGGTGTGTCTGTCATTGGATATGTCTGCAATATTGACATATAAATCTATGGCAGTGGTTTTATTTAGAATTAGCTGATATACTTTGTGCTCCAAATTAGTTTCACATCTTTAATTTAGTCTCTTTTGTCTCATTTGAGCTCCCTGCACTGCATGAGAGACATACATATACTTTAAAGCTATATGGTTATGTAAATCTGTTTTATGCAAACTTGCCCAGATATGATCAGCTCTGGGCTGCACAGAGGAACGCCTGCCTCTTTCTAGGTCCACGCTTTTGATGGATTATTTCAAAACAGTTTCTTCCCTGTTTCTGATAATCGGAGAGACTCAGAGATTTTGTGACCCATTTTAAGCATACTATAGAGTAATAAAGATATGTTATTGGAATACCATTAGTGAGATTAGAAAGAAAAAATAGGGCAGAATTTTATTGGCTGTTCATTGAAAATGTTAGCTGTGATTAGTTACATAATCCTACATTAACCTGTAAATTAAAATTCCTTGGTGCAATTTGATGGCTGATTTAATTTTGTCTTTCTTTGTTTGCCGCAGGCTAATTCCATTATGAATTCTTTATACAGCCTTTCCCCTCAATGATTAGCAGCTTCTACTCAAGTTCTGATTACTATTGTACACTTAGCACTACATAAAGCCGGGGATTAATATTCCCCTGAAGAATTGTTGCTATGGATCTGCTCTATTCCGTCTAAGAGATGTTTCTGCAGCTTCAATTGTCCATAAATTATGATCTCTGGTGAGTTATCAGTGGGAGTGAGCCGAGCTTAACAAGCTGAAGACTGCATTCTCTCTCAGAGAGAAAAAAGGCAAGGGAGAAAGAGAAAGATTCTCAATTATTAATTGTGAGGTTGAGCCGCTCAGAAGCAGTATTTTTTCCCCATCTCTGCCCTCGTAGACATGTACAAATCCGCGTGAGCATGGACGTTAAAGCAGAAGCTTTTGAAATCTTTCAATATTTACTGATCAGAACATATGAGGGGTCCTGATCAGCTGTAAAGCAGGAGAGAAGATGGACTTCTGCCTCCCAGGAAGAGCAGATATCACATTTGTTGTTTGGAGGAGTGGCATTTCCTTATTTGATGTAGTATGATTTCTATACTTCTTGGTATAGGAATGTGTATCTGGGTACTATTGTCTTACTTTTAATCATTTTTAAAGACAGATTGAATTGTTTTTATGTGTATGGGTGTTTTGCCTGGATGTATACATGGGCACTGCATGTGGTTTAGGTGCTTATGGATTCCAGAAGAGGGTGTCGGATCCCCTGGAGCTGGAGTCATAGACTCCACATGAGCTGTCATGTTGGTGCTGGTAGTTGAACCCAGGTCCTCTGCAAAGCAGCAAGTGCTCTTAACCACTAGACCATCTGTCTAGCTCTCGTGCCATTGTTTTAAAACCTCAGTTGGACACTAGCAAGAGACTGAGATGGGATCGTGGGATTATTGACGTAGACAATTTTAGAGTGAAAATGTCTTTCCCTCGAGAAGCTGGTATTTCCAGGCAGAGTAGGTTTGTGGCTGTTGAAGAGTCTTGGTATTGTTTTTGTTGGTCTGAAAGTAGGATGGTGGTCACAGAAGGACGTGCTTCCCCAGAGGAACCCAGTATAGGGGCCACAGATGCTCTGACTTGCTCTGACTGTAGCCTGGATAAAGCCACTGCACAGCACCCCCTATTGCCCAGGTTCTTGCTCCACTAAAGGACTCCGGGGGTCCTGTGACATGTGGAAGCTCTTTGGGCTCATGTACTTGGAGAGGGTTAGTCAAGGAAAGTACCTGTTGGAAGTAGGCTGAGACCATGAAGCTTGCTGGCTTGTTGGATCTATCATTGCACCTTCTGATGCAAGTAATGAGCACACTGGATCCCTTTATTGGATAATATGGCTCTCTCATGTTCTTGAAATTCTCGCTCTTCCTTTCATTTAATTTCTTTTTACCCCCTTCCTCTCTTCCTTTCTTATTTTTATTCTCTTCTTGGTTGGTTCCCTATCTTTCCTTAACTCTCTTCTCTTCTCTTCTCTTCTCTTCTCTTCTCTTCTCTTCTCTTCTCTTCTCTTCTCTTCTCTTCTCTTCTCTTCTCTTCTCTTCTCCTCTCCTCTCCTCTCCT
>NW_021604569.1:10421117-10447282 GCF_004785775.1 Grammomys surdaster
TTTTCCTATTCAAATATCCCCGGCCTCCAGATTCCAGATACTTCAGGGAAACATACAAAAACTTCTGATTTCTTAGACTTGCCCAGCCACACGAAATGCTCTTCACAAATAAGGCTTTCTTTCGTTATTGATTCCTCCTCCTCCTCCTCCTCCTCCTCCTCCTCCTCCTCCTCCTCTTCCTCCTCCTCCTCCCCCTCCTCCTCCTCCTCCTCCTTCTCTTCCTCTTCCTCTTCCTTTAGTTTGCTGGAGAGCATTTAAGCAACTATTCTACCACTGAGCTATACTGCCAGCTGCGGTAGTTTTGATAAGCCCATTTTAGGTGTTTTATGACACTCTAGCAAGATTTGGTGTCCTAGTGATGTTTTCCTGGGCCTTAGAAACTGGTCCCACAGGGCTTCCCACTGAGCCATCTGTCCTTCAAGCTCAGCATGAGTTGGGTTCTGAGTAGGTCAAGAGTTTAACCTACTTCATTCACACAATAAAGTGTTTGGAGACTCATTTGGAAGGAAAAATAGAACACTAGAAACATACTTGACTTTGAACATTCAGTTACTGAAATGGAGCTCTGCTTCCTCCAAAAGCCTTGCCCCAAGGCAGGACCTGGTATGATACAGGTCCAGAGCCCAGGCTATGTTGGCTGTGTGGGTAGCAGCAGCCGTTGAAGAGGGTTTGTGTTGCCTGTGCTGCATCAAGCAACAGTGGGAACTCCCAGGGCCTCCCCCACCCTGTGTGCATGCAGCTGCCCTTTTCAGGTTGTAAGGCAAAAAGGAAACTTATTCATTTTGGAATGGGTGTAATAGAAGAACCAGAGTGGCTGGCGTGGCTGCTACTGTTCTTCTAAATAAGACAAGGAAGTCAGGAGTCTTAAAATGACTTAAAAACATTTTGAAAAGTTTTTATTTATGCACCTCTGCACACCAAGTGCATGCCTGTTGCTTACAGGGGCAAGAATTGAATCTAGCATCATGTCTGTTTAAATTGGAGTTACAGATGGTTGGCAACCACCATGTGGGTGCTGAACATTGTACCTCGGTCCTCTGTAAGAGCAGCCAGTGCTCTTAATCACTGAGCCATCTATTGCTCCAGCCCCTTGGAAGTGACTCATGCTAGACTATCATCGGAAATGTAGCAGCTTTTGCCCTCAGCGTGCTGACACTGTCCTCTCTTTCTCCATCCTAAACATCAGCTTCTTTGAGCCTCACCATGGCTCTGTTAATGATGGCCATCCTCACTACTTTATTGACGAGGAAAACAAGGCACAGTTTGAGTAAGAACTTAATCTGTATAAATCCTAAGTGCCAAGGGGCAGAGTCTGAACTTGAGCTGGGGGCATTCAATTCTGCTATCTCTGTGGACCTTAGTCTGTAAGGTATTTAGGTGGAAGCAACATTTGAACTGGAGGACGTATGTATGTATGTATGTATGTATGTATGTATGTATGTATGTATGTATAGGTGTAATACGTGCCTCCCCTTTCTTTTTTTCTTGATATCAATGACTTGTCTCTGTCATTGAGACTCTCCTCTACTGATTCACTGCTTGGTGCTTCCTGTGCCTGCTTCATTCATAGCCTCACCCTGACATTTACATACCCACCCCCTCTTAGCTCTCAGTGCTGCCTCCCTTGCCAAATACAAATAATGACTGTTCTTTTGCTGGTCCTTGTTTCTGGTGCAGTGGGACAAAGAGAGGAGCAGAGAGAAATGTTTCTCAGAGCATGGCGGTGGCAAGCATTGAAAAGAGGGAGCCCTGGTAACAGGACCAGGGGTACAGACAATTTCCTTGCTCTATTGATGTCTGTCTCAGGGAAGAGATTCTCAGTAGAAGAGCCAGCTCTGGTTTAAATAGTGTGTGTGTGTGTGTGTGTGTGTGTGTGTGTGTGTGTACATGCATGGTTTTCATGTGGTAGAAAGGCAGAACCTCAAGCTATTTGGCTTTGTGAATAGTAGGCACAGGCATCCCTGTTTACAGCACAAGTTAAACATTTTCCTGCCTTCGTACTGGTCACTGATACAGAGTGAGTGAAAAGCCCAGCAAGCGGGGCACATATACTGTGTGGACCGGTATCTCTCTGTGGGAGCTCACTCTGCAGATGTACAGTGTATGCTTCTCTGCCTTTTACTCTCTCTCCTTTCCAGCTCTTGTTTAAGTTTGCTTTGGTGCCAAAGAAGCAGAATAGTTTTCCTTTGCTGTTGCAGAAAGACTTTCGTCAGATTCCATGCAGGTTGATTCTGCTGCTTTGCATGTGAGGACATGCAGTCTGATGAGGATGCAAATGTATACTCTTGTTTCCTACCTAAGGACTTTCTGCTTCTTATTTGGGGAGAGTCTACTTGAAATAGTAGCTTAGAGAGGTTTGGGCAATTGATTTCATTTTTAGAGACTTCTTGTTGGTCAGTTCAGGTCTCCTTTTATGTTAACTCATTCAATCATGCTCATGATAAGAACTTTTGAGCACTGGCACTAAAAATACAATACAAAGATGAGTCACCAACGGGCCTAGCCTTCTAGGAAATCACAGGGAAACACATTTTAAAATGTAATCTGGAGTTATTTTGGATTTGAATGAATTCTTTGTATAAACAAGTTTCCAACACATTTCAATCACATAACATATTGTCGATTTATCAGTTACATAATACCGTTGCAATCCCAGGCAAGACGACAGAAGTTTCTTCTGCTCCTCATGGAGTTATAACAATATGAAGCATTTGTCTTTGCCCACTTAGTGTCAGGAAGGATTATCAAGGTGTCAGAATGAGATCCTGAATGTTGGGCTAATGCATCTGCAAGTTCCAACATTGTGCACACTTTGGTTTATCATACTGTGGATGGGATGCCTAAGCGATCCTTTGTGGACCCAACATAAAGTCTCTGCTGTACAGCAAATGGAATAATTCAAACCTTGGATATTATCTACAAGTCTTTAACAGTTTCAACATGGCTGAAGGTTTTGGACTTCCAAGTTAAGATGAGATTTAGAATAAGGTTATTAGCCATTAAATTTGGCAGTTGGAGAACTTGTGACTTAGAAGAATCTGAGAGCAGTCATGGGGCTGTTATATTTATTGTGAAGGTTCTGAGGACACAGATGAGGGAGGGGCAAACAAGAAAGAGAGGTGGTGACAGACTCAAGAATTGATGTACTTGTGATTTGGCATGACTGGGTTGTCAATGAGAGTAGGGGATCGTGGTCTAAATGTGCAGAGGGAAAGAGTGAGGGGAATGAAAGAGATGACATTTAAAGGTCTTGAGTTGAGGTGTCCACAGAATACCCTAATAGAATCCACCAGAGTCTCTGTGGAACTGGGGGCATGAGATTTAGAAGAACTTCTGTGGAGAAAAAGAAGGAAGGCAGATGATATTAATGAGAGGACACAGGAAAAAAGATCAAAGGTTGTGGTTCAGAATTCTGGTAATTCATACTTTTAGGGCTCAGAGCAAGAAGATGATACAGTGAGAAGAGAAACCAGAAAATTAAGTATTGTGTAACTATTACAGGGACATAGCTGGCTTCATGAAGGAAGTGGCCAGTAATTGGACCAAGTGCTGGGAAGCAGTTGAGGATGTGGCTATTAGAAGTCTCCAGGGACTCTTAAATGAGAAGATCCACTTAGACGCTGTGATGCCACTGTCATATTAACCTGGGTGTCTGCAATAGGGGAGGCAATTCGACTGCTGGGAATTAGTGGATTGGGGTGGAAATGCAAGCTCAGAAGGGCCAATGGCACCAGCCAAGGAGACACAGCACAGAGGGAGCCAATTCAATCAGTGTGGTCTTCTAAGACGTTGTGATATAGTGTAAGCAATGCAAGACACAGATAGTTTAAAGTAGATGGTGCTTCCAGAGCCTGAAGAAGAACAAGGACATGCCAATAGATTAGGAATTGGGGGTGATGGGGTGCCCTTAAGGGAGGAGGCTACAGTACCCAGCTTGGGATTTGCCTGCGTAGTGGAATGAATGGAGCTGGCAAGGTTACTCAAGAGAAATCAACCCAAGCATGTGGACAGATGGTTGGCTGTCACAGTGAGGACACAGAATCTGCTTCACAGGGGGAGTGTGTGGGGAAGCTGGGACTTCAGAGAAGGAATTTTTGAGCTTCTACATTTTGTATGGGGATAGTTTCCAGTATTTCAACAGGAGCCCTGATGGGTGGGAGATGACTGAGGAGTTACTAGAGTAGAATGGGGATGGGATCTTTTGGTTCTGTAGATGTGGAGGGCTTAGGTCAACACTGACGTGATTCCTAGTGTGGATTCTCAACTCACCAGAGTTAAAGGAACAGAAGAGAAAAGAAGAAGAAATTACTCATTTTGGAAGGCTTGTGCCATGCGGCTCTTTCTGGGGAGACAAAAACAAACGATTAATTACCCCAGATGCATTGATGGTAGACCAAGGAATGACTGAACCTAAATCTAGCTTTGTTCAGGATTTTGGACACTTCAAACAGCTGCATCAGGGAAAATCCCCACAGCAGCATTGATGGCAACTCATGCCAAGAAATGCTGCATGCCTGGGCTCAACCTCCATCCATTTCCATCAAAAAACTTAGGCTTCCTTGGCAACTGCTTACCATTTATATAACTTTGGGGAGGGGCTTTGTGAGTCTTGTCACTTTAGTGAGCCACCGACACCTTGCTAGTTTACTTAGCTTACTGATTTATAAGCCTCCCTCCTTTCTGTTTAGGAGGGGATGTTTCAATTCAGAAGAATGCAGAAACAACCTCTTACTATGTGCTACATAGTACGCCAGTCACTTTCTCTTATTTTGGCCTCAGAAGCACTCTACACTGAGAGGTAATAGTGCATTTTCTTTACATACGAAGAAACAGAACCCTTGCATGATTGCCTAAGGTCTCCTGGATTGAACTGTTGGAGATGGGTTATGAATGAGAGTCCCACCCCAATCCTATGCTTGTTCAAGAGAAGGACCATAGGCCAAAGCAGATCTATCATCAAAGAAGGGCCTCCATGGGGTCAGTAGATGGTGGTGTTACTACATCTGTATAAATGTTAACTACTGAGAGTAAAGGGGAAAATGTATTGCCAAGTGTGACATTGGGAAAGAGGTGTGAGTTCAGAAAAGTAGCATAGGTAACATGAACAGCTCTGTGCTTGTTCCAAAGAGAGTCCCTGACCTCCCTACCCCTGGTAGATCAGATCCACCAATGTGTGCGGCATGAGAGGACCATGGACCATGAGAGGAAGCCTGGTCCTCAGTTGAGGTAAAGACTTGAAACCTTGGAGACCCTGAAGGGACGGTAGGAGCTTTACCTGCTCCCAGCACCAGGCCCCTGTCACATAGTTGCAGCCTCCCTCAACTCCATAGATTTGTGGCCATCAGTCTCGTAAGGGCAATGCCCCAAGCCCTTCCACATGTGGATGAGGCATTCCTAACATCTTGGACCAAGACAATAGGAAAAGAGACATGACCTGTGATCATGTAGGCTCAAGACAGAGATCTCCATGCTAATGAGGTACATAGAGGCCTGGAGGGCATTGCCAATAAGATTCCCTTCCCAGACATTCCTCCCTGCAAAAAGTATTTATTCTCAGGCCCACCCTAAGAAGTGGGGTATGGTTTTATGCATACACTTTGCACCATGACAGTGAACCGGATAGAACCATGGTCTGCTTCTTTTCATTGAGGTCTATTGTGGGTAGCCATGGAGAAAGTCTTCGCCTACAGAGCCACAGCCTAGTCTCCCATAGAAGGCCTCTCTGAGCTCCCAGCTACAACTGCCACCAAGCCCGTCACTGTCAAGCCAAGGACAATCACCATGGGATTAGCTGGAGCTACCCTTCCTCTAATCCCCACTCCTCATCCCCAGTCGACTGTCCAAGGTCCCCCAACTCTGTTCTCAGCTCTTCCTTGATTCCCAGAGGGGCCTTGATGTCCAAGGGCCTGAGAACCCCAGGGCCCTCAAGGCATCTCTGGCTTTCCCAACCCTGGAGCCATGCCTTGGGCTTCCCTACAGTCTTGCCCCATGACAGCATGGGATAAGTGCAGTCAAACTTCCCAAGTTCTGCCTCCCCGGGAGGCCATGCCCTGCAGCAGAACAGATGGGAGACCCACAATCCTACAGCAATGCATTCATGAGGTATGCTAGAGGGTGTAGATATACACAGCCCTCAGAGGTGCCCGCCTCAGGGCAGGGGAGTACAGTGGGCACTCACTGTTCCTTCTGCTTAGCCAACTCAGAGGAGGAGGCAAATCTCTGAAAGCTCATGTCCACCACTGACCTTGAGGAACACCAGACAACCTGCATGTGATAAAAAAAACCCTGAAAGCTGCTCTCATTGATGCTATCGACCCGTCACTTGCCAAGCGAGTCATGCCTCAGGTGCGTAAGAAATACTTCGAAGTAACTGACAGTAAGCAAACACGCTGTGTGCCTTTTGGGTCTTTCTTTTCCTTTTCCGTCAGGGGGATGCAGGCTTTCTGTAGCTCCCTCTGGTAACAAAACATCTGAACACATTCAAAACAGAGTTGTTATTGTTCACTTTCCCCTTGAGCAATGCAAAGGAAGCACTGTGAATTGGCAGGCACGATTTTACTAACACTTTCTCCAACATCTTAGCTAGGCTTCTCTTAGGAAACCCTCCTTTCTGCCTCTGGGAGGATACTTTCTGCTTTGCATTTGGAGGTCTGTTTCTAGGAAGCATGTGGTCTGATATACTCTTTTAATTCCATTCCAGCTCTACCACTGAATCTCTAAATATGCATTGTTCAGGGACTATAGAGCCAGAACCTGATTCTGGCTTTGTGGACATGATTTTAGCTGCCATACAAAGAGGCCAGAGACCTGAGCTTTGCAGGAGCTCTTAGATACTGAGGCAAAGACTATATGTGACATGCATACCATCACTAGTCACTCCCTCACCTGTGCTAGACATCAACAATCAATCCTGGCATGTTTTCTTAATACATTTGGACAGAGTCCCTATAATATTCCTAAGTTTACGACAGCCACCACTGACTGATACATCTGACTCTCAGCTACAAGTTCTGTTACCTCTAACTTAGTGGGCTAGAAAGAACCATCAGTTGGCAAAAGGTAGCTGGCCTTGGATCCTTAACTTAAGGGAGCAGAAAAAAATGTCAGTTTTCCTAAGAGAGGCAAGCCTGGCACTCTAAGATGAGGAGATTCCTGCTGACCCTGTCCTTCAAGGTGATGCCCTTCAGGCTTAGAAGGAAAATGGCTTCCAACAGAAGGAAAGCAGTTAACTCTTTCCTAGCTCTCTTTCCTGTCACCACAGAACTGGGCTGTCCATCTGGGCAGGGCAGGAGGCAGCTTTCCTTGAAACAGCTCTGTTTGTAAATTCCAAGCATTTATCAGAATGTTAAAGAGTAAGTTGTAAAAAAAAATTATTTTGGAGACATCTCATTAGTTTTAACAATGTACATTCACTGACAGAACAGTTTTGATGACCGCTGTGAACTTAGGAATATTATAGTAATTGACTATGTCTAAATATAACAAGAAAACGTGCCAGGATTGATTGTTGATGTCTAGCACAGGTGAGGGAGTAGCCAGTGATGCTGACTTCAAGTACAGCAGGAGCCCATTTCTAGAGAAACAAGTAGGGAGATCCTCCAGGAGCCAAGCTGTGGAATGTTTTCTAACTCTGGTAGAGAAGAGAGGGATGTAGGAGGAAGCACCCTGAGAGGATGACAGCCTGCATTTTAATAGCTAACTACTAGGATGGAACCCCCTATTCTACCTATTTGTTCCTTGCCAAGGTGGGCCATGATGTCTCCCCATTGAGACAAAGAAGACTCTGGTTACAAAGCACAAATAAGAGCCATGGTGAACTTGGGCATAAGGATGCAGAAGGAAGGCAGTGGGACATAGCCGGGAGAAGAGTGATCCATGGGCAATCTGGAATACAATGTGCTCTTTTCCTATTTCTTTTCCTTTTCCCCAGTGATGCCATCGCATGTAAAAGCTGTGCTTCAACCCAGGCTCTCACTCTGTGATTTCTTTTCCAGCATGGATTCTGTGATTCAATGTTATCTCCTGTAAAGATCTTGACACTTTGGTCTATCGATTCTATCATACAGATTTGGCAAGCCCCCACCCATGGTTATCACTACTTATCGACTCTATGCCTGCACTCCGAAAATTAGCAGGTATACCTCAGACTTCAAGGCCACATCCTGAATAGGGAACCAACACTTAATCGGAATCTGTTCTAACCCCATGAGAGTAATTTGTGATCACTTTTCATTCTTTCACTAATTCAACTAAAGTACAGTTGGTAAACTTTGTTTTATGTCTGACACAGTGATGGACTCTTGGGACAGAGATCCAGGCAGAAGTTATACAAATAACTATCAACCAATACAAGAAGCAAAATAAGGTATTTGGGATGAATTGTCAGAAGGTCTGTCTGATTGCTCTGTATGGGGAAAGCTTGATGAAGAGACATTAAGGAAATCTCTGAATACCAAGAAAGACTCACTGTGTGAAGATGATCAGAGGAACATTACCAGCAGAGGGAAGAACTTGAGCAACCTTGGAGATGAGATTTGGATCATCTTCTCTGTGGATTTGACTATGGCTGGCAAAGAAGAGAATCCCATAGAGTTGCAGACATTGGGAACTGGAGATTCAGGAAGCTGTTTTTGATGGTGAACCCATCTATATTGAAACTCAAGGAATGCAGGAGATGTTTCAAAGGTACAAGAGCATAGTGGGGAAACTTTTGACATGGCCATTGAACGAATGGAGAAGGAGCTGACCAAGGATTACAGTAGACACTGGAAGTTGCCTTTTAGTCCTTTTGTGATGGGGATCAGAGTCTCTAGCTGGGCTGTGATGGGCACCGAGGAGGTTGCTTTTTGCGTTAATCTTGGGATGCTGATTTTCAGATTGGATTTGGAAAAAAAGGATGAGGCAAAAGAAATGAGCCTGCCAATGAGTAAGAAATTTGAAGGTCAAGCATAGAGCCCAAGCTGTGAGAGGAACAAAGTTAAGCATATGAGAGCCTGAGACGAGACAGAATCCTCCATGAGACCGAAAAGCAGCTGTAGAGTAATGTTCAATAGAAATTTCATTTATTTTTTGTAACTCAATAACAGAACCTGAGCTTGAGCCCAGAGCCTGCTTCTGCTATCAAATGGAGATGTCAGCTTGATACATGGCAGGCTGGGTGATATTAAGGAGTTCTGGTAAGGGCTTCATGTTTAAGTAGATGCATTTTCTAGCAAGGCCAGAAGCGATGATCTTGCAGAGAAGAGAGAAGCAAGAAAAAGTGAGGAGAGTTGGTGGCAGAGAGCAAGCTGCTGCAGTGGAAGTCGCTGATCGTGTCTGTGATCCATCATCCTAAGTGGCTAGGGACACAGGCTTGTCTTCCCAGAACACTGTCATTCTATCAGCTGAGGCCAGGAGAAGCCTGGACCAACAGGAAACTCTGGTTTACTGGAAGCTCTGTTCATGATAGCTGCTTATTCTAGGAGTGTGGACCATTCTATCTTTCAAATTCCCTTTGTATATATAAGCAGTGGTCACTTCACAGTGCACAGCATCCTTTGGAGGATAAGCTTCTTTTCATCTTTCATTTTAAAACAAAACAAGTTTCCCAATTTCAGCCTTGCCTAGGGCTTGATAGGTGTGAAAGCATGCAATAACCAGCTTCACACGACTAAATCAAAATGCTGAAGATCATGTGTTTCATTGAAATCTTCTTTAGTTAGACTCTTTTGAAACAGCTTGAAGTTTCCATTGTTTTTGGTATTTGCCTTTATTGGACCAAAATTTTATCAATACGGCATATATATATAATCTGTTTTTTAGCTAATTAGGTGCTGACAAGTAACAGATGCTTGGTCCTTTTTTATTGTGCACAGGGGAAGCTGAGGCATTGGTCATTAAGACTAGTCCATAGGGTATTAATGAGTAAAAAGAACACGAGTATTAAATAAAAATTAGTGACTGAAAAGTTGGAGACTAAATAAACAGGGTTTTCTTAATGCTGAATTTCTGAAGGGCTTGGCTATGCTAGGAGCATTGAGAATTTCCTAGCTTTAGATAAGTGATGAAGTGAGTCTTTATCCTTTAAAATTCAAGCTCCCCTATGATAGACATTCTTGGGAGACGGATATTACATAGAACACACTTTGGGACAATTGACCGGAAAGGAGTCTATATGCATAAAGACATTCCACCTCAATATACAGTGACAGACCTCACATGCTGAAAGACAAGGTTCTCGTCTGGTTTTATTTTCCCAATTATCTTACACACTTTGAGCTCCATTTATTTAACTAATCTGTGATAATTAAGCTATAGCTTCTCATATATTTATTCTAGTAGAATGACTTTGAGTTATCCACAAGTATGGTTGATAGCATATGCTAGATTTGGATCCACCTATCCATCCATCTGTTTTATTTCAGTGCAACCAATACTGTATCAGCTAATAAATGAAGTTTTCTTAAGCTCAGGAGGTCTCGTCCCTGGGCAAAGAACTATAGGTAACTAAGGAATACTGAGAGAAGGAAAAATGTCTTTCTAGGGAAGAGCAAACCAATTGCTTATCCAGTATCTAATGGTCTGAAAACATACATGAAAGTAATATACAAACTGAGGAGATACCTCTGTCTTTAAGAATATACAATACATACATACATGTTATATATGTGTAATAACAATGAAAAAGGAGGTCATTTGAAAAGTAGGTGTATCTGGGAGGGTTGAAAGAAAGAAAAGGGAAGGGGAAGATGATGTCACTATATTATAATCTCAAAAAATAATTAAGAAAAACAATAGGGCCAATTGAGTGACATAATAAAAAAAGTGTATCAGAAGCAATGTAGGCGACTTCAGTGTTGGATAATTAAAGGGAGATATTCTGTCTCCCTCTGTCTATTTCTGGCTGTCTCTATTTTCTCTTCTTTCTTTTTCTTTCTTACCCTCTCATTCCCTTTTTTTTTTGAAATGTAGGAACTCTGTTAAGGGGAACCTGAGTTTGCCCCTTTGAAGAATCCACCAGCTGATAGGATCACAAGCCTCTAGAACGTGAATGAATGAAATTTCATATCATTCAATGAGCTTCCAGGTCTTCCAAGAGTGTCCCAGACACTGCACAGCAGAGACAAGCTGTTTTTCATTGGGCTCTGTCTAAAATCTTGCCAACAGAATCCATGGGCATAATTAATGATTGTTTTATGGTAGAGCATTTTGAGATAATTTATAATATGGTCACAGTAATTTAAGCAGAAGGGTAAACTCCAGGCCATTGATCTAACATTAAAGAGCTTTGACTTAGTTTCTTTCCTGTTGCTGTGATAAAATATCCTAACCAACGAAACTTAAGAGAGTAAGGGTTTAATTGGCTCACAGTTTCAACTTACAGCCCAGCATTGTGGGAACGTCAAGCCAGCAGGAACTTGAAGCCTCACATTCCGTTCACAGTCAAAGTTGAAAGCAAAGAGTGAATGAGTGCTTAGCACGCCTTTCCCATTTTACAGCCTTCAGGCTCCCCTACCAGGGAGTGGTCCCAGCACATTTAAAAGAGGTCCCCTCATATCTATTAGTGCAGGTAAGACAATTCCTCACAGGCAGTTTTAGAAGTTAACCTTAGCCTGGACAACCCCTCACAAGTGTGTCTCAAGGCTTTCCAGTTGGCAATACTAAACATCTTAGGCCCTCTTCACTGTGACAACAGATTTCCTTTCTATTCTCTAACTATTCCTTGCAGACTCACTGTTGAAACTCTAGCTTGCCTCATTTTTGATGTCCTAAGAAAAATCACACTCTTATTCCTGTACATTTTCTATTTGCCTCAAATTAAATGATTCTCTTCTACCTTGAATCCCAGTGAACTATATCTTTATGAAACCGATCTGACTAGCCCTTAGAGTTGTTTTTAGACAACAGCATATGCCATTTTCCACCCCCTCCTCCTTATTCTGGAACTCCCTTTAGGATGTGTGGAGATCCCTCAGAGCCCACGGCATCATCTGGACCACACTCTGAGCATCATGAACTAGAACTAGGATGCAGCAGAGAAGATTCATACTAAATCCAGAGGCAGTCTCTCTAGGCTTCTGTGGGACAGGAGAGGGGAGCTGGTGGGGGAGAGGCTAAAATGTAGAATTCCACTCCAGTTCTTCAGGACCGGATCTTCATGTCACAGGATAATTGTGTGCAATTTCATTTGGTTAACACAAAATTAGTAGGCATATAGCTTCAGAAATAAGAAATTCAGAAATCGTAGGAAACTTACAAGTTTCTGGGGTATGTTGAGGGATATCTGAGAAAGCAAGATACTCATGTTCATTTGTATATATAAATATGTATATATAATATGTGCATATAAATAATATATATTATATACATATGTATTAGGTACTTGAAGGAATTATGCTAAACAGCACCTAGTGACCTGAAGTGAACAGATGAGCAAATCTAAATGGAGTAATCACTGCCAAGACTCCTGTGGTTCATGACCATCCAGCCATGGGAGCAGCCACCTTCAGCTGCTGGTAATCTCTAGATCATCGTAGGACTGTTTTCTTTTTCTTAGTCCTTAGTCTCCTGTCAGTGCCTCCTGTTGGCAAAAATCATACAAGAAACAAGTGGGAAACAGAACCTGGGAAAGGGAGTTCAGACTTCCGGCCCAACACACAGACACACTGAGACAGACAGACAGACAGACACACATACACACAGACTCTCAGACAGACAGACAGACACACACACACATACACACACACACACACACACACACAAGCTTGGCCATATTACATCATAACCAAGACCAGAGAACAAGAAATTACGAATGCACGTACATTAGTGTTCAGCTCATTTTCTACACTCCTATAAAATCTAGAGTCCCCTGCTCAGGAAAAAATGGCACCAGCAATGGAGGTGTCTTCCCACTAACCAAGATAATTGCTCACAGACACTCCCGCAGACCAACCCAGTCTAGACAGTTTCTCATTAAGACCTCTCTTCCCAGGTTATTTCAGATTATGTCAAGCTGACAATTAAAACTGTCAGGGCTGGAGAGAGAGCTTAGTGCTTAAGAGTGTTGACTGTTCTTGTACAGGACTTGGCTATGGTGTTTAGCACCCACATGGCTGCTCACAACTGCTTGTAACTACAGTTCCAGGTAATCCTACTTCTTCTGGATTCTGTGAGCTCCTGCATACATGTGGTACACATCAACCTACATAGATACCCATACATACACATTACAAATAAATAAATCTTTAAAAATAAAACTAACCATCACAATATGTATATGTGTACACACAAATGTGTACACACACACACACACACACACACACACAGAATCATTGAGTATCCCTTTCACACATGAACAACTTTAGAAATTCTGTTGTGCTCTTTTAAAGTATACCTGGCCTTCTTTCTGCCTACTTAATAAGATCTCCTTTGAGCAAAAATTGAATTATGTCACACCTTGCAAAAAACCTCCCCAGTTTCACTAAAGCTAAGAAGCTATCCTTCTTTCCTGTGCAAAGTCTAGAAGTTCCGGCCCACAATGGCCTTGGCAGCCGATACTGATACGAAGCTCCCTCTTGATTTTTGCAATGAAACTATAATGGTCTTCTTTCAGTTTCTAGAACATGTCATTCTCCTCTTTTTACTTTTTGCATGCTTCTTATTCAGTCATCTCTTCGGATAACCAGTACATTCTTTATTCAGAATTCAATTCAATCATCCTTCTCTCTGGGAAGCTTTCTTTTCTTCACTGACTGGGTTAATTATACTATTTTAGTACAAATATTTCTACCTACTAACTTCTATCATTTCTGTGACTTTACACACATATACACACACCAACACACACAGGCACACACACTCACACACCAACACATACACCAACAAACACACACTCTCTTTTATCTCTGGACTTTAAATCTCATGAATTCAAGAATTATTATTTTTTTTGCTGAACCATGCTCACTCAATACCTAGCACAGTATGTAAAAGATTAATAAATGAATACATGTAAGAACATATAGATATGTGATTAGTTAACTTATTCTCTCTGAGTGCAAGTTTTAAACATGTTGTCAGTTGTCTGCTTTTTATTATGCTCTTGAAATGCTGAATCTCTTCTGGGCTATCACAGGCACCATTTAATTATTAGAAAAACGACAATCATTTTCTCTAACTGTTCTGTTTGAGAGGTATGTCCATCCACATACAATTGTAACATGCTGGGTTGCTTTTTCTGGCAACCCTGAAACCCCAGACTCTCCCTAAAGGCTCTAGTGTTCATCAGAAACTCTCTTGTGTGGGAGGCCCCCTGAGAATGCTACCATTCGTTAGCTGGGTGATTTCGAAGACTCCTGTAGTCAGGGAATAAAAGCCCAAACTGAAAGAGTTTGAGTTCGGCACTGGGAATTTAAACCACTTGACTCTAAGACGATGGTGACAGAAATATAGAGAAAAATAGATGAGGGCCAGAATTGTGAGAATTCCCCAGGTCTCTCTGGAAAGTTATCAGAGGAAGAAACAAACCATTCAGTTTTCAAAGGTCCATGCTGGGGTTGGGCACTATTCACCTGTTTATTTCTTTGGCTATATATTTTTTCAAAGCTTTTCTTTTAGACAATGACTTGAACCAGTGGCTGAGAGTCAGTTGGTTTGTATGGTGGCCATGTCTAGTAGAGAGGTGCCATCTGTATTTTCAGTTTGCTATGAATACACCTCCTAGGCCTTGTTTTTATAGAGGAGGGTGACACGGGCAATCAAAGATAAATCGGCCACTGGTCATAAGTGACTGCTGTTCTTTTCTCCCCATTCATTAGCGGTGGTTAGATGTCCTACTGAAGGGCTTCAGCTGACTGGAGACCCCCAGTCTCTGCCAGATGGAGGAAATAGGAACCTGAAGGGATATATTTTTGTAGTGTTTACAGTGCATGAAAGTTTCCTTAAATATATAATCAGAGGTAATTAGTCTACGTGGTGTAGGAAGGGATATAAACACTATTGACATGCTAGTCTCGGAATAGGCACCATCTGAGTTGATTTGCCTTTGACAGTTCCTGATTTTCAATATTTTTGATATTTTGGGAAGCAGATGTGATGAGGGTAAAGAAGTTTCAGCTTGAGAAAAACATCCCTTGGTTCCAAAATAATATAGCCTGTTTGCACTCTCTTGCCTTCTTAGCTTGCAGAGATGTGTCAGCCTAGGGAGGGTATTGCCAAGGGCTCAGTAAGGCAGGTGATTCAAGATGGCAGACACTTCTAACTACCATACTAATGAGCTCGAAGTAACAACACTGAAGCCTGCCACAGTGATTGATGTCTTTCACTCAGGTTTGGATTTCTTATACTTAAGTCTTTGATCTTGAGGCAGAACCAATGTCGGGTGTTTTGTTTCACAGCTGTCTAAAATCTATTGGTTGTCATTGTTTTGGCATTGTGTAAAAATACAGAACATAAGAACAGTCTCATGATTAATACTTAAAACTAGAAACAAATGGCATTTCTCTATGTAAGACACAATAGATAGCTCCAAGTACCTTCCCATTGTATTTATGTGCAATAGATGCACCCTGGATTGTGCCTGCTTAGAGTTAGATTCTGGGTACCATAAGCTGATAGGACCGAGTCTAAGCTTGGTGCCTTTCTTCAGAGTAGGATGCTGCTGGATCTCACTGCTTGTGCTGCTACATAACACACCACCTAATGGCTAAATGTCTAACAACAATATTATTACTTTGGAATAATATTGGAATAATACTTTGGACTTAGGAATTTGGAAATGAGAGGGCCAGCTAAGTCTGTCCCCTGGTATTTTATAATTATTATCCTGGAGCACAGTCATATGAGAACTTGAGGTGGAGGATATAGTGAGAATTTTGGTGTTTTTAAGAAACATATTACATAAATAAAAAACATGAAAAAGAATTATTATAAGAATATGTTTTTGTTTTAATCCCAGGTGTGGGATATGGGGCTTCTTCAGACTGTCCATAGCAGCTGACTGTGATTTGCCTCATGCTCTAGCAGGGGTGTGATTTTTCCAGGTGCAGATAGTGTCTGCAATTGCATGACATTTGGAATTCTGGGGACTTTTTATAGGGTATATAAATTCTAGGACCCCAAGAGGTGTATTGTTGGCCACAGTTTGTGAAGTAGTCATTCACAAAGAAGAAACAACAACAAGAAGAAATTAGATAGCCTGACAGTGAAGATCAAACTTTCTCCCAGGAACTCAGCAGCCCTAATCATCAGGAAGTAGTCTAACGATAATATTGTCCCCTTTCTGACCCCTGACTTTATTCAGGGATCTCTTTCCTTTCCCGTCTATCCTTTTGCCTCTCCTGTCTAGTGTAAGGGGGTTAAAAGGGTGGAGGAAAAGGGGTGGAGAAGTGTGGAAGAAAAAAGAACCCACAAAGTAGCAAAAGATTGGAGGGTCAGCTTCAGAAATGGCTCTCTCACAAGGCGTTTCATTGGTCACATGAGTCTGTCAACATGGTTATTTGAATGTTTTCATGACATGGGAACTGGGACCCCAGAGTGAGTGAGCTGGAGAGAGTGCAGGGGGAACACTTTTACATTCTCTTCCTAAGAGCCCTGTACCTTCCTTCTACCATGTTCTGTTTCTCAGGTTTCTCCATATTTATACCAAGTGAGGGACGGGGATTAGACTCTACTCATTGAAGCTGTAGTTGTTAAAGGATTTGTGGACATACTTATAAATCTTCTACCACTGTTTGTGGTCAGCTCTACTTTAAATTCTTGTTTTCACCGTGAAGTCTTGTTCTCACTTCTGCTGGGCACGATGCTTCCAGCCAAGAACTATGGCAGCTTTACTATGTTTTTATATTTATACTCAAAAGCACCATGCTTACTTTGCAGGGACTCCGCTTTGGCTAAAGCTTTGTTTGGTTGGTTTTGGGATTTTTTTGAGGGGGGTTGTAATGGAGAGTGTCAGCTAATTGTATAATTGCTTCTTATGTTTTATAAAGAAAAAAAAAGACTTCAAAATAATAGACTCTAAAGTGAACGTCCCCATCTTTGTTACAGTTCTAGATGACATTGGACTATTTCCATCAGGGATTCTAGTATTTTCCTATCAAAATGGACTTTGTCAGCTATATGAGTCAATTAAAATTTGTGTTATAAGTAGTCATAGAATAGACTGTGGTCACTAACTTTTGTGGGTGAGATTTGAAAAATCTGGACTCCCCAAGTTCTTAGGAAGACTATCAGGGTGTAGTCTGTGGCCAATGTCAAACCCCTTCTGACCCTGGCACATTGTAAGATCAGCCAAGTCAGTTCCTTCTCAGGGACTGTGTACTTATTTCTCTAGGGAAGAGCTTTAAATATCCACAGTTCCCCCATTGTTGTTTGGTTGATTCTTTTTTATCATTTAAGAGCTCAGGCCATATAGTACTTGCTCAGACTAGAACCCTCCACTCTCCTCTTCTGACCACTGTGTAGGCTTTCTTTAGAGTTCATACTCCTATGCTTCTTCCAAGTGTGGCTCCTCTCAGATCTTTGTGTGTTTATTTTGTTTGTGTATATACCATACCTCTAGAACATGAAGACCAAGAAATTAAGGATGTTGGTTTCCAATTCTTTGTAGTATCCATAGCATTTCAGCAAGATATGATGCATAACAAGCGCTTAGTAAATATTCATTGACTGGCTGGTTCAAAGGAGAGTGACTGATTGCTGTGGTTTGACTATGCTTTGCCCAGGGAGTGGCATTGTTTGGAGATGTGGCCTTGTTGGAGGAGTTGTGTCCCTGTGGGCATGGGCTTTAAGACCCTCATCCTAGCTGCCTGGAAGCCAGACTTCTCCTAGCACCCTTCAGATGAAGATGGAGAACTCTCAGCTCCTCCTGCACCATGCCTGCCTGGGAGCTGCCATGCTCCTTCCTTGATAATGTGTAGGACCCTGAAGGGCTGCCATACCCTGGCTGAGACTTTCTCTGTGCTGTGTCCGCAGTGCTTGTAACAACTGAGCATTCTGCAGAAGAACATCCTGTTGTAGGCCTGATGCATGCACTGAGCAGGGACTTTCCGCTTGATGGACCATTGCCCCCAGTTGAGTTCCTGTTTGTGTTTTCCCTCCCTGGTTTGGTGTATATATTGAACCTGCTCAGTAAAAGCTTCAGCATTCTCTTTTGACAATGACCTGAGTCTGTGTCTTCCTTTAATCCCCCAGGCCTGCACCTGTGCTCATGGTGGTGCTAGCACCGTCAATAACAAACTGAACCTCTGAACCTGTAAGCCAGCCCCAATTAAATGTTGTCCTTAGAAGAGTTGCCTTGGTCATGGTATCTGTACAGAGCAGTAAAACCCTAAGTAAGACACTGATAAATATAGCTTCTGTTGTGAAGTGAAAAGAAGCACACACACACACACCCACCCATGCACACACACACACACACACACTACAATACTAGCATTAGAGACTGAGCCATCCGTGTCTGGGGGACTATGAGAGAAGAGCTGTGAGGAAGAGAAGCACAGAGAGTCTGCAACAATCAAGCCTCATAGTCATTCAAACATGACACCAAGAAAATGTGACTTCCTTGAATCTAAGCTACTGACTAGGGGCATATTGACTGCATGGGCCTTCTGCATGTATGTTTGGAACCCCAGTACTATCTCATGAGCAACATCAGACCCTTCTTCCTATGCCTCACTTTCCCCAGAGGTGAGACTCTGGTGAGACCACATGTGACTATGCCTCCCTTTCTGGCTTCTCTCCCTTGACTCTCCAATTCTTTTCTTCTGTGGCCATTTTACCTTTAGCTCCAGATGACAAATTCATCTCCAGGGATTCACTCCTGTCTCTCCTAAATATTTCTAAAAATTTAAGGTTTTTGTCACATATATCTGAAGACCCAAAGATGATGAAGAAAAGACCATTTGAATCCCCGGGAATCTCTAAGTGATGCGCAGTTACAGTTATTGGTAATTGTGAGTCTTGGGCTTGGATAACACTTTTGTTGTTTTCTGACTTGTTCCTCCTCTCTCTATTTAGTGGTCTTTCCTGATACGATATGCATGTATGGGTGTGTACGAGCGAGCCTCTGTGTGTGTATGTGTGTGACTGCATGTGTGTGTATGTTTAAAGGATTCATAAATGAAAGGAATATAAAGGACAGCCTTCAAGAGGGAGAAAAAAGTTACTATTTGACTCAGATGAAGGCACTTCTGGACCTTGAGTACAGTTCCTTCTAAGTGTAACCTGTTGCTGAAAGCATATAGCAGCCTCTGCCTTGTTGCTCATCTGTGGTGCTAAGCAGACAATGGTCTTCCTCTCATGTGTCTCAGCATGTTGCCAGAGTGTAACTTGACTCCTATTAAAGAACTTAAAAAATGCAAAATTACCTGGGAATGTGGATTCCTAAAAATATACGTGATTTAAACAGCAGAGAAATAAACGTTATTCTTACACAGGTGCATAGCAATGGGCTTTTGAGATGAGGCAGACAGTGGCATGAGTAGGTGGCCTGTCATCATTGTCCTGAAAACTTGTCTCCATCTCTTTCTCTACCTTGTTCTGACCTGTCAGAGGCTGCCTGTGTGGGTACAGCAGGATGCCTGGGGTGTTTCTCGTTGGACTTGGCTACTGGGAGTGTATTAGATACCTTTCTTGCTGTTGTGACAAAATATCATCCAAAGCATCTCGAGGGAGAGCGTGTCTTTTTTCCTTACAATTAGATGGGACAAAATCCATCATGGTGTTGTAGATGGTATAGTAAGAGCTTGAAACGGCTGGGCACATTGCATCAGCAGTCAGAGACCAGAGACGGGGAATGCTTATGCTCAGCTTGCTTCCTCTCTGTGTGCAGTCCAGGGACTCACCCTATGGCGTGGTGCTGCCCACACTTAGAACGGTGCTGTGGCCTTTGAAACTTGGGTTGTGGAACCATGACTACAGGCAAGGGAGTCAAGAAATGATCAACATACAGACACATGTAGAGTAAATCTGGGACCAGGTGGGAATTTACTAACCTTCTGTAACCTGTAACTCAAGCTGGGATCTTCAGCATGCTTATGAGGTAGAGCATTGGGGGGGGGGGGGGGGGCACGGGCATGATCCATCTCTGAAGGGCAGCAGTCTCAGGCTGCACACATTGGGAGAGGAAGCTCAAGCTGCTAGTCTTGAACAAAATGATCAATCCTCCATAAACACTCAGACTCTCTAAGAAAGCTTTACCAATTGCCTGTGGAGTCAAGGTCTTGGGTCCTCAACATGGCTGTGCCCCCCCATCAACAGTATACACTGAAGACTTCACTCACTCAGTAATTTCTCTGCTTCCTTCAGAATGGATCTTCCCACCTCAATCAACCTAACTACAAAATCCTTCACAGAGACACCCTGAAGTATATTTTCTAGGTGATTCTAAATCCAGTCAAGTAGACAGTAAAGATTAATCACCACAGGAGTCCTCAGCAGAGAAGCAAAGTGGGGGAACAAAGCAAGCTCAGGGTGTTTATTTTGCTCGATGTTTTGGTGGATGCTCTACATGTGGTCCTGAAGTACACATAGCCATCTAGTTTCTAGTAACATCTCCCTGCCATTGTCTCTGAGGTGTAGGGGTAGAAACAGCTCTTTGTCACTGCTGGGCCTGGTGTATGGTACTATTTCTTCCTGGTGTCTTTGGATCTCAGTCACACTTTGGGAAGAAGTCTTCTTATTAGAGCCTTCTCAAATATGTGATACCTCCTTGCTAGAAACATAAAACCCCTGTGAGTAAATGTTGATTTTTTTCCCATCCAAACACAAAAGCACAATGCCTGCTTCTGTAGTCTGCATTCTGCATTCTGCATTCTGCATTCTGTATTCTGTTTTCTGTATTCTGCATTCTGCATTTGGTATTCTGCATTTGGTATTTTGCATTTGGTATTCTGTATTCTGTATTCTGCATTCTATATTCTGTATTCTGCTTTCTGTATTCTGTATTCTGTATTCTACACTCTGCATTCTGCATTCTTCATTCTGTATTCTGTATTCTATATTCTGTATTCTGCTTTCTGTATTCTGTATTCTGCATTCTGCATTCTGTAGATACTGGGGCTACACAATTTACTCCCTGGCATTCCAGAAGAGAAAGGTGACACAAGCTTGTAAGTTATGCAAATTGAAAAAATGAATATGCCCGGGGATAAACAAGTTAAGGAATATCTGGTCTCATTTTGGTATGAAGTGCTGATAACTGTTATTTACATTTATTGACAAATAAGTTCACCAGATCTTCAAGCCTGTCTAATTCCATGGAGCCAGCTGAAGCCATGATTCAAAAGTAAATGGTGGAAGATGCTCCTAAGAGTTTTATATTTTTGTGTGAGTTTGTCTCTGTGTGTGTGTGTGTGTGTGTGTGTGTGTGCTATGTTCCATGATGGGCTACATCTTCCTCTTTGGAAAGTTGGAAATCAGAAAGTGTTGATTTTTAATGTCTGAGATGCTCTTAGATGCTCTAAGATGTTTATTCTTCTTTAAATAAACTTTTTGGACAATTGTGTATTTATAACAAAGCTGCAGAGTGAGGAGGTCACCGAATATCCTTTACTTAGTTTCTTCTAGCACTAGTGTTTTATAGAAGCTTTGCAAATTTTCAAAATTAAGAAATTAATAGTGATCTATTACCATTAACTCTAGACTCTGTGATTTACTTTTTCTTGTTAACATCTAGTGTTGTGATGCAGGATCCAGTCAAGTTCAGTGCATGGCCTTCACCGTTATCCTAGTACATTTGATTTACTGTAACCAAATACCTTAGACACTAAGTTCCCCAAACAACAAAAATTCATTGCTCACCACTCTGGATGCTTAGGAATTCCAAAGTATGGATTCAGTGCCTGACCAGGGTTTTCTCTCATTGTGAGAGCTGGTGGCTTCTTGCTGTATCTTCTCATGAAAGAAAAGGCTTTGGGATTCCCCAAAGCATCTTTTATAAGGATATTGGTCCCATTGATGAGTGATAGACCCCTCATGATATAATCATTTTCCAATATCCTACTTCCTATTGCTATCCCATAGGACATTTAGTTCTAACATGAATTTTGTAAGGGGGTATACCAACTTCAGACAGAACAGTCGTGAGATCACTTTGGCTTTCTATAATCTGTGACCCTTCCTGATTTTGTTTATTTTTGATGGCCATGACATATACTCAGTGCTTTTAAAAGTAGATGAAAGTATATGAATGCAATTATGACACCAAGTTTAACCTTCTGTCCCTCTGTGAAAGGTAAGAGGTATTTTCAAGTAGCTGCTGGCATCTTAGCAGTCCCAACCTTGAGATGATGAGTCAGGGCCTCTCATCTCCTCATAGCTTCGTGCTGAGTTGAGCTGAGTCAGTCAATGCTGAGTGAGTTGCAATTTATGGTGGAAATGGCACATCACCGGAGATTTTGTGATAAGCTCCTCCTCTTGCTGATCAGAGCCATCCACTGGCACCCTGTAGGGAGGAATGAAAAGGTATCTTTGGGAAAGGGATTCATGTGTTTTCCAGTGGCATTCCTTTGAAGACAACCTACAACCCTTCCTTAGATGGCAGTCACTTATGAGTTTTGAATAGTGTTCCTGAACCTCAGTTTCCATTGACACTCAGCCCACTGGCTGGACTTTCTGGTGCTTACAGTGATGCACATTACTGCTTGAAGGTTAAAACTCTTTCTTGTAAAGTCTCTAAGTATTGCTTTCTGAAAGGTGTCGGAGGAGTGAAATGATAATTCAATCTTACCTCCAGTGAAATTTTTATGGTGGCATGGTCCCATTCCCTAGAACTATGCTTTTGAAATTGCTGTGGCTTATGGATGCATCTTGTGTATCACCAATACAGAACGTGCTAAAACCAGGCTCTGTTGTCCAATTATTTTTATAACAGTGCCTGAATGGATTCTCAGTCTAGGTGACTGATAACTTGTGCTCAGCTTTCTCACCCATATAACAAGAAGTGGAAAGGAAAGATTCCAGCCACTGTGCACTTGGGTGATTATAACCCCAGGGCACCAAAGCTAAGGAGCTAGAAAGCCTTCCTCCAAAGGACTTTAACCCACAAACTGGTGCAGTTTGTAGTCTTCAGGGACTTAAGAATTAACTAGCAGTTTTAATTCTGAATGCTCTGGATACTTGGCAGCAGTGTGTGGCCAGCTGTATTCTGCATTTTTCCCTTTCAAGCACATATGAAACATTGACTGTATGTTAGCCACCGGGCTCATTTCTTAGCTTATAGAGATGTGGGACACTTGGCCCTCGTGAATATGAGAGGGAGACCACCCATGAGCAAGAGTTGCTCCATGGTGCCTGGGCTGGGATGGCCTGGGGAGTGCTGAGGCACACCAAGTGCAGTAAGATATTCCAGCTATTTGGGTAAGGGGTCCCGAGGACAGCCCTGTTCAGAACTTGGGACTTGCAAAATAAATACTTCCCCCAAAGTTACGTCCAAAGCTATTTCTTCCAAAGTAAATAACACATTGGGAGCAATTTGTCTATATGTGGAGAGGAGCATAGGGAATGGTTTGGAGAAGAAAGATTAGTTAGGGAGGTACATGTACTCTCGTTTTCCTGTGCTCTCTCATTTTCTTATAAGGGGAAATCACAATCTATAGTTAAAAAAAAATACATGGAACAGGTTGTTAAAAAGCCTCTTGGCATGAGCAGGTGAAATGGTAGTGATCTCTGAGTGTCTTTTGTGCAGAATGGTGTCAAACATGGAGTATAGATAGCTCTTGGCTGCTATCAGACCCATTCCCTATCTTCCTTGCCTATGTTCTGCAGTGCAGAAATGATCTTTTCCAGACTTTCCCTCTCTCTGGCTCTTCCATCAACATGACCAATGAGTGACAGCTGCCAATCACAGACTGGCTGTGGAGGGAGTACAAGGCTGTTTCCCTCTGGTTTCTGTGGGGTTTTGGTGGTTCACTGTTGCCTAGATTTCTTGCAGGTATCTGACCCTTTGCAGATCTGGGCTGATAGTGGCTTCCAGCTGTTGTCAGTGCCAGGCTTTGTCAGCAGCACCGATGTGTGCCTCACGCAGGGAATCAGCCTGCTGTGTTAACTCTCCTGTTTGTCAGTGAGCTAACAGTGATAATGGGATCTATTTTGCTGGCTAGATCCTGCCTGACTTGTCACACCAAAGTTTTCCATTTATTGTTTTGTGGTACTAGAGATCGAACTGAGAGCCTGACACATGTTAGGCAAGTCCTCTCCCCAAGAGACATCTTCACTTTGTTGTTTATTTTTATGCCAGCATATAAATTTATTGTGTATATTTGAGGCTTACAATGTAGTTATTAGACCCATATATACAGTAAAATAGTATAATGAAGTAGGTTGATATCCTTACTTCGTTATTTTTATGTGTGGTGTGTTGCAAAAATAGCTAAAGTCTGGGTATTTAATAAAAAACCCCAATACAGTTTTATTGACTTGGGCCTTGAGGTTAGGCAGCAGCTCCCTAAACTTGCTTGACCTCCACACCTGCTATTTTGCTTTTTTAGACTCCATCTTCCTGTTTTTCCGCTTCACCCCCCACCAATAACCATTGTCTCGTTAGCCATGTACCTGATATATGTTTGACCTCTTTTTCTTCATTGTTGAGATAGGGTCTCACTTTGTAAACCTTGTTGGTTTGAACTCTCTTGAAAGAGTTCAGAACTTGTGATCCTCCTGCCTCTGCCTCCCAATGTTAGGTTTATACGTGTATACCACCATGCCTAATTTCTCTTTCTAAAACAACAACAACAACAACAGCAACAACAACAACAACACAAAACCCAGGGCCTGGGAAAATGGCTTATTTGTAAAGTACTTGTAATGCTAGCATGGCGTCATGAGTTCAACCCCAAGTCTCAAGTATAAGGCCCAAGAACGGCATTATATACCCATAACCTCAAAGCCAGGGAGTAAAGACAGAAGCATCCCTGGGGCTTGCTGGCCTTGGCAGCCTAGCTGAATCAGTGAGTTCCAGGTTCAGAGAGAGACCCTTTCTCATAAAGTGAGTGATAGAGGAAGACACAGGACAATGACACACATGCCTGCACACATATGAGGACACACACACACACACACACACACACACACACACACTAAACATAAAAGAAATAGATAACATGCAAAGACCAACTCTTTTGACAGACACTCTCCAATGATGACATAACAATGATTACTAAGGACTTGAGAAGAAAGTCAAAGCCATTAGTCACCAGGGACCCGTAGACTCACATGGAGGCACCTGTGAGGCATTAGTACAGGTCCACAAGAATAACTAAATATTGTCCAAAAGGGTGACGTTATCAAGTTATGGTAAGTTTACAGAACAAGGGATGTATTTTCTTTTAAAAGGCAGTTCATATTCTTATGTTATGATATCAAATTCTACTTATAAATATTTACCAAAGAAAAAGTAAAAACATGTTCACACATATAACAAATCTTCAGAGCATTTAAAAAAAGATTAATTTAATTTAATGCGTATGGGTGTTTTGTTTGCATGTATGTATGTGACCACATACCAGTGGAGACTAAAAGAGGGTTTGAGATCTTTTGAAACTGGAGTCACCATGTGGGTGCTTGGAACTGAACCCTAGTCCTCTACAGAAGCAGCAAGTGGTTTAAACTACTAAGCCATCTCTCCACCACTAATAATCGTCAGAATGTTTTTATTCATGGTAAGCTCAAGCTAATAACCAACCAAATGACCATTAAGTAAGGAATCCATAAACAAATCCTGATGTAGCCAAGCTATAGAAAACTACCCAACAACAGAGTGGAAGGAACCATAGGCACACACCTCAGCATGGATGAATCTCACAACCAACCACTGAGGGAAAATCACACCGTTTATAAACTGTCAGAAGAGGCAACTGTGCTTTCTAGGGAGGAGTTGTCAGTGGTTGTCTGAGGTTAAGGCTCTCAGCCTGGGGAGGCTGTGCAGGATCTGGGATGTGGAGTACAAGGATGCTTTCTGTGGTGGGTGAACATGTTGCATATCTTGATTTTGATTGTATTTATTTGGTAATGTGTCAAAACTCATTGTCCTGCATAATTAAAATGAGTGGTTTTATTGTACATTGTTTAAGGTGAGACTCATTAAAAGTACGGGATGATAATATTTACTTTAAATCTCCTCAATGATTTTGATGAGAAAACTAGCTAAACTAGTATGGCTGATGAGAAAACTAGTTTAACTAGTATGGCTGATG
>NW_021604569.1:10457282-10492551 GCF_004785775.1 Grammomys surdaster
ACGGAGGGAGGGGGGAGGGGACAGGAGACAGGGGGGGCGGGGAGAGAGGGAAGGGGGGAGAGAAATGGAGAGAGGGAAAAAGGGAGAGAGAGAGGTGGTGAGGGAGAGGGAGTGGGAGGGGAGAGAAATAGTAATCTTTTATTTGCTGCTCCTGGGAACATTTATGCTTTACTGGTAAAAAATGCAAAATTGTCTTAGGTTCAACCTTTTGTTCTTTTCTTTTTCTTCATCTGGCACTCAATGCCAGCCATGTCTGGTGGAAGATCAGCTGTCATGTGGATGTCATGTGGTGGAGGAAAGAGCCTGGGCCTAGGAAAGCAGGGAGAGAGTACCCACGGAACAGGTGCAGCAACTGTCATGTTACAGAAGAAAATAAGCTGTATTGTTTAAGTCTGTGGACTGTTTCCTTCCTACATCTAGATGGAGGCATTTTTCATTGATAAAAAGGGCCCCGTGAACGTGAAGAATGTGTAAAGCACCAAGTATGTGGCCTCTGGAGAAACCCCCAAGTCAATGAAAGCTTTCCTGTTTTCTAAAGACTCAGGTTTGGTAATGAAGGTTGGCAAACTAAGCCAGTTGATTTGCTGCCTGTTTTTATAAATAAAGTTTTATTAGAACACAGGCACACTCGTTTGTTTACACGTTGCCGATGGTTACTTTGCCCTAAAAGACTACTGTTGTATAGTGTGCCAATTTGTGAGTGGCCGTATGTGAAACTTACCTCATTGGCCTGTCCAAAGCCATTTGAACTTGTGTGATAAGTCACCTGTTCTCCCTGGCCAAAGGCATGCCTTTGTTGTAGTGAAAGGGGCCTGCTGGATAGATGATAGGATTAGAAGCTTGCTTTGGAAGAGTAGTCCATCTTATTTAATCTGTGTGTGCAGGGGTGAGGACGCACATAACAGGCTATCTCCTACCAACAGTCTATCCAGTATCATATTCCTATGAAGTGGGTTGCAGCGATGCATGAGTCTGATTCTACTCTAAGGTAGATGCTGTCTTCACGGAAAACATGCCTGCTGCTGGGGGTAGCTCTTCTGGACATGTGTTACTGTGTCATCACAGAGTATAGTATGTGTTATGTGTGGGAGATTCTGGGGACCTGGAGGGAGTAAGTCACCACAGGTGTATCACTGGGCTATAGGGTCTTGTCTCAGTCCCTCACTGTGTCTCTGCCTTCCCACCACTGTGATGTGACTTGCTCCACTATGCTCCACACTCTCCATCTGTGGGACTAAAACCGTGGGCAGAATAAAGCCTTCCTCCCCAAAGTCATCTTCCCAGGTGTTGCTTACAGCAATGAAAGTCTGATTAATACAGCACCCCTATCCTGTTGCCTCTCCCTTTGCCAAGATCTATGTCTTCATCTCTTTCCAGTGTCTGAAAATGATTCATCCTCACTGTAGGACCACTTAAGTATGGCCAGTAACCAATGCATCACTCTTTCCTGCTCTCCTCATACATGAGAAGAAAAGTTAAAGAGCAGACTAGGGAAGGGACAGTGGCAGCAGTGCAGAGGTTACAGCGGCAGCTATGCCAAGGTAAGTTTGCTCTAGTAGTGTTGGGAATTAATCTGTCTGGAGTTTCAGTCTATTAGTGATTCAGGAGTTTGCTTCAGAGTTGCAAAAGAGACCCCCCCCAAGCTCCCACAAAATATAGAATGAAGCTTCCAGTTGCCACAAGAAAGGAGCTGGAGAAATATCCAAGTGTTCAGTCTGAAAGATACCTAGCCAGGTCATTCTTGGCCTTGGGAAACAGGAAGTGTCAGACAGTGTAAGTGTTGTCCCATGGCTTAGTACATGAAGCTGGAGGTCATAGGCTCTTGATCCTGAACTCTGGAAACAGGACTCAGTTTCCATGCACTCTTTGACACTTTCCAAGCCTTAACATTCTGGTCCCGAAAACCAACACCCCACCAGACAACTGGATATTAAATTTGCCTTGTGCTTCCTGTAGAAGAATTCCATGATGTGACCAGTAACTGGGGTCTATAATGGAGGCAGTAAGTCTGGAGGGTCCCATTTAAGGGCATGGGAAGATGCCTTGGATTCACATGGCTGAAACAAGTACAGCAACTGAGGTGTGTTCTGTTTTTGACTTGAAGATATTCTTCAGCTATAAAATATTCTGTGTTGGGACAACAATCCTGTTGTCACGCTGCTGGACATAATCCAGGCTCACTTCTTCCCAGTTGGTGTTGGCTACTTCACTACCAACAGGAGAAAAGAGAGACGATTTACACAGGAGGAAAAAAAAAAAAAAAAGAAAACCAGAACAGGAATCAGAACAGCTAGACAACAGAGCCTTAGTTGTCTGGGAGCAACTCACTTCTTCCTGCTGCAAAAACTGCTTTGGGTAAGGGAGAAACTGATTGCTGATGACATGCTGACTCTGGCACCTTAACTTGCAAATAAAGAAGACAGGCATAAATGGTGACACCTGCTGAAGTTCCCAGTGGTTTGTGAAGTTAGCACCATCCTCTACTTAACTCAATTGACAATACTTTGAGTGAGGAAGGCAGGTAGGAGCCAGAACTTTGGTTCAAATTAATGCGATTCTTTACAGCCTCAGGATGCCACCTTACTTCCCGTTCTTCTTGCAGAGTGGTGCTTCCTGGGAAATAGAAAAAGGGGTGAGGGAGTGTGAGGGGGATTCTCTTAAAGAAGCTACTTTCTCGAAGGAGAGGATTGTCCCAACCAGTGCTTCACAGAAGGTGCTTCAGGGAAGGGCTTTTGAAGCCCCAGGAACCAGGGGCATTTTGAAATCCTGGCCCCTTTCTTCTCTTCTGTCAATTTTTGCAGATACTATTTTTTTTAATGTTTCCAGGAAATGTGTGCCAGCTTTAAATATTTCTTTGGTATCAGGCCTTATGCATTATGTACCTCCTCTTTAAAAAGATTTGAATCTACAGACTAAACGATTTAAGCTTAAAAATTAAGGATATAATAGAGAATTCTATTTTTCTTTTTAAAAGTTTTTATTCTAATTTATTCTTTGGAAATTTCATAGATGTGGATGGTGCATCTTCAATAGATCCATCTCCTACTTCTTCCTTCCAACTCCTCCGGACACCTCATTCATTATATATATATATATATATATATATATATATATATATATATATATATCACTGAGTCCAATTAATGTTCCTCATATGCACATAGCTGTGGGGCCATCCACTGGCACATGGGCAACAGGTGGACATTCCCAAAGAAAAGTGGCTCGCCCTTACCTAGTAGCTATCAGCTGCTTATAGCTCCTCAACTAGAGGTGGGGCCTCAGGAGCTCCTCCCCTTCCATGCAGGGTACTGTTTTTTAAACTTTAAGCTGTCTTGACTTTGTGCAGATCTGCTGCAGTTAATCACAGTTGCTGCGAGTTAACCTGTGCAGTAGCTATGCCACACATTTCACCCCTCTCCTCCCTACTCTCTGGCCTTTCTTTCATCCTTTCCAGCCCCTTTCCATGATGTCTCCTGAGCAATGGGATGGGGCGGGTGCTGATGTAACATAGAGATCCCATCTATGGCTGATTGCTCATAGTTGATTATTCTAAGTATTTTGAACAGTTGAGTCCCTGGATCAACCACTCAATCCAGTGTACTAAGAAGCTACTATTTTCCTACAAGATTCTTTTAGAAAAGAAAGAATAAGCATAAGGTGTGTATTGATGGTTTGGGTGTAATAAAATTCTAAAGAGCAGACACTGAAGAACTACATTGTTGGGAGGAGTTGGTTCTCTGAGTGAAGGTAGTTGGTGGTTGTGGAGAGTGAGTAGATAGGAAGGGCATTCAGTGAGGATACTGGAGACCAGACTTCTACATGGGTGTTCAGTCCACATATCAAACCATTTCCTGAACATCTGGTTCCCAGCTGGTGACACTGGTTTTGGACTTAGAAGAGACTAGGAGTTGGGACCTACTTGGGGCAAGTATATCATGGGTAGGAGGGCACTGCTGGAGGAAGCATGTATCTGAAGATTCTATCTGGTCCCTGGCCCCTTCCCTTTCTTCTGCTTCTTGTCTATCATGAGCTGACAAACCCCCTCTTCCACATATTGCCACCACCATGATATCTTGCCTCCCACAGACCCAGAAATATGGAGCCAAGTGACCAGAGACTAAACCCACCAAAACTGTGAACTCAGTGTTTTCTCCCTTATGCTGCCAGGCATTGTGTCATGATGATGAGGAAAGCTAACTGGTATACCAGAGATCAGAGATCTGGTTAGCCCAAAGATCAAGTTGTGTTGACTAGCAGAACTATAAGAGTCACCAAGCTTTGGGGAGTCATAAATCTCAGAAGTCCTTGGGGTCTCTGGAGTCTCAGGACGCACATTGGACACTCTAGATAAGTGGCTCTAGTCTTTGCTTCTCATCTGCCTTTCCTGACCCCTGTGTTGCTAGTCTAGGTAATAGGGAAGCCAGTGTCAGGGTTCATTTGCCTAGGGAACCAGTGGGTTGCAACCCCCATAGGGCTCACATTTCATCCATCTTGCCTATCAAATATTTACATTATGATTCATAACAGTATTTTATGGGTTTAGGGGTCACTACAACATGAGGAACTGTATTAAAGGGTTGCAGCTTTAGGAAAGTTGAGGACTGCTGTTTGGAGATGTGCAGATTATTGTGTAGGACTCAATTCTTATCAAATCTCGGGCTGATCATTTATCTTCCTATGTGGAGAGCACCTTCCCCCATAGGTGCTAAGGTTGGGAAGATACAGCCTGCCCTCTGCCCCCTGCTCAGAGTTGCTGGCAGCCAAGGCTCCTTGTCATGGGACTCAGGCCCCTTTCTGGGTATACTTGGCTCATTTCACATTTGGATTCTTAATTCAGCAATAGCTCTGGCCAATAGCTATTAATTGTCACTTTGCTCTCTTCCTACAGCAATTATTAATTAAGCTGCCCAGAGAGTCATAATGAGAAGTTAAAGGCTATGATAATATCTTAGGAAGCTGTGTCCTTTGGACTCGAGGGTCCACACTCTGTTCCAAATGCAAAGTCAGGTTCATTTGTTTAGTTCACAGCAAGTGACAGAGCCTCCTTTAGGTAGAAGGCCCCATGCCAACTCTACATTCCATAGCCATGGGCTCGTGTTCTACTGAAGAACTCAAGAACACTGGATGGACTGTTATTCGATCCCATCCTTCACTTCTCTTGTTTCTTTTTCCCTTGTGTCCCATTCCATTGAGACCAAGGTTCAACATCCCTTTATACCTCATTACCCATGGTTCACTCCTACAACCTCAAGGGGCACCTGGGTTAATTACTCTTCTTCTGAGTCCCTATGGTAACCTTATAAAAACACCTGTATTACAGAATTAATATCTCACAATCCGTTTCAAAAAGCCTCGCTCCTTCTCAGTTAGTTTCGCCAGAATGAAAACAGTATCCTCTCTACCTCTCTAATGCATCACACCTGACCTAGGGCTTGTCTGCTTCTTAGTGTTTAGTAAATGTTGAAGTTTTATAATTCCAAACTAAACAAATCAGTGGCTGTGGGCAACAAGCTCCAGTCTATGGAAACTCTTGGAGCTTGGAGAGGAAAGTCACAGGTGCCTTTTCTGTCACTGTGACCACACTATCTCGTAGAAAGAACCTAGGGAGGAAAGGATTGTTTCAGATCATGGTTTCAGATGGTTCAGTCCTTCATCATGGGGAAACAGTCATGGTGGTTCCAGAAAACAATGATAGCAAAAGTCGGGGATAGTCGATCCCCAGTGTGCTCCCTGGTCCCTGTTGACTAATTTCTAGTTTTGCCTGTCTCACAAACGCAGACTTAGATCAGCACCATCAGCTGAGACCAAGTACTCAAACCCTAGCTTGCATGATATTACAGATCCAAAGCATCACAACAAGTCTAGGGGCAAGCATCCACAAGGGAAAGGCTCTGGAACTGGTCTTCCATGAAGCTCAGAGTCTGACTTATCTGGCGCCTTCTATCAAGCCAGCCAGTCTCACTGCATGCTGCAGGCAACACTCACATTCTTGCTTAATCCCCCTGTCATCTCTAGCTTTAGCCTAGACTCTGCCTCCCTGAAATCCAATAGTCCCTGTTGTCTTAGTTAGGGCTTCTATTGCTGTGATAAACACCATGACCAATAGAAACTTGGGGAGGAAAGGATTTCTTTGCCTTACAGGTTACAGGCTGTCACCAAGGGAAGAAGCCAAAGCAGGAACTAAAGTAAAAACCATGGAGGAATGTTGCTTTTTGGCTTGCTCTTCATGGTTTGCTCAGCCAGCTTCCTTATGACTCAGGACTAAACTTCTCAGGCATGGTACCACCTGCAGTGAGCTGGGCCCTCCCACATCAATCAAAAAGCAAGAATATGGCCCACAGACTTGTCTACAGACCAATCTGCTGAGGGCATTGAGATTCCATCTTCCCAGAGACGTCTAGGTTTGTGTCGAACTGACAAAAACCAACAGGCACACCTGAAGCCTTTAAATCTCTTGGCTACACATTCCAGATTTCTAAACCTTATTCAAAGCCTTCTTTCCTTATAGAATTATGACTTTCTGGTTCTGACTGTCAGCACTCTCCCTGAACATGGTTAACTACTTTGTTCTGTGCTCTGGCATCCCTGTCCTGTCTGTTACATGGAACCTACAGACTTTGACTCTGGGTAGCTGTCATTCTATGAATTCCATGGGAGAGCCATGCTAAGCCACAGCCATGGTCTCTGAATTTCTTCTCCTAACACAGAGTTGTCACTGTGTCCTTAGGAACATCTGTTACCTTAATTTAAAATGTATATTCTTGTAGATGGGGTGATTTTTAGGGTTCAAGCATGTGCATATGTAGAAAAAGCTTGAAGAAACTTTGGGTGGAGTAAAAGAGAGGCTTTGTGTCTGGTGGGTGGGTGAGAAGTAGGGCTCAGGTTTGCAGAAAAGCTGAGATGCAGTACAGAGGTGCTAGATGAATCCTACTAATATTGGAAAGGCAGAAGATGCTAGGAGACATTTGTTGGTTTTGCACCCCAATACCTTTAACTGCCTCTGGCGAGGATCATCTGGGTCTCTCCTTGGAAACTGTTACTCTACCAACTTCCATCTAAAACACATGGGTGGATTTGACTACACCCCAGACTTTATAAGACACACATGAGACACACTTGGGCAGAAATATACCCTACTCCTGCCCATTGCAGGATGGTTAAGAGCAGTGACTCTCAACCTTCCTAATGATGCAACCTTTTAATTAAGTTACTCATGTTGTAGTGACTCCAACCATAAAATTATTTTTACTGCTACTTCATAACTGTAATTTTGCTACTCTAATGAATTGTAATGCAAAAACCTGATATGCAGGATACATGATATGCAACCCTCGAGAAATGATTGTTCGATCCCAGAGGGGTTGCAATCTCAGTTTGAGAACTGCTGGTTTAGAGAGACTCAAGTCCAAGACTTTCTGGGGAAGATATTTTCCCCTTTCTATTGAATTCATGGCCATGGAATTTAAGCCTTGAGAAGGTCATCACCGTGGAAAGGACTCCTGAAAGGAACTCTGACACAGGTGAGAGCACAGTGCTGGCTCTCACTGGAGGTAAGTGGTGGTGTGGACTTCCAGTTCTCTTGAGAAGACATTTCCTCACACCAGCTCTTCATCGATATCCTTTTTGCTAAACATTCATGGAAAACATCTCTCACTCATCAGATGTATCCCTACCTTCCCGGAGCAGTTTTCATGTGTACAATGTGTAGCAAAACATGATTAGGGAACATGGTTTCAGTCAATGGCATCCTTGGGGACATGGTTTCAGTCAATGGCATCCTTGACAGTCTTTTGATAGATTCAAAAGACTCTGATTAGCAAGAGCAGAAAGGAATTCATCGGAAGGATGTCAGGTAAGTGACATGATTTGGGAAAAGGCAGAGATTAGGGAGAACAGAGCAACTAGAAACTTAGCTAAAGTTAAACCAAAAGGACATTCCTCTTAGGCGGCTGCCACCTCTGGATGTGCCATAACATGGCAGTCCCATGTTTGGTACAGTAAGACTGTTGCATACGTGCTCTTGTCATTTCTTGCTCTTCATAGAAAGCCTGCCTGCTGCTGCTCATCTGGTTGGAAGCGGAGGCTTCCACACAAGAGAAGAAGGCTTGGCTATTGACTAGCCCACTACAGAGCAAAAGAGCTGCTGAGATCACTGTGTGCAGTGACGGCTGCAGAGGTCCACTGCCATGCCAACCAAGGTTTCTTTCTCTTCTTCTTCCTCTTTCTGATCTGCATGGACTCCATCAATCTGATGAGGCCCTCTGTCTCTTGAGACATGCTCTGACCAGGATATGTACTGAACTGGCCACAGTAAGTGGAGCAGCTTCCTTCTCTGCAAACCAAGCCATTCAGTCACATTTCTGCTCACCAAATACCCCTATGCTCTATTTGGTCTGTCTGGTTCTCTTATGCTGTTGGACTTTACAGCCACTCCATTGGGGTGTTCTGTTTTTTTGTTTGTTTGTTTGTTTGTTTGCTTTTTGCGTAGTTTTGGTCTTAGTTAGCATCTCTGACATTATATTGCTAAAATATAATGTCAAATGTAGTAAAATAAAATAGTTTTATTACTAGTAGCCCTCAAATAGGAGCCTATTTCAAAAGACCACACATGCCTGTCATCTATAATTGTTTAAGTATCTTGAATTAATGTGTAGTTCAGGCATGTAATAGGAGGTCTCTAGCATCCAGTTACAACTCTGAGGCTCATTCCTGTCAGTGATGTAACTGCCCCATGCCTTATCACCAGCTTATTGTTAGTGGTAATAGTGATTTTTTGCCTGGATTCTGTCTGATCTCAGGTAAGGGAAAGAGGTATGCGCTGTGGAGTTGGATACCTCCTTGTGAACATGAGTGTGTCACATGGGTAGGCCTCCCACAAAAGGAGACCTTTAGGGAGGACTACTGTGAGTCTGGTTCTGACGGAGAAAGATGCTAGTAATGTCCCCATGCCGTTGAGGCTCTCAAAGTCCAGTGAAGTTATAACTCTGCTTCTGAGATGCTTTAAAATGAATCCTAAGCAAAAATTGTATTCCCAGAAAGCATTAAGAAAGAGAAGGAAAACTCCTTGTGCTTTGGAATGCTTTAGGTTCCCAGTGGATCTTTTTTGGGGAAAAGATTTCCTAGCACTTCTATACTATAACTGGGGACGAGCTATGTGGAGACAATACACTTTTACTTACTTCTTGGCTTTGCCAATATTTTCCAGAGTAGCCCATTACCAGAGTGTTAGGACTTGGCTAAAGCTCTCAGCAATTATCACGTGTGTGTGTGTGTGTGTGTGTAATCAGAACACATTCATGTGTGAAGATCATTGTTATGGGAAAGGTGTGGATGTCAGGAAGGGATAGCATGGTATGCTGCTTCAGTCTTCCTTTCTTCACAGTGCTCCGCTTGACACTATGATTGTTTCAGTAATTGCTACTAAGTAATTGCTATTCGGTATTAATTGGGCCTTTAAAAGACCAAGATCCTCTATGTCTTTTTATTCCATGAGTACTGAAGGTCTGTAGGTGGCATAGCCAGGCAGGGGTGAAAGATCCTTTGCCATTCTTCTTTCCCCTGGCAAACACTGGCATGACTTTGACAACAGCATCTCTGGTCTCCTGTGAGGGCTGCCCATTCATTAAAGGAGTCAGTGCCCTTTCTTCCATGGTGCCTCAGCAGGGGGAGGGGATTAATTCTCCCCCAGTGCCTAGCTCAGTGCCTCAGGCTTAGTAGATGCTCAGCAACACAGCACTCCTTACTGGTGCTCACCTGCCCTGAGCAGGAGCCTCCCGACTTGGCTCTTCTGCTCAGCAAAGTTTCTGTTCTCAGTGTTTCTCCCAAATGCACTCAACGGTTCCACAATCCCACAAAGGTCATATGGTCCATGGAGCAGGCATGTAATTTGCTGATCTCATGATTAGACATGCACACAGGCCTCAGTGCTATTAAAATGAACTCTGCAGTTGGCCTCTGGATCGCTTCCCCCTAAACAAATCTCCTAGGCACATGTGAGAGGGATTAGTGCTCAGATCACGCTGGCCTGCCACGCACTGTTATGGAATTCTTTCCTCTGTAGTACTTCCATGGCTCTGGGCAGCCAGGTGTCTGTGACCAGAGAAATCCAACTTGGTTCCAGGCGCTTTCCTTGGTTTGAAAACCCTCAGGTGAGAGGAATCTCACCCTTAAGTGTTGGTATGCTTTGGTTAGGCAACTCTTAGAAAGATTTCTTCCATATGTTTTTCCTTTTTTTTCCCACTAATTTTGTTCCTTTGTTGTCCTGGCAACTAGAATAATAGTCTTCAACGTCTCTGTTTGTATATTCCTTCGAGAATATTTTATCACGAATCTTTTCCAAGAGTGCCTGCCTCATATGCCTTGCTTATCCTTCAGTGTCTTCCTTGGGTTGACTATGTGCTCTGTTTTCCATAGCTGGGAGACAGAAAAATGGGAGCATGATGTAACCTGCCTCAAGGAGGAGAGGCAGGAGGCCTCAGCCAGTGTGGGGCACTGGGCCTCTGCCTGTCCGTTTCCTAGACTGACTGGACTAAATGCTTTTTATAGATCCGAATTATGGCAATCCTAAACCAGAATTGGGTGAGGGCTTGTTGTTATTTTCTTTTCTGTGATTCTTCTAAGAATCCTCCCTACTATGCACAAGAATTTTCTGATTGTCACCCTCTCATTGACAATACTGTTTTTCATGTGCTGAAATACATCTCCTATTGTACCTCAGTCCTCGGTTTTCAGAGGAGGTCAGGTGTACTGCTGAGCCAAAGCAGGGTACCTGGCCAAGGCTGGCTGTGTCTCTAACCACCGCTTCTCTGTGATTGGAATGGATGTCACAGAGGCTCTTACTTTGCTCTTTAATGGACTCCTGCGTTTGTCCCACACTAGTAGAGTTTGTATCTACTCCACTACCCCATCCCCATTTTATCATGTATCTACAGAGGATTCAGGGAATCCTTAGACATGTCCAAGGAAATGAGTCATCAGGAGGCTTCTGGGATGACGGAGTAGCCACACCAGCAGGCAAGCAGTCCTTCATAACTGACTAGAGCCAGTTTTGACTCTGGAGTCATTTGGTTCTCCCTGTGAGGTGGTCAGAGAGGGTTTGCTGGCTATGCATTTCAAAGCTTCACTCAGTCAATGCTTCTTGTGTCACAGGTCAGTGTAAACATGCATTAGATAGTCTTCTCCCTTCATGATAGCATTACAAAAGGGAACTGTCAAGTAGTGACAGTGTCTTCTGGGATTTGACATGAATGTATTCTTATGATTTAAATTACAATCTCCTTACTCACTGATGATGTCACACCAGGTAGTAATATGCTGAAGTACTTCTGTATTAGAAAGTAAACATCTGTTGTCTCAAGTTTTCTGTGTGGCCAGCCACCATAGCCTCTCTTTCATTTCCCCCTAGGAACCTAGCATGTCCCATGATGAAGGACAGTGGGCAGCTTCCAGCTGCTGCCTCCATTCCGAGAGCTGCTTCTGTCTGTAGATGACTTCTCAGGCTATAGCTCTTGTTTAGAAACATCACACACATTACTGTCAGGTCAATGTAAATGATGACATCAGTAATCCTTTATGGAGCTCCCACTCTTTGTTGGGGACCACCCCATAAACCCTGGAGACAAGAGGCCTTGCCTTCCATCTGTAGGGCCTGGCATCCACAATTGTTCAATAAATACTTCCCTGAAGGGAATGAGCTCATTCCGTCCTCTCAGTTAGGTTTCAAACCAGGTGTTTTTAATTCCATCTTTTGATTCCTAAAAAGGAGACCAGAACAGATGCTGGATCCATGTGCGAGGCAGAAGAGTGAATGGACACTGAATTAAAGAGGATTGTGTAAGTTAATTAGGGCAAGAGGCCTGGCCATGAACTAAAGCAGAAGGGTCCCTTTAAATCACCATTAGCGATGAAAACACAGTTTTCTACAATCACACTGAATGGTGCTCCCTACAGGAAGTGGAAGGAAGCAAGTGATGTGACTGAACAGAGAGTAGGGCCAGCTATCACATGTTCTACCTGATCTCCTATTGACCCTATGTGGGCAGGCAGGGGAGGAGACAGCGCTTTTCCAGAATCACTATGATTTCTAATTAAGGTAGCAACATAGAGCTAGTTGGAGACCTTTGACATATTCGATGATTATGTATATATATATATATATATATATCTTGACAACCATAGGAGAAATCTGCTCAGAGCAGGAACTTGGGGCTCAAAGGGAAACTTCCTTAGCTTCAGACTTCTGTGGGACTCAGTTTCATTTTCAGAATTGTACAGAGATGAGAAGCAGAAGCCCAAGGCTATGCTTTAGTAATTAATGTTAATAAAGCTCATTAAGATGTAATAATGTTCACCAGCTTACATGAAACCTCCTATGTAGATAGGCATTGATATAAGGATTTGTTAACCTGGAAGAATCACTGCTATTTTATTTTATTATATTTTATTCTTTGGCTTCTGCTTTACTGGGTTTTATATATTTTCATCTTGTTTAATCCCTAAAAGATAGTGATTTTGGGTTATGGTAGGTTGGACCTCAGCTCTTCACACCCTTGTGGCTTACTAGGTTTGTGATGATAGAGAACTCTTCCCTCTCTGACTTTATATCTGGCCCTTGGACTTTTGGCCAGTGGGGTCTTAGGATCCTACAGTATCTGCATAGTTTAGTTTTGTCCCTCATGGATTGTTGTGAGGCATATCTCTTCCACTGGTGCAAGGAGAAAACAGAATGGTATGCAGCAAATCCATAGTCTGGAATCAAGCACTCCTGATCCCAGCTTGTTGGGATCAGGGTGGGGCTGTAACTACTAGCCGACCTGTGAACAAGAGGATAATCCTTTCTGATGTTGAAATTTTGAGATAACTTGTGATCCAGCAAGAACTAACCCATAATCTGAATTTCCAAGTTTGGGAAAGCATTGAACGAAGAATCTTGGATGGAATCACTGAAATAATGCTGGAGAGTCTGGATCTTAGCCTACTGCATTTCAAAGCTTCTCTGGAAAAGAGGCCTGGTGTATGTTTAAATAAAGTAATGAATGTGTCAGAAGCACGTCCTCTAAGACGTACAGCTCATGGAGGGGAGGAACACTGTGTTAGGGAATGCTGGTCAGAGGCTCACCTTTGCATTGAGAGTGGGATTCTCTTACATACATGGGAGAAACTCGATGGAAATATTCCAGGTACGCTGTCACCTGCTCCCAAGCCCATAAAGGATTGTATCCATCCTGGGTCATAATGGACTAGGTTGTCAGCAAATCCCTTTCCTGAATATTTAATACACTGAAGACATATTTAGATTTTGGGCAGGGAGCCTCCTTTTTCTTTTATTGTGAGGAGAGTTATTTTTGTTATCTCAATGTCATCTTCTCTCTGGAGAGTCTTGGACCATTATAGGCATAAGGAACCCAAGGGTGTTCTGTCCTTATACGGGATTTAGGAGGGAGGCCAAGGGTGAGTCATTCAATCAGAACAGTAATGTAAGATGAAACTCCTGGAAACTGAAACAAAGAAGTTAAGTGAAGCAAGGCAAGAAACTGAGGCTTGGTGGCTATGGTCAGATCAGCCCTCCAGGAAAGCCAGGACACATACAACGGGAGAGAAGAGGAAGGGAGA
Organism: Grammomys surdaster; assembly: GCF_004785775.1. NCBI lineage: Eukaryota > Metazoa > Chordata > Mammalia > Rodentia > Muridae > Grammomys > Grammomys surdaster. The sequence continues at coordinate 10,470,894 of NW_021604569.1, forward strand.
CGGGCAGAAGTGCCAGGTGCAGGGCCAGAGAACTCAGCATTATTTGGAAATGTGTCAATGGTTTCTGTTGAGTGGGCAGTGTCTTGCATGGACTACTGGTCACCTGGAGCATGCAGTTGAAGCCACCAATACATATCGTCACACTTGTAGACGTATCTACAATACACTTGTAGACACATCCCCAGTATTGATCTTAATTTGAAGGGATGATGATGGAGGTGAGGTTACTTCGTTAGTACTCAGGAAACAAGGTTATTTCTGTGTCCTCATACTGTGAACAGATTGACTTTGCAAACTTCTTCCTGAGCTATTCTCCTAACAAAATTCTTAAGTAAAGGTTGATAAAAATTTGTTCAGCCTCACCACAGTTATTTTATACTTCCTGACTATGGTGGTTTGATTAGGTTTGGCCCCCATAGACTCATGTGTTTGAATGCTTGGCCCAGAGGGAGTAGCACTATTAGGAGGTGTGGACTTGTTGGAATAGGCGTGACCTTGCTGGAGGAAGTATGTCACTGTAGGGGTGGACTTTGAGATCTCCTATGCTCAAGCTATGCACAGTGTGGCTCACAGTCTCCCTCTGCTGCCTTTGGATCAACTCTCAGCTTCATGTCTGCCTGCATGCTGCCATGCTTCCCACCATGATGATAATGGACTAAACCTTCGAAACTGTAAGCTGGCCTCAATTAAATATTTCCCTTTATAAAAGTTACCTTGGTCATGGTGTCTCTTTATAGCAATGAACCCCTGAGACAGTGGCTTAGTCTTGACTCACCTTTTATATGACTGTCTTCTCCCAAGGCTAACCAGAAAGATCCACTTGCCTAGTTAAGCGCTACATGTCAAAAATCTTCAGGAAGGCAGGTGGGCTGGAGCTACGTGGAGCCTCGCTTTCACATTTCTCCCAGGGGCTCTGGTTCTCCTTGGTGGCTCCTTTCCTCTTCAGCAGAAGGTGCTCGTGAGTCTCTGACAGTCAGCAGTGAGCTTGTTTACCATGTTGGTACCACCAGGAGTGGATCAGAACATACTCGTGATAGGTACGAATGCTGAGCTCAGTAAACAGGGTTCTTTGTTCCACATAGGCTATTGTGCCAGTGTGGAGAATGGTGAGTGGATGCCCCTCTGCCCTTAGCCTACACAACATACTGACCTGGATATGACTGTACCATTAACCTCAATGAATGGCTCTGAAAATTTTCAGAAGCTGTCAACCCATTCAAGCTAACCATCTCTGGCAGCCAGTTTTACCTCCTGAAGCTTTGCTCATAAATCCACAAAGGCTGTTGTCTTCTGAATTAACTTCCAACATTTCCAAAAACCTCCGATTTGCGTAGGAGGGAAGATATGAAACAGCATCATTTAAAATAGTGAAGGCAGCACCTGGAACAGCCAGGGGATGGTTTGTGGTCTTTGGGTATGGGGTGAGCATCTTCAAAAGAAAGCTGGTTGTTTGATGTGTCATTCCCAGCATCACAACCTTGGAAACTGTTATTGGTGCAAAAAGACTTTTAGACATCAGGGCTGGGCTAAGCAGGACTGGGTAGATATGTCTTCAGCGCTCTCACTGTGTATCTTCCTAACTCCTTTACCCTGTTTTGTGCCTATCTGAGCTCTCATGGTGCCTCCTGGTGGCTGTGCTGTATCTCTGACCTACTTGTTTTATTTGGGTGGGATTTTTATGTTTGGAGATGGTGCCTTGGAATGTAGCCCAGGTCATCCCAGAACTTGCCATGTAGCCCAGACTGACTTCAAACTTGTACTCTGTCAGCTTCAGCCTCCTAAGGGCCGAGACTTCATCTGTGTTCTGCCATGCCTCCTTCCTACTTTTCATTTTTATTTCAATAACTTTTTATTCAAAAAACTTAAATCAGAAAATTCATCCCCGTATCTATTGTTTTTAATGAAGGGCAAAAATAGATACCAGGGGAACACACTGTTAATTTGAGTCTTAAACCCTAAATTACAGAAGTGTCAACAAACATAGCTAAGTTTAATTTAAAAAGGCAAGGCAACTCAGAATTTTTAGCATGTTCCAACGCGTAAAGCATATTGCTTTGAAAAATTTGAAGTCTTTGTCGAGTGTTTTTGAACGGGTGAGCTGTTTAAGCTTACTCTCTTAGAATGTCCTTTGTCCGTTGTCCTTCTCTGAGGCCTTGTTAAGCCTCCTCTTTTGGTCAAGCTCAGTAACATGAGTTCTCTTCCTGTTGTTGTGATAAAATACTCCAACAGAAGTGACTTCATGGAGAAAGAGCTTATTTTGAGCCCGAGTTCATTGTATAGTGCATCATGGTGGGAAAGTGGAGGAACAGGCATACGCAGGAGGCAGCCGGTCGTACTGCATCCTCAGTGAAAAATAGAGAGCAATGGTTGCTTCCTCGTGTGCAGCTTGCTTTTTCCAGTCCAGGATTCCGTGCTAAGGGATTGGTCTTATCCAATCCAAAAATAAGATGGATCTTCCCATGTCAGTTAATATAATCAAGATACTCCCTTATACTCGTGCCAGAGGCCCATTTCCCAAGTGATCCTAGATCCTCTCACATTGACCATAGCCACTAACCTTCACACCCTGGGACTTGCAACACTGCCACCACTGACCTTTAGAGTCAAGGAATTCATCATTGGGGTAGGGTGTGGTCAATATGTTACGTGTTCTGCAGCAGCCCTGATCTTTATCCATTGTTCTGGGTTTACCTATCCCTAAGTTGGGATAGCCAAACACATTTCAGTTTGGCTACAATCTGACATTGACAAAGGACCTCAGCTGAGAACTACCTGTTTACTAGTGCTCCCTGGGCTTTGACATCGCAAAGGCTGTTTTGAATTTTGCTGGCATACTCTTGATCAACTGAACGATGAGGTTCAGATTGTCTTAGATGACATTTTAAAACAAGCACACCCGCAGACACACATGAACATGGAAAGTGCTTGCAGAGCTTGTCTTGAGGTTTATTCATACTTGGTATAGTATCATGGGAAAAATTTTAAAGCATCTTAAGAAGTAAAACATTAGTTATTCCCCAACAGCAATAGAGAGGGTGATATGGCTGAACGAATGTCATATAATCAGATTTTTAAAACTCTAACTCATCAATTGATGATGATAATATACTTTGGTACTGCCCATGTTGTTAACCTCAGCAATCAAAATGAGGTAATTATACTAATTACAAGCGTCTCAAAACCCTGCTCAGTGTCCTTGTGCATGAGAGGTAAGCTGTACCACAGCTGCTTCGTAAGGCTCCAACGCCCTGTAAAGGCTCCAGAAGCTCATTCTCGGGCCAGTAGTCACTGTGCCAGGGAAAGGAGAGGTAGAGGTGAGTCCATGGGCAGACTGATGGCCTTTCATTCAGGAATGGCTATGCATGCTGAAAGAATTGCAAGTGGCTGGCTGGGCCCGATGGTCTGGAACCAGAGATATAAGGGGCCTCGAAGCGCGGTGAGCTGTGACTGTACAAAGTGTTCTGGATGACATACTTGGTCCTCTACTGCAGCTGAACTGCTGAGAGGACATTAAAGAAAGACTCAGGAAGTGCACCATTACTTGGAGACCTCTACTGATAAACTGAGGTAACATTTCAAGGGACTCATGGGAGGCATATTTTATGCCCCAATGTCTTGATCTAACTTAGCCAGGCTAAGCGAGTAAAACGTGGTGACTGAGAGTCTGGTGATAGCAAAGAAAAGCTAATTACTGAACTAGAAAAGGATATGCCATCACACGTGAGTGCTCGCATGTAGGTGCAATGATCAGAGACATGGAAAAGGATAGAGAGTTTTGTTCTGCTTGAGGAAAAAAAAAGAAAGGAAACATTTAGAAAGCCAACAGATCTTTAAAAACAATAACCACAACCACAACCACAACAACAAAAACCATGTCACCAAGAACTGTTTGAAAGAATTAGACTCATTGTGGTCCTCAGTTTTTCCATTCTCTGCCCTAATAAAAGACAGCCTGCTCTCCAAATCTGCTGCCCCGTAATAATGAAACTATTCCACTACTATGCACTACCTCAGTAGCCAATGGCGTGTCAGCCTAAGATACTGCTCAGAAAGCGTTTACTATTAGATTATTACAGCAATAGAAAAGATGACGACATGCATCAGAGTAGCGGATGGACAAATAGGATGAAGTGTGGTAAAACAAAGGACAGACATTTGGCAAAGCCACAGAAAGCCTTGGGAGGCTTATGTGGTATAAAAATAATCACAGATCTTACAGACTAAACAGCACACCCATTCAACTAATTATGATCTTACATTGAATGACTTAGTGAAGATAAGTCGATAGGAATAGTTGATAAATGCCCACAAAAATTGAGTCATCGCTCAAAGCATCACTGAAATAGAAGAAACTTCGGGATTATTAAAAAAAAAAAAGTAATTCCAGGAAAATCAAACAAAATGTTCTTGGATTTGGCACTAATTAACTCTCCCCGAGAGTTAGTTGCTCAAATAAGATGTGTGACTGAATTGCTGGCAAATGTTTGCAAGCCTTCTAATATCTAAGGGCTGGAGCATTGTGACTATAATATGGCCAAAGGGGGAATATGAATCATGGTGTGGTCACCTACTGTTCTGTCTAAAGAGGAGGTCACTGAAGAAATACAATGACAAGATAGTAGAAAGCACAGATTCTGACTGGTAAGCACGTGAGTCTACAAAGCCCCCAGTAACACATGGAGGTATTGAAGGACGGTCCCTGCATTCACCATATTAGCCAGAAAGAAAAGTCGGTCAGTGACATCTGGAAACAGCTGCTTGTTTTTTTTATTAAAAGACAATGAAATCTCAAATTGTGTTAAATATAACCTGCTATTAGACTTACTATCTACAAATTATTGGCAGGCATTGGGGCTGAGATTACCACACATTGTCAGGAAAATTAGGTCATGATTAATAAACAAAAAGGTTGTTATGATTTAGACAAAAACATAACAGGCAGATCCTCAAATGGGCTAATGACAGAGGTGATGAACAAAACCATTTGGAATGATGGCTGTAGTTATTTGCATGTGTTAGGGCCTGAGTGTCCTTGGCCTATCTCACTACTCTTGAGGGGCTTTTCTTTAGGAAAAAGTTTGAGCCACCTAGATCCAGAACATCATCTGTAGATATCACCCAGAAACTCAAGCAAGGGCACTCCTATTTGACTGACACCTTGATTATTACTAATTCCACATGGTGCTTTTTCCACAATTTAACTTTTAGGGTCAACAAATTATGCCCTTCATATTCCTGGGACTCTGGTTCACAAAGTCTCACTTCTTTCATCTTTAAAATGGGAATGGCAACCATGCTAACCTATTTGTATTCTAAGGTGTATCTGAGAATAAAATCAGAAGTTGTATGTAGAATGACTTTTGCAGGGTAACTACAATTCATAATCTGGCTGGGTGGGTAGTTTGTAAGTCATTGTACATTTATTTTCCTAAAATATGCAATGCAGCTCATTCTGTTGAAACCTAGAAAACCTCAGTTGGTTTGTGGGCTGCCACCAAGGCTGGATGCAGAGATTTAGGCTGTAAATTATCTGAGTTGTCAGCTTTCATGGCCCAGGCTTTAGGCTTAGGAGTAAGTGCCAAGGTAAGCAAATGCTAGGTAACACTGTGGACAGGCAGTGGAGTGAGTGACTGGGAACATTACATCCAGGGTGGGACAGAGCTGAGTCTCTGGAAGAAGGCTGCAGTTCAAGGATCCTGTGATGTTAGTGCTACTGGCTCGGTACTTAAGTGACTCACTTATCCAAAGAGCATGACCCTACCAGAGGACGCAAATCCCAACATTTGCTTTGAGCAAGACTCTGGACCATGGGTGGTTTAATAACAACATTTACCATGCGAAGTGATTGTTTGGAGAATTCTCACATTTTCATTCTTGAGGGATCTCTGCTCTTGTGTGGTGGTTTTTCTGAGACTGATACTGGAGCAGAGATTGCTGGGTGCTCACTAACCCCATTTACTCCTCTTACTGAACCTGTAGGTCGTGTTTCCATTTCTTTACAGAGGAACAGGAAGAACTGTGATGTTGAGTTTCTAGCCCTGACTCATGAAGTCTCCCTGCTTGTATCTCATGAAACCCCTCTCCTGTTCACTTCCTAAATGACATTGACTTCCACAATAGCTTTAGAAGCTGCACATTGACAATAATAGAACCAGAGCATAGGAAGACCATGGTTATTGATTTATTCTTTGAAGAAACCAGAAAAGGCTACCCTGAAGTGTTCTATTGAGCTTATTATTTCAAAATAAAGCAATGTGGGATATGGTCTTCATAAAAGTTAGCCTTATCATTATTTATATGGCCATTTAATAGTCTGTGAAGCATCCAGTTATCATTTGGAAGAATTCAGAACTAAAAGACCATCACCATGCTAAGCCAGATGGAAACAACAGAATAACTGGCTTTAACAACCACTCATGCAACCTGTGGGTAAACTATAAGCCCTTACACCCATTCTCGACCCTGGGATTGACATTTCTTAAGCACATGCCCTCTCCTAGGACTATTGGTCTGGTCCAAAGAAGAGAAGAATAAAAGACACAGAACTCTTAGCATTCACAGTTCTCTCGGAACTTAGAAGTATGACTGATAACTTTCATGTTTCATCTGGATACTGCTTCTGAGGGGTCCCTGACACGAGGAATTACTGTATTATACAGCTCTCTACCTACTAACATAGAAATAAGTCGTGTCTACAAATCACATGTGATCTAGTAGGCCCATTACATATTTCTTTTCTTTTTTTTTTTTTTTGGAAGTCATATTACTGGCAAAGCCTCTCTAAAGCACCCTGGTTTTTGTTTCTGCTCAATGTATGTTTTTTTTTCCATTCCAGAAAGTTAACCAGGTTGCTATAGAAGGATGTTTTAGAGTCATGAGAAAGGTCACATGACACCAGTTTATCAAACCAGCTGGATCAACCTTTGGAAATTAAGAAGTGGCATTTCCAGGTCAGGCCTGCCTTCCCGACTAGCCTCTTCTGTCTGGCCTGAGTGCCTATGAGACTTCTGTTGTCTTATAGAGCATTTCCCATCAGTTATGAGTGATTTGGGTCATCAGGCCAATTGCAAATTGGCTCTTAATAAGGCTCCAAAGTCAGAATAGGTGATGACATGTGTCATTCAGTTACATAAAGAATGCAAATTTAATCTCTTATACTTATTAAAGGATCTGCCAATCTACAAATCTTCTAGGTCTTTGTTTTGTTGCCAAGTGGGATGAACCATGATTATAGCTTTCAACTGGGGAAAGCACCTTCAAATTAAAGGCTGTGTTGCTAAAGCCTTGAGTGTTTTAGGGACACTCTTTTGGTCTATCATAATTCTTCTTATGGACCGAATCCATAAGGTCAGAACTAAACAGCATCACTTTGGTTTAAGACCAGATCTCATAACCAAGATTACTTCATAAGTCATATTGTATGCATGAGTAACTCTGAACATTCTCCAGTTTCAAAAGTCAGTGATGTAGCTATTGAACAGACTAAGAAACTTAGAAGTAACATTTGACTGGTGTGGGTTATCAATGACCACAAGTATTCTCAAATGATAAATGATATTCCATTCTGTTGGCTGCACTATAGGCAGAAAACTGAAATGTTTTGCATGCAGAAGGCAAACAGGGGAAGCTTAGATACTAGCATTACAGAAGAGCTGGCCGTTCAGATATGAAAATTAAATGGAACAAAACATTAATTTAATATTATTTTCATTAACAATTTGACTTAAAATTTCAAGGTATTTTATATTATGAGCATGCCAAGTTCTATGTCTACCTATTAGTTATTCCATTATTTTATTTGACATACAATAATTCAGAGAGGTATGAGAAAGGGGAGTATTTTTAACAAATGAAGCCACAAAATATGGCCCAAAGTATCCTGTTATTTTTGAGGAAGTACAGAAAAGGTCAAATGGGCCATCATAGACCTGAAGCTGTCCAAACAATTTCAGAGAGTTCTGGGAAAATAATGGTGCACGCTCTTCATGAGTTGCAGTGGCAAGGAGTCCTTAGTCTCATAGGCAGGTGAGTCAATGTGATTCTGCAATTTGTCCTTTTTAAAGATTGTGAAATTGAGTGCTGATTAAATCCAAATGTTTAGAAACTGACCTGTACTTATCAGTACAAGCCTGGCTCTGGAAAGGAAAAACATGGCTGCCTCTTCACAATTTTATGGCTGAGTTGGGTTTCTAGAAGGGATAAAGATGCTTACAATGAGCTAAATGAATGTTTGTGAAGAATGAGGGGCCACAGTGAAGTATAAAATCTGACAATAGCATGGTGTGGAAAAGGTTGGGTCAATAATAGTACCTAGTCAGGATTATGCTTGCCATTGAGGTGGATGTCACTTTTCCTTAGTGTTTACAGCCAATTCTATACAGGATAGGTTTTCTCTTGGTTGAGAAGTAATAGAGCATAAGATAAAATGGTGTTTATAACAGCAAGAGGCATGGGGTATCTGTGTGTTGGAATCTCATTTGGACCAACACGATGTAATTAATATCTCATTTATTAATTTAAAATGATTAAAGCAGTAGTTATCATTGTAATTGAATGGACAGAAATGTCTCAAGGACATTACACACAGGAAGATAAGCAAAATGGGTCAGACTGTGACAAATTTGAGAATTATAATTCATGGAAGTGAGTCAGTTGTCAACCTGGCCACCAAGATCACATCTTCCCATCCTCCACACCCCATGGACTTCTTTGCCCTCGGCACTGGTTAGAAAACTGTGATGTTGTCTCTTAACCACAGAAAAGCGTTGTCTTCCATGCCTTACAGCTCTGCTTCATATGTTCACTCAGGGGGCTATAATTCTAGACACTTGACACAATCGGGAGATTGGGAAGCTCAAAAAGAGTTCAATAGAGCTCATGTTCACTTTGTTATAAAGTGATTCATGAGGCCAGATCAATCTGAGCTATGGAAAAGAATGAAATAATAATAGAACCTAGAATTTATAGGATGCCTTCATACTCCCAAGAGTATGAAATGTTTGCATTTGCTCAGTTTGATTTAGGTTAATATTCTCTCCATTAGCTAATGCAACACGGTGGAGGAATCCCATTTCAGAGAGGAGGAGCCAGGCAGAGAGAGGTGAGGCCACCACCCAGCACCTGATGCTCAGAACCAGTGTTTCGTTTGCCAGCTGTCTTCTCATAAATGCTGATGGTGCTAGTTCTTTTGAATTCCCCTCATAGCATCCAAAACACTGTACTATACACGGTCCTTTCTTGCCTGATTGTCCACGCTATTATAATCTCTGCCAATTGTATAATCTTTTCTCATAAAGATTTCTTAGCGAGAGACCAAGAATTAAAAGAATTTCTTTAGAAGTCTAGGAAATCATTACTGTCTACTGGAAGGGAGAATACCTTGGCTAATTGCTGTTCTGCCCCTTTGGAAATGTTGAAAAATCAGTAGCAAAGGCTTAGTTAAGGCTTAAAAGAAATACAAGTAGAGCAATAAGCCACCTGCCATGGCTGGGGGTGCAAGGGCAGTAAATCCAGGAGGTGGTTTTCATGTACAGTGTATAATTTGGGCCCTGACAGAGCTTAGATGAGGAATAGGTCTATATAACTATTGATCCACAGAGCTATCAGGGACATCATTTAAGTTGATGGCTTGTGTTGGTCCCTTAGGATGTGGAGTCAGCTTTAACCTGCAAGGAGAAAAAATTAAAGGTAAATGAAAAGAAAAGGGAAAGTCTTCTGTTCTCTCCCCTTTAATCAGAAACACTTCTAAATGACCTTGGTTTTTCAGCTACCATGGTGTTAACTTATTTGCCTACTTACTTATCTAATTATATTGAGGAATGCCTACCACTTAACATCCCATTAGGTGCTTACAAATATGTCACCCACACCTACTACTTGACAGTGATTATAGCCTAAGAGAGAAAGAGAAACAGGCCACCCTGGTCACAGTCTGTAACATCCACAGGCCAATGAGTCTCCCAGGGGTGGGGGTGGGGATGGAAGGATGGAGACAGAGACTCCAAGAAGAGTTAGTTTCCTGGCATCTCTCCCAGCATCTTTCTGTGTCTGGAATGGCAGATGTGGATATGCTTTAGGCCTTTCTTGGATCTGAAGCTGCAGATCCTTAAACCACTGGGCATATTACTAAGTCTTGACACTGTCTTCACATGAATCTAATCTTGGCCTCTCCTACTTTTCCTCTGAACCTTTGTGCTGGGCCACTGTATGAATATTCTACTTCCTCATCAGTCTGTCCCTTTCTTGGATTCTAAATGTGTGGCTGCTCTGTCGGTGACTTTGCCTTGAGCTCCTTTGGTAAATAGTCCACTGAGTCCTGGCCATGGTCCACAAAATACAGTGAATGCTTTCAAGGAAGGAATATCCCCTCTGACTTCACACCTTGCTAAAGGGTTAAAGCTACACATACCTAAAGGTTAAAAGGATAAAATATCTATGCGAATTCATGGCCAGTATTGTTCATTTCTTCCATCAATTCAGATAATTTGTAATCAATCCATGGTCATTATTCACTGTTGGTGGGAAATAAGATGCTGTATATTATGCCTGTTGACATACATACCCCTGGATGGCTCACAGTCCTTGAAGGTCAGAACAGTCTCTTATAAAATTTATTATTCCTCCAATATGTACCTGCAATGAATATTTGGGGCTATTTCATGCAGACAATTTATGAATTGAAATAAAAATGTTTTATATCATACATCATCTAAAAAGGGAAATCTCAGCTCCTATCGGTGCTCTGACCCTTTGTTCTTTTAGTTTTCCATCTAATCCTCTGACTTCAGGCCTCAGAGTCTTGTCTGGGCTTAGCAGTTCACAGCCCACATAATTTCAATGACCTCTCCAAATATAAAGATTGAGCTCATCTTGCCCCATCATTGAGTTTCATCTTGTCCCAGCGCCCAGTGGATGCTTCCACATGGTTGGCATCATACAAGTCTTTCCTTCAAAAAGTGCCCAGCTAGTTGCTCATCAGTGTTCCTTCTCCTCCTAATTATGTGCCAGCATTCTCCAAAACTTCTACCCATCTCTGTCACCTACCATCACCTACTTTAGTCTCTTACCCGAGATCCCTGGCTTCAGTTTGTTTTCTTTATCCCAGTATTCATCCTGTGTTGGAGGGACCCCTTTCAAACACAACTAATCAATCCATTTGTCTAACCTTAACACCACTGAGCGCCTTCTGTGCATAAAGAACCAAATATGCAATGATGGATGAAGTAGACTAGATTATCAACTGGGGTATCCAAAACCTGCAAGCACATGAGTAGAAAATGAACAGGCCTGCAGCAGTGTATATAGAAAGCATAAAGACATCAGGTCTCCAGCGAAATGGTGTGCAGTTATGCAGTATGCAGAATCAGGCACACACACAAATGTGTGTGTTAACAGGAAGGTGGGATTTACTTAAGTGTACTTACCACTTCCCGTGCACCACACTCTCCCTTTTCAACAAGGAAAGCAGGGCATAATTAGTATTATTTCTGTTCAGCTTCCTCCCATCCCAGCCCAGATCACGTGGCCAGTGCCTCTCCTTCTGTGCTGTAGTCTGGATATCTAGCTGCAGCTAATAAGTTTACATCTGAAGGCACCTTCCACGAACCTCATTTGGATACATTATTGTGTCTGCCTTGTGTTAAATTTCTAGAAGCTATCTCCTGGCAGAGGCTTGGATTAGGTTTAGCTTGTTCTTCTAAAACGTGAATAAAAGTGCCTAACTGTAGAAATTTAGCTGTATACCCCAAATTTTCTCATCTATCATTTGTTGTGGCAGTAAAAGAATGGTCATTGCCATTCACATTGAGTCTATGAGGATGAAATGACTTGGTATTGTGGCAGGATACAAAACTGGAAGGCCTTGGGATGCCTGGAAAGAAGATGAAAGCAGAAACGTGCATGTAAAACTTGTCATTGTGAGCTATCAGGAGAATGAAAGAAAACCAGTGTGGCTTCTGAGAAGGGCGGTCACAACAGGCGAACAGACCTCAGGGCGGAGTGGACACGAACCTTGCATATTCTTCTTCAGGCAAAAACCAGCAGCAGAGGAAAAGACAGCATACTGTTCAAAAATCACAACATCATCAATATAATGGACATTTAGAAAAGTCCAGTACATTCCGCCTCCTTAAAATCATAATAGCACAGCACTTAGGAGAGTAAACACTGCCCAGTGTGGCGGTCAGTGTGGTTCTTGTTTGAAAGTGAAAAAGAGCTATTTCTGCCACTGGTTCCTAATAGGGGTGGAAAATACCACCCTAATCATCTCAGATGCCATGTAGTCAAAACCATGTGGATTCACTCCAGCTAAAGTGTCACACTTGATAGAGGGGCCATAACCAGGGCTGAATTTGGTGGCACTTGTTTGACATCCCCAAGGAGAAGTCTGGATTTTGGAAGGGGTGAAACTGGTAAATTAAATGGAAACACAGTGAGACAGACCATCTCTGAAACCTAGGACATGATGAAGTCTTACATTTAAAAATTACTGTATTCTTGAGGAAAGTTCTCGTGTACCCTAAGCTGGGCTCAAACTTGTGACACAAATGAGCCTGACTTAAATTCCTGACTTCCTTGCTTCCACTGTCGAGCACTGTGATCACAGGCGTGTGCCACCACAGCCAGCTCACATGGATGTCTTCAAGGACAGTATTGATCTCTGTCATTTTTCAAAGGTACAATAGTGTGTTTTATTTATATAATCGACCTGGGAAGGCACAGTGCCTGAAGCTTCTGCCTGAGCCTCATCGTGACAGTGGCTCTTACCACAAAGGACGTAATAACTTTGCAAGCAAGCAACTACATACGTGAGAGTAGATAGACTTTTGCTTCACTCATGTATCTGTACCTGTTGTGAGCAAGATGGGGCTCAGTATACTGTTTATCAGTGGATTCCTTTAAGTTTCTAATATTTTAGTAGCCCACCAAGTGTAGTTAGTGCTGCTCGTATGTGTATGGGAACAGGGCCATCCACTGGAGCAGGGGCCACCTACCTGGGTCCAGAGTCCTATAGAAAATTGACACCTCCGCCCATCAGCTATCAACTGCTAATAGCTCCTCAGCTAGGGATGGAACTTGTGAGTCTCTTCCCCATCCTTGCTGGTCTTCTTAAAATACATGGTATTTTTAATATATTCCTTGAGAATTTCACACATGCATGTCTATATTTCTAACACATTCATCTTAAGATTTCAACCACTATGATTTGCACTATGACCAAAAGCAACTCGGGAGGAAAGGATTTTCATCTTAGGCATATGGTCCATCATTCATGAGAGTCAGGGCGGGGACTCAAGGTGGGAACCTGGAGGTGGGAACTAATACAGAGGTCATGAAGGAGTGATTACTGGCATGGTCCTCTTGGCATGCTCACTTCCTTGCACACCCCAGAACCACCTGCCAGGGACAGCACCTCCTACAGTGGGCTGGACCCTTTCATATAAATCATCAGTCAGGAGAATGCTCTCTGCAGGCCAATCTAGTGGGGACATTTTTTTTCAACTGAGGTTTCCTCTTCCCGAATGACTCTAGCTTACGTCAGGGTGAAAAAATATGAGCTAGCACAGGAACTTATGGCTTCCAGAGAGAGCATTATTTCTCATGCTAGATAATTCCACTTAAACTTGTATGTGTGTGCGTGTGTGTGTGTGTGTGTGTTAGGATGTTTATAAAATAGGTTTTGTATGGCCTTTAAAGGTGTTCTTAGTTTTATTTACACCTCTTTCTCCTTCTTACACTGCTCTTAACATGTGTGCCCAGATAACAAGTCAACCTTGTACTCTAGAGTCCTAGAAAAGAAGGTTTGCACATTTTCCTCAATATTACTAGAGAAAGGGGTTATAGTTCTCTCTGGGGAGGGATTAGCAATACTATGATTAAGTATGTTTATCTCAATGTTACAGGGTCCTGCCTTTTGACTCTCAACCCCTCTTTCTGTAAGTGGTTTCTGAGTTAAAGACAAAATGGCGTAGATTCAGAAACTGAACACAGAAGCCATGTGTTTTGTTGGGGTTTCTACCCCCAGCTTCCTGATTATCCACCCATAATCCACCCATCATTGGTCAGCTGCCCATCTACTGTGCCCCTAGCTTGCCATGCTCTGTTAACCATCTATCTCTTCATGAATTGGCCATTCCTTACTGCCTAGTTTTGCAGTTACTTGAACTCACTGTGCTCACAGTAGAATGTATGTTTGTGTTTCCCTTGAATTCCACACGTTGGAATCCAAGTGCTTAGTGAGATGAGAATAGGAGGCTCTGTGTTTAGGAAGTAATTGTGTTATGAAGTTGGATCTCCTGGAGCTGAGATTAGTCCTCTCACCTTTTTCTGTCTCCTGGGTCTCCAGAGAGACAAAGCCTGTCTATGAACTAGGCAGTGGATTCTTGTCAAACAGTCTCTTTTGGCACTATGGTCTTGAACTCTAACCTTTATAATGGTATTAAATAAATATTTGTTGTTTAAGATACTCAGCCAGTTCCATTTTTTGAAATGACACCCATCCAGGCTGATTGTGTTCTTCTTGACTCTGACAATGAAGCATCATCACCACCAGAGTCATCAACTCCATTTTGACGAGTAAGACACTAGTCAGTGCAGTAACATCTCCTTCCCTGAAGCCTACTTTGTGAAGATCTTCATCACTATCCCCATTTCTATTTTATTGCCTTGGTAAATGGGGTGTCTTCTACAGCAGGTCATTGTCCTGAAAAGTGCTTGCACTGTGTAGCATTTACATTTGTATAACAACTTACCCAGTCTGCACCTGTCCAGGCAACTTTGGAATTTCTACTTACCTTAGTGTAGTATCTTTCAAGAGCAATCTTAGCTCAATGTTAGAGCTACTGCTTGGGCCAGGATATAATGTCCTGTATTACAGGACAGTGCTCCCAGAGTGAGATTTCTTTACTAGACCCAATTCTAGCACCCTAAGATCCAATCCCATGCATACCTTCCCAGCTTCCAGCATAATAACTTTGTTCTGTCAAGCATCCTGGACTATTTGCTGTTTCAACACATTAGCAATCCATTGTGCTGTAACTTGATTGTGTTGATGTCAGATGCCTGTAGGCTTCTCTCTCTTGACCAGTAGGTTGAAAAAGAACTTCAGAGGGATTGTATGTTGCCATAAGAGACAGAGACCTCTTCATCAGCTTCAAGCAAGGGAGTAATCTGCAGTGTCAGGGATCAGTGAGGTACTTCTGTAGACGACAGGTTCAGACAGATCTGGAGTAAAGGAAGGAACAAAACACATATAGCCATGGGTGTTCTGCTTAGAACCTGGGCTTGTTTTTTGCATCTTGAGGACTCATCGATGACTTTAGCTGGGAGAGCAAAATGATCAGATTTTTGTTTCACTTAACTGTCTGCTGCAAGGAGATGTGATTCTAGTTGGAGACAGGTGAGAGGAGAATCAGGGTGGACACTCTGGAGGCTGCTCTGAGAATTCAGGCAGAGCTCTTGGTGGTTTGAACTAGGTTGATGAGAGTGAAGACCAAGGGAAGGGATGGATGGAGGAGAGCACGAAGGAAGATAATGGTGTCCAAATCAAGGACAACATTGTGTATAGTCACCAGGAAGAGGAGGTTTGGAGGTGAGAAAAGGAGTCAGTAAGATGAGTTCCATTTGGAATTTGAATAAGTCCAAATCATACTTGAGCAACAAGTGACTGTTGTTCAATACGAAAGGTGTATGGGAGATGTGACTGGACTAGATATCACAATAAGACCTGCTGGGAAGGCAAAAAAGGCAAGGCCTGCATTTATGTCCCTGATCACTCATCTTTCAGGTGAACCAGTTGGCTTTCATAGTTCTCTTTCAGCTTGGAAATCATCTGGCAGGAGGTGAAGGGTTGAGGCTCAATGTCTAAGACAACATCTTGAAAGGACTCTGCAAAAATAACTGTTTTTGTTTTGAGGTCAATGGAATTAAGTCCAGCACCAACTTGCTTCTGTGTGAAGAAATCGAAGTAGGGAAATGAAGACTAGGGAGGGCCTGGGGATGTTCTGCACCCAAATCCCAAGGGAAGGAAATGAGCTCAGGGATGTAGTTGGGAAGGGCATGTAGGCCCAAGGGATGGCAAAACAAAAATGTCTTTTGAAATATGTGAGTGCCATTTGACCGGGCTTATTGGAGCTTGAGAAAGGCGTAAAAAGCAAGAAAATGGCTTCATCACATCATCTGATGGTGATCTACAGCACAGGGGAAGCAGACGGCAGTGATGCAGACACATGGCATTGAGAAGGATTGATGAAGAAGGCCTGAGCAGAGGAAAGAGCTGGGTGTTCGGCTGAGGGAACAGTTGCCCAAGATGCTAAGTACCCGGTGTGCGCTGCTTACAGCATCATCATCATTGTTTCTTTGTTTGTGTTGTTGTTTGTTGTTCTGTGGTGTTGGCTGAAAATGCACATGGCATTTTGGGGCTTGCGAGCCAATGAATATCAAATGTGGAACAGAACTGAGAGTAACTGGACCTGTATAAGATACTGTGCCCGTGGAAGAAGGGATTGCTATTTAAGCTGTTTTGGTTAGAAAAATATTCCTTTTGATTAGAAATAGGAGCAAGAAGAATCCATTTTCTTCAATTCCCCTAATCAAATAAGAAAATTATTCCTTTTGGTTAGGAACCCTTACTTACTCTTCCCCACTTAAAATCTCAAAGGGGTGGCTGCTCAGACAATGTAAGGTGTGTTTACCTCTCACTCTGTCTCCAGGGGGAACTATACTCCGTGAATGTGGAATCTGAAAAATGTATTCCAGGTAATTTATGACAGTGGTATTCAGATTTCATTGTACGTCTTAACTGGATCCACTGGGAACTAACGGGCATGTCAATTATTCTAAAAATCTCAGTTTGAAGACTGTTTCATTGCTGCAGGTGTCTTTGATGAATCAGTGGTGCCTTAATACTTTGTAGACGGGAACAAATGTAATTTGAAGGGAATTTTCATGGGAATCCAGGAGTTGGAAAAGGGGCCATCCTTCTGTGAGGTTTTATCAGTTGATACCCATGCATGGGCAGCCAGTGGGGGTGAGGTAGGGTGTCAGCGTGATTTCTCCATTGTATTCACACACATTCATGCCCCTGTTTTTGCTGTTAACACAATGAATAAGATTTGTCTTCTTGGCTTAACACAAAATTCCCTGAGGCTGAGCTGAAAAGCTCAGATGATCGTCTCTATATGTTGTTCCTTATCTCCACCACCTCCAGGCTCCTGACTAAGCCCAGTTTCCTCTTAGAAGAGTGTGGCTGCCATGTGGTACTGTTCACAGATAGTAACGCCACTCTAGTCTCCCTCCTCACTCCTCTGGTTCTCAGGGTGTCCTTACCCCATGGCTTGTTTTTGTTGTTGATCATTCCTCTGTTTTAACAATAGTGGTGCCATGCCATCATCATGTTAAGATCATTACGTGGACCCTGTCACCTTTAAAGGATGAATTCCCCTCCACCAGGGCTGCTGAGCCTCTGCAAGGCAACATGGTTGTCCTCCCTGTCTTTTATCCTTGTCATTTTGGATGGACAAGCCTGGGAGCTTCATACCTGTGTTGATTCATTCGTTCCTCATCTTTCTTCCTCCTACCACCTGAATCTCCCAAGTCAGATGTGTGGGCTGTAACAAGTTCCCCAGAGGAGTGACCCCCTTCTCTCAAAGGTGGCTCGGCAACATTTCTACATGTGGTAGGCACATGGCTACATAGTCTGCCTTTGCGTGGGATTGGATGCTGATTGACAAGGCACCAGTGGCAACTAATTTCATATTCCCAGAGCTCAGCTCGGCTCTGCTCCTCACAGGTGGCAAAGGCTGGACTGTAGGCCTGGAGAAACTGGGAGCATCTGGGTGAGTTTTCATATTTCATGTTTCTCTGATGTATCTGAGAGGCCGGGAGGGAAGATTGTGGGTGGTACAGCCTCTGGGGTGTAAGCGACACTCTGAGAGCATTCCCTCCCTCCTCTGTGGCGGCTCCCTGATCTAACAGGAACAGAGGGCTGCATAGAAAATGCCTACACTTTCAAGTCTATCTGATGTGCTTGGGGACTTGAGCAAGCTGGTAGAAAGACCCCCAACATGGAAGTAAGAGAAAACCCTTAAAAATATCTGAAGGCTTATTAAAATAAACAGGCCCGACACAATTTTTCACATAGCTACACAGGCATAACCCTCATGCCTGGAAATCCTGGGGACTCTATGAATAACTGAGATTCAAGAGAGAGGCTTGGAGGTTTGCTGATGGAAGCAAGCTATTCTTGTGTAGTTCCATGTGCTATAACCTCCTCTCTCTCTATGTCACTGTTAATCAGACCTAAGGTATATTAGATGACATTTTATTTTGAAGCACTGTCTCACTATGTAGACCTGCCAGGCCTGGGACTCACTGTGTAGACTAGACTGGCCTGGAACTTATAAAGATCTGCCTGACTGCCTTTTGAGTGCTGCGATTAAAGGAGTATGGCCCTGTGCCCAGCCCTAGGTGTCAATTATTTTATGTTCTACCAGGAAGGTAGTTCATCTAGTTCTTTTTGAGTCAGCAACACTAAATGACAAGCCAAATGTGTCTTTGAATTCTCTGTGGTGGGCTCACAGACATCATTTGTTCTGCCTTCCCCTACCGGTGATTTGGTGTGACCTTAGTCCTTCTATGTTGTCTTCAATGCACTTTGGAAAGGTAGATTTGTCCTCTAAGCACCTGAATGTGCAAATCCATGTAAGAGAGAGTGTCTGTATTTCAAACAACTAGACCATACTGAACCTATAGAATTTTGGCGGTGTTCTAAGTTAGGTTACCCTTCTCCCAGTCACTGTGAGCCCCCATGCCCTACAATTTCTGTCCAGGCTGCGCTATGGTACCTGCTCAGTGTGTGCATCTTGGGAAAAACCTCTTTGCAGTCTTTTGTTTCTGCTTCCCCACAGAAAAACTTGTCTGACTCTCCTTTCTTTAGGTCTTCACTGGTAGCTAAGTGGTTAGCCTGGAACTGAATGGTGGCCAGCTCATAACAGCTTAGGCTCTTCTTCCTGTGGGGTGGAATCAGGGTTAATCATGACAGTATTGAAGCCCTTTAATTGTAAAAATTATATTTGATCCAAGGATGCTATCACAGTTTCTAAATCAGATTATATGCATGGGGTCTATTCTCAGGCTGATAGACGGACTACAGATACCAAAACCTTCACCTATTCGTGCATTCCACATACAATTATTTGATCAGAGCATATTTGCTTATGGACCTTAGAAACTCCCAGAATCTTTCTAACCGATCTCTTATCCCCACTGGCTTTGGTTGACACAGGAAAGAAGTCTATTCTCCAGTAATTTTCCCAGTCTGGACTGCAGTTAACTCCCTTTCATCAGAGACCCCTGGATCTACTATATCAGGGTAGCAAGAAGAGTAAGACATACTCAGAGGTATCTGGCAAAGGGACCTTGTCAGCAGCAGCACTGGGAGGGTGCTTTGGAGGGTGGCACGTGCTTATGCCATTTGGATTTTTATGGGCAACCCATATGGAGATCAAGAGAAGCTCCCTAGTTAAGAGGTGAATAGAAGGCAGACTCACGGTTCTGTCTGTGACAGTGTTGAAGAATGGAAGGGAATGATCTCCTGTCTCTTGAGAGTAGCCACCAAGGGCTAGAAGTATTGTAGAAAGTGTGCTCACCTGCTAACTCTGTCTCCATAGAGATCAAGAAAGAAACGAAATTAGGCTTAGTGATCAGAGGTTTCACTGCACTGCTGCCTGACTCTGCCTGCACACACGCTGAGGCGAGACAGAACTTGATGAAGGAAGCATGACAGCAGGGGAGGCTGCTCACTTCATGGGATCGAGGCCAGAGCAAACATACACAAAGCCATGGCCCAGGAACACAGCTTCTCCCATCTGCTAAAGATTCCATCACATCCAAGGAGTTAGTGCCAATGGCTGGGCGATAAGCACTTAATACATAGCTTCAGAGAACACTCATAATTCAAGCCTCAACAATGCCCATTTTACAGATGAGGACTAGAAGCCTGGGGAGGTTCAATAAAGTGTCTGGAAGAGATTTATGGTTGACTTGGTGCCAGGATCACACTACGCAATGAGCTTGCAGAATGGGTGTGCTGATCACTGCACCTTCTCTCCAGTCACTGTCACACTGGGTACAGTGAGCTAATCTCTCAGAGAATCATCATAGAGGAGGAGGAGAAACATTTCTAAATTTCTTGATCAGAGCTCACTGAGTTCCCAGGCTGGCACACAACCACCTGTAGTGGGCTGGCTGGGTTTTTTCCTGCCACGCCTGCCCTCTACCTCGCCCCCTGTTCCATGGCATGAAAAGCACAATCATTGTAGTAAAGATGCTGGCTGATGGCTGTGGCTCACAGAGGACCTGCGTTTACACTGGAAGTCCACCTAGTTTTGGATCATAAAGCAGAGACGGACTCTTCAGTTTAAGAGGGACATGTACTTATGTCCCATGGTCACAGGCAGTGCTAGTGGATCAAGTCAGGGGTTCTAGTCTGCCCTATCACTTCCCTTTCACCACAGAGGCCTCCTATTCATACTCCTCTCATGCCACAGTGTCCCCTTTTCTGCACTCCCAGCCTTTTTGTGTTCATTTTATATAACTTCAGTAAGGAATGATTTAATTTTAGTGAATGTTAAAGTATAAATTCTGTGAGCCACACATGAAATCTTTCTTTCTTTCTCTCTCTCTTTCTTTCCTTTCTCTCTCTCTCTCTCTCTCTCTCTCTCTTTCTTTCTTTCTTTCTTTCTTTCTTGTAACTTTAATGTTTTTCAAAATCTACTTTTAAAGATTTTTCTTAAATGCTTTAACCTCTCTTTTAGTCCACCACCCACCAGAGTGGGAAAGAAAGGATATGGGGGAAGTGGACCTGTTTAGAAATGGTTCTTTGGAGCAATTCCTATGTGTGTTATCTGGAAATTGGCAGTTCACTTCACAGGTCAGTGGCAGCTTGAAAAACACTTCACGGATACACCAGCAGTCCAGTTTGGTAGTGTCAGGATAGCTAACATGAATCAACAGAGGTGGTGTGACCTAGGAGAGGCAGCCAGTCCTCAGCTTCAGCGTGAGTCAGCAGGATTGTCTGGGGTTGGGGGGGTGTTCTCAGCTGTGCCTCTCTCAGCAGAGTGAAGATCAGTGAAGACGAGAGACCCACAAGCACTCCACAAGTAGCTCTGTAAGCAAACCAAGTTCCCAGTTTCTATCGTTGTCCCTTGAGTCCTATTTGTATCCCTCCAAACATCACATGTCCACCATGGGTCTTGCCTCAGCTGACATCACTCTGCCAATCAGCCTGAATCCACAGAAGTGACAAGAAACGGCAGAACCCTTCCAGATGTTTTTTTGGTGTGTTTCTCTCTATGGAGTCCTAACAAGTGCAGCTCAACTATGAAATGTAAGGTGGATCAATAGGTACATGTCATTAGTGAAGAATCCTTCATCACATGCCCTTTCACATGCTTGCTTCAGCAAAACATCCCTTCACCTGCGTCCGCTTCAGAGAGACACTCCTTCATGTGTTTGCCCCAGCAAAACATCATCAACACAACTGACTTTCCAAAGACCCCTTAAGTTTCCACTTCTTTCTTTCTTTCTTTCTTTCTTTCTTTCTTTCTTTCTTTCTTTCTCTCTCTTTCCTTCTTTCTTTCTTTCTTTCTTTCTTTCTTTC
>NW_021604569.1:10492951-10523996 GCF_004785775.1 Grammomys surdaster
CTCTCTCTCTCTCTCTCTCTCTCTCAAAAAAAAAAAAAAAAAAAAAACAAAAAAATCAAAACAGAAACAAACTAAAAAATCAATATGACAAAAGCCTACCAAATTAAAAAGTGCACATACATTTATATAAACAAAAAACATAAAACAAAAAAAATCTCATGGAGTCTATGTTGTATTGGCCAAATACTAGGCATACAGCCTACCCTGGACTGTGGTTGGTGTAGCATGGGTTCATATTCAAATGAATATTTTCAAGCCTGTCTTCAGGACAGCTGCATCAGAACACTCATGGGACATCCTAGGATCCTTCCTTCATCTTCTGCTTGTCCTTGGGTGATACTTGTGCTCATGGATATGGGGACTACCTGGTCAAATGTCTCCCTGCATCAGCAGCAGTTGACTAGATGGAACTTTCAGATAAAAAAGATTTTGGTTAATCTTTTATGAGATGGTTTCTCTTTTCCTGCTATTTTTCTTTTTTTCTAGATATTTAGAATGACATTTAAAAGCAATAAAAGAAAAGAATAATACCATTTTGAAAGACATCAGTTTCTTTGTCCTCAGAATTTGGCAAGGCTTCTATATAAGCACATGAAACTTGTTTTCCCTAGACATACAAAATTGTTCTAATTGATGAGCCTTGTGAAATTGCAACGGGCAAATGCATCTGCAAAAGGATGCAGGCTCTCCATGATGCATACCTCTCCAAGAGATGCAGTGTGGTAGCAGGCTCACTGTGACACACACCTTTGGGTAGAAGCAAAGAACAGATTTGGGAAGAATCTTTTGTTGATCTAGTTTTCTTTGGAATGAAGTTTAATGACCTTTCTTTCCCGCAGATCCTCAGGTTCCCCCCCCCACAAAAAAATCTTTCAAATAACATTTCTATTTGTGTGTGTGTGTGTGTACCATGTGAAGTTCAGAGGACAACGTGTATGTGGGTCCTGGGGATGAAATTCAGACCACCAGGCTTGGTGCTAGATGCTGTTTCCTACCGAGCCATCTTATCCCCTGGTCCATTCTCAGTGTAAGTCCTGAGATGCATTTTCCTAAAGCAGGAGGCAGTGCTGTAGCTAGGAGCCTGGGGATCAGGTGTAGCTTCCTCTTAACTGCTGCTGTGTTTTCTTGCTTTCCTCAGTGTGTGCCTGTATATCCAGGCACGTGACCAGCTCCACATGACATATGTCCAGTATGAGTTTTATATGTCTATAAAATAGACACTGTAGCAAAGCATCCTCAAGGAAACTGCAGGGTTCTTTCTTTTTGAACTACACTTACAAATTTGTTGATAAACAGGCATTCCCTTGAATTGAGAAGTTTGAATTTCTGCCAGGAAGGTATAATCAAGGCTGGTCAGTTGTCTTTCTGGAGCCCCGTTTTTTTCTTTTAGAGACAAAATTCAAATGGGATTAATATTGCAGTCACAAAAAAATGGGTTCTTGTGGCTAAAAGTAGACGTAAGAATCTGAATTTAATTTTATAGCTCATATGGTCTGGTGGTCACACTGAATCCCAGAAAGATAAAAAGGATTTTTCTAAAGTCTTTCAGCTAATCGGCATCAGAGCTGGTGAATTAAGTGTCCAGGCTCCTGGTCCACTGCTCATCCCAGAGCAGTTCCAGAAAGGGGCCCTCCTTGTCTGCATCAAGTCTTTTTATCATGCTTATGGCCGTGGCAAGGGGTGGAGAGTTCACGTGAGTGTCCAGGCAGCAGAGGTTTAGGTGAGCTGGTGTCCCTCAGGAAGGACACCTGGTGTTTTTTCCGTTTTTTCTTTCTTTAGGCAGACAGAAATGTTTTTTAATAACACAACTTGGCCATTGTATAAACCATACTGGCCTAGGATCCTTGCAAATTTTGATGTGCTAAAAATTAAGACCTAGAAGCTGTTCGTGTCTCAACCACTCACATTTGTTATATAGAATTCCAACTGGAAGATGTTAACGTGCTGCTCCAGCTGCCCAGCTAACGTGCTGCTACAGCTGCCCAGCTAGCCGCCCACTGGCTCGGCTGCCTCAGGCTCCACTTTCACATCTTGTCTGTCTGTCTGTCTGTCTGTCTGTCTGTCTGTCTGTCGTCTGACATGCCTGCCAAGACAGTTGCCTAGGAGAATAGGATCACTATTATGGTGATATTTCAAATATTAGAAGTTATATGCAAATTCCTCAGCTCTGACATGGATGTTATACACATCAAGAATACAATAGCCAGCTGGGCAGTGTTGGTGCACGCCTTTAATCCCAGCACTTGGGAGGCAGAGGCAGGCGGATTTCTGAGTTCGAGGCCAGCCTGGTCTACAGAGTGAGTTCCAGGACAGCCAGGGCTATACAGAGAAACCCTGTCTCGAAAAACAAAAACAAAACAAAACAAAAAAAAAGAATACAATAGCCATGGGAAGAAAAATGGGGGTGGGAGGGGAGATGAGAGTAAGGGGGAGGAAAAGACCACCATCACCCTCTCCTTACAGCTGTAACCCCAGCTGGCCACCTTGAGGACTGCATTGTTGATGAATGGCTGGGTGACTCTCACCACTCATGGGCCCAGTTACTTCTTCATTCGTGTTGGCCACAACTCAAAGCATAACATCCCTCTAGGATGTTTTACTTTTCTCGTTCCTTGTTCGTGAGTGGAAAACTCCAGAAAGGTGCAGGGATTACGCAATGACATAAACTTTTCCAAAGATTTAGAGAGCCAAAGTCAGCTGGGTGAGAAAACAAATAAAGAAAATACTAAAATAACATTGGGGGCAGAGGCCCCCATGGAACCTGCCAAAAAAGATACAGAGTCTGATTAGAATAATTATTTTAATTGAATTATCATTTTAAATCAATTAAAGTGAAGGATTTCAATGGAAGGATGCCAAATCCTGCGCATGGGATCCATTTGTTGGGCATCGTGTTGGGGCCCAAATGACATGCATGATTGCTGAGTGCGTTCATGCCCTCCTTTGTAAACACATGCAAACCTCTCACAATTGATCTTCACACCCAGGGCTGCAGAGCTCAGCAAGGTTGAGCCCTGTAATGGGATAACACAGGGTGATTATGTGGTTTAGTAAATATCCATATATTAAGGGCCATGTTTGAAGGCTGCCAGTACTAGACATGAGTGTCCTAGTCTTCCCCAGGGGAAAGATGAATTATTTTAAGAGTTATGGCAAAACAAGCCAGGACAGAAAAGATTAGCTCCTTCTACTTCCCCCCTTCCATACCAGGTTACCTTTGTAGTCCCTTCCAGGGCACTGGAAGTGCTTCACACAATCTCTGGGCCTCGGCAATAACGTACATCGAGAGGAGGCTGATTGCGCCGACTGAAATCCATCCTGGCCAAAGGCTGCAGCTGGTTCCATTTACATTTTGTATTTTTGGAGCTTGTGCCTGTTCCAGGGAAGGATGGGATAATTGATTTAAATCAAATTATGAAACATGATACTCTGAATTCCTAAAAACATGTTTCCTGGCACTGCCTTCAGTAATGGAGCCTTACAGGTACCGTGGAACGGGATGGCTGAGGCTGAGCCGCTCTCTTGAACCGTGTGGACGTTAATGTGTGTGTGCATATGTGTGCATGTGTGCATGTTCAGGCTCTTCCATTAGTACTTGGTCCGCGTTTGCCTGAAACCATTAAGTGGTGTGCTGTCCTTTCCTTATAGGTGAGAAGCCTCCCTTCCACCGTCCAGGAACAGCCCTTGATTGAGTAGCAAGCGTCTCAAGTTTCATCTCTGATCACAGAGCTAAAATTAAAGACTGTACTTTGCCTAAATGACAAAAGAAATAGATGAGGGCTCAGCAAAAGATGCTAATGACTTTAAGACTTAGCTGCATCACACATTCATTTCCATTTGGAAAGACAATTTGCCTCCTAGATTTTAAAAGCTGTTTTAAAACGGTTTCAAAATCAAGATCCTTAATGTTGCTTCGCTCCCATCTGTAGTCTAAATTATTTGTAATTAAGTGAAATAGCTTCATATAAATAGTAGACCTATGCAGCCTGGGAATGATTGTTTCCCACACAGCCACGCTTTGTGAATTGTCAGTAGTAACCGTGTCTTTGTAAAGCAGAGCTTGCTATCTTGTACAGAATGCTCATGTGGAGTTTGAGAATACGATGCTTGCCCAGATACTGCAGCCGGACTAACCAGAGTCCCCCAAACCAGTCAGACAACTGCCTTCAAGTTATCTCTCTGCAAGTGATGGCTTCTGCAAATGTGGGTCAGATTTTTAATCTCTGGTTGCCTCAGTTTCTTATTTGTGAAATGGAAAAATCAACTGAATGAAGAGCAGAAAGGAAGTAGGGTTATCCCTAGCATACAGGAAGGCTATTAGTTCTATTTTGGACTATGATTGAAGAACAACCAACACTCTCCCCAGTGATCTATAGCTTCTGCAGCATTTCCAGTCCTTTCTTTGGATGGCTTGTTGAGCCTTGCCAGACATACCAGGTAAATATTCTTGAAGCTTCTCTTCTCTTACAACAGCCCAGCCCAGCCCAGCCCAGCCCAGCCCAGCCCAGCCCAGCCCAGCCCAGCCCAGCCCAGCTCAGCCTGGGGCAGTTTAGGAAGGCAGAATGTTCTTCTAACCTTATACACTACATTGGGCTGTACATATCTAAGGAGGCTAACCTCTGCTCAGGCAAGATGCTGAAAGGTTGGGTCATTCTGAAACCCTAACTTGACGATATATATATGAATGAACTTAAAACCTAAGTGGGAACTCTTTGGACCAGAAGTTAATTTTGAAAACCGGTCTCTGGGTGTAAGGATGTATGCATAAAAGCCTGTGATTCCTCTGCCTTTGGCTTTCTCCCCAGCGGCAAATGTAGGTGTGTCTCTGCAAAGCGTTTCCTTTTTAAACGAGCCAGAAGTGATCATGATAGCAGTGTGGCATTCCTGGGAGTGCCTGGATGCTATGCTCAGTCTTGAGCCCCACCTCCTCATTCCAGATCTTGAGGCTATTAAGGCAGTCAAGGAGAAACTTCCACACATAGGCTAGTCAAGAGTGTACACACTTTAACCTTTTAATTCAACAAGAAGACCAGAAAACCCAACTCTTGAAGGCCAAAATAGTCATTAAAGCTAGCCTTTAGAATTATTATTGGGATGCATTTTGGTTTAATAGTTTCACATATTTAAAGTGGTGTGTCTAGAGGCACCAGTTCTCGATCCAATTCTCATTTCTACCCACCTCCACTACCAGAGTTGGCTCAGCGGTTAAGAGCACTGTCTGTTCTTCCAGAGGTTTGGAGTTCAATTCCCAGCAACCACATGGTAGCATAACCATCTGTAATGCGATCTGATGCTTTCTTCTGGTGTGTCTGAAGAGAGTATGTGTACTCACATACATAAAATGAGTTAATTAATTAATCAATCAAAAAAGCCAAGTACTCTACCCACATCGACAACTCATAGAAACCCCCTTTTTAACATTCAAAACTCTGTCCTCCAGTGTTCATCTCCATGTTGATAAAATAATAAGCTGTAGCTACTACACATTTAAAAATCCCTTTTAGATGGTATTTGTTGCACTCTCTTTTAAATCGCCACCACCTTACTTCCCTCTGTCTTCTCAGTATAGCCTTGTCAAGCGTTTTGACTAAGCACGATAGAGTTTTCACTACGAGGATATCGTACCCACTGTCAGTAGACCGTCATTAATGCGGTATGATTTTTCTCAGTGCTGTTCTCTTCTTGGTTTCTACAGACTTGTCTGCTCATTCCAGATTTTGCTGAATAGTAAGTAATTTTTCAAAAATTACAGAGGTTTATATTTTGCTTGTGTTCCATGTCTACTTGGGGCTAATAATCAGAGGCGAAGAAGGGACTATTTATTGTGGGCTCCTAGGGTCCTAAGTAAGAGAACAACAGTATTTCTGAGAGTAGTTGGTCTTCACACACCAGGGCAGGCACTGAACCTGCGCTGAGAGGTCCTGGGCTAGAAGCAATATGAACACTGTGTTTTTACTTATAATTCCTTAGATATGACTGGTACAATGCCTTTTCTACCCGTAGGGTACCTTTTGAATAGTGATTCTACCATGTGTCAAAACCAGGAGCAAGCATTTTAGATTACTGTTAAACTTTTTCTTAATTTTCTCCAGCTGATCTGACAGATACAGTTCTCAATTTTGCCCTCCCCAAATGTTTGCATTTATTATTTAATTAATTCTACTTAAAAAAATGAACAGCCCTTCCTGCACAGCTGTCACACTTATGGCTTGTTTGCACCGACTCATTACATTAGCTTCTTAAGACAGGGCACAGGGAGCTATGACAGCACCATGTCTGTTCTGCATTGCTGTCTTTCCTCATGTTTTCATTTCATTGTCTAAGTGGCTGGGCAAAGAATTCTGGGTTGAAAGTTACGGCTCCTCAAGATTTTGAAGTCATGAATCCAGGGTGACCCAGCACCTTTGCCCATGACTGGGACCTCACTGAAATCTCCTAAGAATTTTTTACTCTAGTGGGTGTGGGAGATGGCTCAACTGTGGAGGGTCAACTGGTAAAATATGTACAGGCAGAACGACCTGACTGAAACTCTCCAGCACTCACATAGAAGCTGTATAGTAGAGGCACATTGTAATCCTAGTAGGATTGAAGCAAAAATAAATGGACCCTTGGAACCCACTGGTGAGCCAGCCTGGCTCCATTCATGAGCTCCAGGTTCAGTGGGTGACTCAGTCTCAAAGAGTAAGGCAGAGACCATCCGAAGAAGACTCCTGTTGTCAACATCTGGCTTCCGTATGCGTGGATACACACATGTACTCAGGGACATATTTGTGTGAACACACACATGCACACACACACATACAAACACACGGGTGCACACATACAGGGAATTTTCACTCTAGCTCATTGTGAAATTTCAGTGATGTATCTACTGTGCATCTTAGTGCTGCCAACGTTTGCCCGTAGTTCCCATGTTTTTTTTTTTTTTTTAAGTCACTTTTGCTTATTATCCTGTTTGTCTGGTGTGCTAAAGATAGGAGATCATGAGAAGATTCGTAATTTTACTTCATAAAAATCATTATATCACTTGCCTGATAACTTCCATCTCATCGTTTCAAAATGTACTTGCTAAGGAGTCTTTACAGACTAGGCAGTGAGGTCACCAGATTGATTCTCTGGACTTCTGTTTTCTTTCCTAGTTCCTGCTTCTGACATTTTGTTTGTTTGTTTGTTTTTTAGAAAGTCCACATTATTTTATTATCTTCTTAAACTATTGTTTATTTTTAAATATTTTTTATGAGACAGGCAGATTTCTGAGTTTGAGGCCAGCCTGGTCTACTGAGTGAGTTTCAGGACAGCCAGGGCTACACAGAGAAACCTTGTCTTGAAAAACCAAAAAAAAAAAAAAAAAAAAAAAAAGATTGTATGATTTAAATTTTTTATTAGAGTTTATTCATTGATAAGTATTATTGACCAGTTTGCATGCTCTCTCTCTCTTCTCTCTTGTTCTCCATCTCTCTGTTTTTGAGACAGGGTCATTCTGGATCACGCCATCCTGGCACTCTCCATGTAGCTCAGACTGGCCTCAGCCATGTAGTAATTCTCCCTTCCCAGCCTTCTGAGGTCTGGGCTTATAGACATTAACCACTATGCTTGGCTTCAAGTGATGGCTTCCCTATAACTTTTCATTCAAGTATATCCCGCTAATCCTCCACTTCAACTTTGTTTTCCAACACAATCATTCTCATCCTTTTTATGAATAGTCCCATATTTTCCAATAGCCATGAAGAGCAAGCCAGTAAGTAGCACCCCTCCATGGCCTCTGCATCAGCTCCTGCCCCCAGGTTCCTGCCCTGCTTGAATTCCTATCTTGACTTTTTTTAATGATGAACTGTGAGGTGGAAGTGTAAACCAGATAAACCCTTTGCTTTCCAGGTTGCTTTGGTCATAGTGTTTCATCACAGCAATAGTAAGTAACCTTAACTGGTGAGTGTATGTGTGTATGTGTGTGTGTGTGTGTGTGTGTGTGTGTGTGTGTATGCATGCATGTATATGTCTATATGCACATACACTTATATTCCCTTATGTATCATATCTATATATCTATGTATATCTATATATTACATATTGTTGTGTATCATATATTCTATGTCTCATATGTGACAGAAAATATAGTATTTGTCTTTAAGGAGCTGGGTTATTTTCCTTAATATATCCTGACTTCAGTTCTTCCATCTACTGTCAGAATCACAAAAATTGACCTCTAACATCTATGATTTCAGATCATTTGTAGCAGACATGATCATGAACTTGAGTTAGCACATTTCCAGAACATATATTTTGTCCTGTTTAGATGATGAGTATATTTTCATGGATGAGTTTAAGATAAAGGTGGCCATCCTTCAAGTTCAGAAAAGCATAGTCATTCCTTGAGAAGTTGAAACTAGGCTCAACTCATCACAGTAGATGCTGAGAAACCTTTTCTGACAAGTCAGGTAATAAATACCTTAGGCATTGTGATTCAAGGCTATTCCTGTGCTACTCAAACCTGCTGTCACAGTGCAGCTATTACTATGGACAATATAGACACAAAGCAGCTTGGCTGCTCTCCTGTAAAACTTTATGCTTAGAAAATGGTGGTTGGTGTGATCATGGTTTATGGACACCTGGCTTGGCATGTTGGGAGAGAAAAAGCAAAAAGGGCTGTGAGTTCCGCAGAAGCACATTGCAGAGGAGAGAAGTCATGACCCGCCAGAGCGGCTGACCATGCTGACCTTCACGGGGATTCTCATTGACTGGCTGGCAGTAGCAAGGATGACTCTTAGATGTGTTCTATTGCTTTTCTCACCACAAGCTACAGTCATTTTCCTTTACTCTCATTGACTCCCCTTCTCTTGGTTAGGAAGTGACTTCCAACTCCCATTCCTATGAGAACCCAGAATGCTAAGTGGTTAATAGTGATGTCTTTAATTATTACTCCTTTCAGGGTGATTGCTAGTTTGTGGATGATCTTTCCTCCTAATAAATACTTAGTGTATACTATGGACACACCCCCTTTCTGAGCCTAATCCCTGGCCTCATCTGGGGTGTGGCTCAGACTGAGTGAGGATTGTAGTTTCTGTTGTAAACATCCCTTAGAAGCAAAAACAACACTTCAACAATTTGTTTTGAAATAGTCATATCAACATGTCTTACTGCATCAAAAATATTAGCCTAGTTTTATAACAGCTTTTATTTTTAAGCTGGTGTATATTTACTGTACACAATAGCAGATTTCATGAAGCCATTTCATACAAGTATATTCAGTCTATTCCTATGTGTAAAAAGGATAATTCAAAGAAGTATTTATTCTGACTTGATTAGGAAGATTAATGAATGGGCTAGAGAGACAGCTCAGTGGCTAAGAGAACTACTTTCAAAATCATGAGGACGAGAGTCAGATCCAAGTATCCATTAACAAGCTAGGTGTTCATTAACAAGCTAGACACCCCTTGACAAACACCTGTTAAGCCCAGCTGGGACCGATCAGATGTTCCCTTCTGGCCTCCTTGTGTAGAGGCATGCACACACAGAAGTATACATGCATAAAGAAAATAAATCTTTTTTAAAGGGAAGAGTACTAATGAAACATCCATAAGACAAAGAAAAAACTGTTTAGTTCCAAAGGTACGTAAATTAGAAGAATCCATGTAAATTCATACTTACCATTCTTTTTATAAAAAGGTTATGTTTTAAAATTCTAATTTCCAAAAGTTGTAAAAATAATATTAATTAATCAATCATAATCATATTATGTATTTTACTTTAATTTTAATTATCTTTTATATTTCATTTTATTTATTATTATACACTATAATAAATTATAATAATTATCATTTACTAAAACCCATTTCCTACCAAGGGAACACAGCTTCTTAGAAGAATAGGAATTCTATGTACGGGGAAAGAGACGTGCAGGGTGAGTAGAGGAGTCCTTCTACCAAGCTCTCAATCACAGGTGATTATCTCAGGAGGACTCAGAAGATCTACTTAGAAAGCTGGGGTGGGGGGGAGTTAAAGCACTGATAAGAATTAAATGCAATGGATATAAAATATTCATAATAATATCGGAAACAATTATCAAAACAAAACTCCATATCGAAACCATACGTCCTGTAATACCTTATAGAGAGACTGGAAGGTAACCAGCTCATAGTAAAATCTAGGCAATTGAGACCGTCTAGAGCATGTTCTGGTTTTCCTTCAGGTGCAGAACATAGAGCCGGTAGACAACCAGCTAATGGGAAGCTTCTCTTTAGAGGAATACTTCAAGTAGTAAAAAAAAAATCAGTAAAAAAGATACAGTGTAACATCTGGGATGAACCCAATTGCTCTGTATTGTAGGTTGGCTGTGTGCATGTGCTGGGAGTGGGCACAGTCTCCTACACAGCCATTGAATCTGCAGTTGGAATATGAAATAGCTGCGGTGAGGAGACGCTGTACCCAAACTTAGTCTGCAAGAGCAGGGAGGTGGTGGCCCTGCCATGGGCTGTCGTCTGAAAGCCTGTGATCTGGGTAGAATCATCACTTAGTAGTCGATTTCTTTGCCCCTCCCCCATAAGACATAGCCTCACCCTGTAGCCTATCCTGGCTTCAAACTTGTGATTCTCTGTCTTAGCCTTCCAAGTGTACTACAATTTCTGGCTTGATAAATGTGTGTGTGTGTGTGTGTAGATATGTTTGGTTTGGAGTTCAAAAGAGACACACTGAGGCAGATTGTTCTTTTTGGATCAGAGGTTTATTAGTTTTTAATGTCATGGAAAGACAGCATGGCAGAGGCTCTTAGGGACGTTCAAGTGTCCATGGTCCCTTCTTTCAGGTTTCAGAGCAAGAGGGACATTCCATGCCATGTGGTTCATGAGTAGTTTATAGCATGTGCTTGCAGTCAGGCTGTGTCTTATTCCCCAGAGGGGGACAGGATAGGGGAAAGGGTGGAAAGGAGGAGAGAGAAGGAAGAGAGAAAAGAGAGGTGCAAAGACAGTGGGCATAGCCTCCAGAGATGCACCCCTAGAGATTTATTTTCTTCAGCTAGATCCCATCTTTTAAAGTTTTTTCCTTTTCTCAACAGAGTACCACCACTGGCTGGGGACCAAGGATCCAAAATGTGACCAGTGGGGAATCTTTCCTTTTAAACTCGAAGGACCATCCCCATATTAACAAATAGCACGGTCCAGGGTCCAGGTCTGGCATTGCATAAAATCCCTCAAAGGATCTTGACTAGGCTGAGTTTTTGTCAAAATTAAGTAGTACTTTCTGCTCTGATGGCTCTGTCACCCTCTTTCTGCAAAGCAGTGACAGAGATCCTCTCTTGAACCAAAGTTTAGTTAGGTCCTTAAGTCCCTTTCTCCCGCTGGGCATGGGGCTCATGCGTCTCTGTTTTTGTCAGGCCTTGCAAAGATTCAGCTAATTTTATTTGGCCAGACTCCTCTATACTTGATTGTCTTTGGTGTCTGATCAAGTTCTTCATGGCTTCAGTACCCCTCAGGTGATGCTGATCACCTTGGCCTGGTTTATCAAGACTCCTGGAGTATGGCTCACTTGTTTCTGTCTCTTCTTTGTTATTCTCCATCTGTAGCTCCTCCTTCCAGCCTACTTCTGGGCATCCATTTCTGCTTTCCCTCTGTGTTGGCCTGACTCTATATGGAGGTCTCCTTTCCCCTATGGCAATACTTTTTCTTTTCTGAAAAGAATCTGTTTGTAATCACTTTGCTGTTCAGCTCTGGTTTTTCTGTGACACTAGCAGGAGTGGGGAGGCTGTCTTTTTCTTCTTCTGTCCATCCTGTCTCTGGGGGTTTGCCTAGACTGCTTGATAATTCTTGCCTGGATGGATGGATCCAGAGATCCCATCAAACATAAACCAAACCCCAAACTGTCTTCTTCATATTCTGCAATCTCACTTCACTACTAATTTACCAGAACTAAACTAGGATCCGTGAAATTCTCTTTTACCCTTTACATTTTTACTCCTGATTTCCATTTAAAACATAGGGGACTGCCATTATAACTTTTCCCTGGGAGTCCCATGCCTTTTGTATGTTAGCACTTGATTTCCATATAAAAAGGTTCAATTTTTTGTTTTGTTTTATGAACTTTCTGAAATGTTCTTGATGGTAATATAATACACCGGTAATTAAATACTGACGTAGGGAGTGATTTTCTTTTGTCTAATTTCATCATTCAGGGAAGAACACAGCCACAGCCATCACTCTGTGGGGTTGTGTAGTGTTAATGTAAGGTTTTGATTAGAGACTTTTATCCCTCGTTCTCCATTTTATCAGCTCTCAGAATTTTCGCTAGCTCTGCAAAGGCATCCCAGGGGGAATCACGCCATGTTTTACTGGCTCAGGGGCAGACAGGATAATGCTACATATCTCTGGGTTTCTTTACATCCGGGCATTTACTCTGTATGCCTCCGGGTTCAGGTAAAATGTTGGCTTGGGTGGTTGATTTGAAACCTGAGCCTCCCACACATCTGCTGTGGACACTGACTGCGGCAGAGAAAGTGACTTCTCTTCAAGTTTTATTTGGGTCATAAAAATTCATGCTGTGTACCGCCTCTTTCAGAATCCGTTCCATTAAATGTGGCTAGGTCCAGAGTACACTCTGGAGGAAGCCAGGAAGGACATTAAAATGCTTAGTCTATGACACACTTCCTTATTTTTGTCATTTTGACATTTATGTGTTGTTTCATTAGGGATTTTTAAGAGAAGACCCCTTTTCGGCAAGAAGTTTTCCCCAGATCGCCATAAGAACCCACAGTTTATAATCAAACAGCTGTCTGGGTTGCATGTCAGCTGAGCCGGACCACCTGCTGGCGGTTAACCTCTGGAAGGTTATTATGAGACAATTGTTGTTGTTGTTTGTTTAAAAAGTTTCAGAGCTTAAGGAAAATATTAGTAATGAGTGACTTAACCTGTACTGTTTACTGTTCTCCTCGACTTGCAGATGGTGTTCCAGTGGCCAGAGGGAGGATTCCACTAAAGCCAACACTATTTTGCACTTGTTTTGGAGACAAACCATAAAAATAGGCTTGGCAGCAAGGAGTCTGCCCCGGGAGGAGGGGTGGGCAGCATTGCAAAAGCCCTTTAAAAGGAAATAACCGTTTGTGGTGGCTGGATGCAAATGTACCATCTCAACGCAGCCCTTGGATTCCACACGTGGTCCATATTAAGCTGAGGTCTGGCGGAGCCGCCCACCTTCGGAGCATGTGTGTTTCAGCCATGGCACTCTGGAGTTTGCCATCTGTTTTCTTCACTTCCCTGCTCATCCCTCTAACCAATGGGGGAGACGGCTGCGAATTCTCTCAGACAGCCGCTGGGGGATAATTTTCGAAGTTGTATAAAACCGAGACTCTGTACATCTTTTTGTATGAACCGATTACAAGGTGACCTGCCGCTCTCCTCCGGTCTATGGGGTCTGAATGCCCTTTGCAGAGGCAGGAATGACGTTTTGTGGTGCAGTTAGGGACAGCCAAGGATGGTAACTAGTTGGATAAGATATTCTGTGAGGGTCAGAAGACCCCATTTCACCCCTATTCTCAGTGTCTAGAAAAGTGACTAGCTTTCGTGGTGGGCACTTTCTCAATATTAAGTGAATGAGTACCAGCACCGCTATTCTGCTCCTCCTCCTGTGCCCACTCTGCTTCCTCTTGCTCCTCCCCATCCTCCCCTCCTCCTGCTGCTCCTCCCCCTCCTCCTTCTCCTCCTCTTGTTGCTCTTTCTCCTGCTCCTTCTCCTGCTGCTCCTTCTCTTTCTGCTCCTCTTCCTCCTTCTGCTGCTTCTCCCCCCCCCCCATTGTCTGCTTATTTCCTTTTTTATCACTCAAGTAATAGAGACAGTGGTTAGGAAATGTGGTTGACTCTCAGCATTCACATCACAAAAGTGTCAAAATCCTTTCTGGCCATGAATTTCAGAACATTTAGGGTTGAATACTTGGCCAAAAGCCTGCAGCAGCTGATCTACAGAGCCAAAAAAAAAAATGAAAGAGGACAATCTGACTTGAGTCTGAAGCAACCCCATGGCTCTCACTGTGTGCCACTGGGCAAGTTAATTCACCTCTCTGATTCTTCTCTTCTTCTGGTATAAAGTGGAATAAGGCCAGGTTTCCTACCGGGCTTTTTGTTGCTCTATGAAAGTAAAGCCTGGTGCAGAAGAGGGGGCATGTTTACTATTGTTATTAATGGATTGTTGTTAGCCCTCTGTGAATATAATTATAGCAATGCTATGGTCGTTATATCACTTCTTTTTCACACTCACTGACTGAGAAACTTCCCACCATCCACAGCATTTTGTGACAGAAACTGCACGTTTGGCCAGTTCTAGTCCCTCCCCCAGTAACTGAATAACTAAGGGCCAGTCATTTGACTTCTGAACTTGGCTGCTCCCATGTGTAAAGTCAGAGAAATGATTTTGCTGATGATACCTGGTAGAGAAAATTTGGGAAACATGAGCGTTTCACATCTGGCTGCCTTGTAAAATTTTTACTGCTTTATAGATAAGTAGTGCAAAGCTACTTGGTCTCCTGTTAAATATTTAAGAGCTCATTGTTTGGTGCTCACTGTTTGGTTCTGCTCATTTCACCTTAACAAATATTATGCAGTTGCCTCGTCCAACCTTGAGGTAAATGCAGCTCTAGGCGCTCACTTCAGGGGAGTTTTGACTGTAGTCATGGAGACCGTCACCTAACTGCACTCAGCGAACGCTGTGATGCTGAAGTTTCTGTATGCTAACTTTGTTCTATGATCCATATTGAAACCTCAAGACAAAGATGGTAGAGACAGGTCAGAGCTGGTTGGCCCATCCACTTGCATTTGTAAATGACTCTTTCATGCTTGGGTTGTGCTAGAGCCATCCTAGGAGAACCTGAGGTCAGGGCCTTCACTATTTCATATCTCTGCTCCTGCAAATGACACTGATCTTTGATCTTCTCTTAGGAGTATCCCAAGAGTCTTTTCCTCCACTATGATGCCACGCGCAGACTGCTGAGCAGGAGCTCCTGCGTGGCCTTTAATGAGTGGATGGAGGGTGTCTTGAGGAAGTATTTCACCCATGATATTCCCATTCTAGCTGCTAAATCAATGCTTATCTAAAGAACGAGTATTAAAGAAATACAATCTAAACATATGTTGAAGTCATAGCCTGTGTTTGCACTGCAGTTTTACGGCATGTGTAATTACAGTCATGCTCACCACTTATTCCATGTGTCATTTATTCCATGTCCTCAGTGCTTACAGGAGGTATTTGGAGACATAGGGCATGCCGTTTGCTTACAAGTTATTCTTCTGCCTGACAGTTGCATTAGTCTCCGCACCTGTAAGTAAAAGTAAGTAGAATGTAATAAATACAAAGCGATGACCTTGTTTTCTCCTTCTTATGTTCTCGGTGCCATCCACTGTAAGGTAATAATACGGGCAGATGCAGGGATGGTGACGGCATTTGGTTATGCCCATTGGTCATTCTTTACGTATTAGTAACCATGGGGATCTTAATGGGCGTTCTAGCACTTTTAGAGTTTATAGAATTGCTTCTGTTTCTTCTAGTTCCAAGGCATGTGTAGAGTAGAGCTCCTGAAGACATTTCAAGACTCCTCCAAGTGTCTAATGTGTTAATGGTTCCCGGTTCTGGGCATGGATTCCATAGACTAGAAGTCTAGCGGGCTGCTAGAAAGACTGCAAACTAATAGGTCTAAGACCCTTTGGGATCAACGTTTTGTACATCAAAGGAGACTCTTTGTCGAAGAAGTTCTGTTCTACTTGGTCTGAGTGGGTTTCACATTTGGAGAATTTCCCAAGGGTTCGATGACAGCTGCATGTCTCAGGAAAGAGGGACAGTCTGTTGGGTGTGGTGTCTCTGCTGGATCTGAGTGAAGCCTGACACACCCATCAAAGAGGAAACCTACCCAGCAGAGAAGCAATGATGATGTCTTAGGAACTCTTATTGAGGGCTAGCTTACCCCAGTTCCTGGCCATGTTAAGTGCTAGAGAGCAGTTTATGTTGCCAGCTAGGACAGTGATATTGGGAGCTTACAGAGATGACAGAGTAATCTTGTTAGCTAGAATACTTTTCTATATTGAAAACATAAAGTATTCTGCATCAAATCATATAATCCACGTTTCCCTTTCTCTCTTTAATTTGATTATGAGCTATTGCCATGCTTTGCCATAAAATATGAAAGTTTTACATTTTGATAGTTTTTCAAATGCTGATTTTACTTTCTGTGCAAATACTTCAAATCTTTCCAGCATAATTATTTAGCAGCCTTTTCAGGTTAATTATTGTCATTAACAATATGAGTCCTATGAGGGAATATCAATTAAAATATGCACAGCTGAACTTTCAAATGAGTAAATAATTTAGTTTTAGAAAATGACTGGAAACAGCAGGGTAACAGTCAAAAGGGGAACAATTATTTTAATGCTTATTTGACAAATGAGTCATTTTTACAGCAAATTAGATTCTTATCATAGCACCCCTACTGGTTACCACAGGAAAGCTGTTAGCAGGAGTTTTTAAAATAAAAGCTGTTAAGTTATGCATGCAAAGTTAAGGAAATCATTTGTGTGAGGGAAAGGTGATTAGGATATGCATTGTTAGCTGATGGAATACTGCCACTGGGATCTAATTAGGGCCATAAATCACACAAAATGATGTGTGTATATAGGGCTGGAAGTATTAGACTGACGTGTGCTCCTGACAGCACAAGGTCTGGCTCCTCTGACTTCCCTGTCTGCATTTATCTTTGTACTGGCCAGACCCTAAAGCCCCACTCAATGGCAGGGTAGGAAAGAAGCCCAAGTTACAAATCTCTGCCAAAGTTGTTGGAGAGATGTCTAAAATGAGCCCCTATCCTTCCTATAAGGGAAATACTCCCGAGACATGGACAGAGCCTTTCAGCTTTGACGTGAGTTTCAACTCATAACTGGTCAATTCAATTCGGTTTATTTTTTTAAAAGTCTCAATAATTTTGGAAGGCAAAGAGAAAGAGAGGATCAGAGGAATTTGTAGAAACCATGTATTATTTCTATAAACAATACCATGGTTCCTAAATTTTGAGTTCAGGGTTTCGAAAGGTAGATACATCCACGCACTGGTTCCCAGCTCTTGATCACGTGCCTGATCTCCTGACCTGAATTCTTACTAGATCAGTTCAGCT
The DNA here is from genome assembly GCF_004785775.1 of Grammomys surdaster. NCBI lineage: Eukaryota > Metazoa > Chordata > Mammalia > Rodentia > Muridae > Grammomys > Grammomys surdaster. Next base: position 10,510,082 of record NW_021604569.1, read on the forward strand.
TTCTCCTGGACACGCATGGAAACCACATCCTTCAACTTGTATGAAGAGTTACATCGAATGAGTTGTATGGAAGTAGCTCACTGAGCCCAAAACTCACTGCTGCGACAGTGGACTTGCCTGAGAGACATGCTGGACCCCTCCAGGTGGGCTGAGCGGGAAACTGGTGGGAGAGTTGCTGTTTGTATTTTCACAGGTTCTGCAGGTGACACTGATGCACGCCCAGGCTTGAGAAAGCCTGATTTAGGCTAATCCCCGGAGAACTACACTGACAGTAAGTCTTGTGAGAGATTGCTCAGTGATTCTAAGGCATCTTTAGGACTTAAGGGCCTTTAGAAGGCAGCAGCCCTGCCCTCTCTCCCCCACCCCTGTCTTTGTTACCTGTGGGTGTGAGTGTGTGCTTTTGGCTTAGAAAATCAGAGTTTGATGTTTCATGGTAAATGAGTTTGGAGTTAAGTACAAGGAGAGAGACACCAAGAACCATTGGTTTATAAATATGCTATACATTAAAGTCTTGATTTAGTTAAGATTTAAGCAGCAAAAATATTAAAAGACACTAATTAGTTTTTCTAATTCTAATTATAAATTACATAAAAATAGAAATCATAATTATCTAACCCATTTAATCCCAGTTGGGAAGCAGCTGCATTTATTGTTAGGGGAGTTCTATTAGCGGTAGAGACCTTCCTGTCAGCTTTTCTAGAGTTCTCAGCTTTGGAGGTCAGTAGCTCAGCTTTCCCCTCAGTGGTCACTGATGTCACTCCTTGGTGAGCAACATCATGAGTACTCCTTGGCCATCATTGAGGAACAAACTTCAGCCCAAATTGTGTCCTTTTATCTCGCATGTTTACCTTCTGCCGATCGCTAGACACAGGTGCTTTCCACAAGCCATCATGATTGATAGAATGAACTTCCCCAACTAACTAGTTCTGTAGAAGCTCCCAGCTAATAGGGATGGGGTTTGAAGGTGGGGGTGAGGGTATGGAGGTCAGATAGGGGTATATAAAGTTTTTTCTTAGCAGCTTCTAATAAAGAGTAGTCTAGGGGCTTGGGTGTTAATGTAAGGCTTAGCCAAATAAGGTAGATGCAGGACCACATTTTGGAAATGCCCATGTCCAGGATTCTCCTTCTGCACAGAGTCTAGGATGCCTAACTGTCTAATTGCATCTAGGGAAGATGGGAAAGGTTATCTTTATTTGGGATGTTCTGTAACACCACTCTCCTCACAGATCTTCCCCATGGCTAAACATACTTTTGTCTAACATCTTTGAAAAGAAAATAATCCCACAGAAGAATTCCCATATTTCTAGTTTCTTGAGAGCAACAGTAGATCTTCAAGACTTTCATTTCATAGGTAGGAACCTCCAGCCTAACGAGGCAAATGGACAGGATGGAGGCCATGATGTTAGTGTGTAGTAGAGCCAGGGGGAGGATGAGGCTGCTACTCTTGGAAGGTCAGGATGCCATCATTTCAATGAGCCAGTATTCTTCAAAGAAGCCAAGCTGATGGGTGATGGAGAGGTATCTGTTAGACCATAGGTATTCTGGAAATTATCTCATGTGATTCTGGAGGCTGAGAAGAAGTTCCATGCTCTGTTGTCGGGATGCTGGAAACCTAGGAACACTATTGATGAAGCTTACTGTGAGTTTGAAAGTCTGGGAACGAGGAGAGTTCATGTTCGAGGAGAAGACAAGGCTCCTTACTCAAACAGACACACTTGTCTTCCCTCCAACTTGTTCAATTCCGCCTCAGCTCCTGGTTTTCATCCTTCTCATTTTTCTCCTTCTCACACCTGCCCTAACTTTCCCTGTCCTTTTCCTGTCTCTGTCTTTGCCTTTCTTCTTTCATGGCTCCTCTGGCTCTTCAAAGGTTTCTTTTTTTTCTGAGTCACTCTCACTAAAAAGCTTTCCTCCTGAGCATCTAGTTTTATCTGTGTGATTCTAGTCCCAGGAGAAGTTCACAGAGCCGCTTATGAAGGAGTTCAGTTACCCTGAGTGTCTGAGGAGCGCTTCGGTGGAGTCCATGCTGGCTTAGATGGAAGTGAATGATTCCACTGGGTGACCCCATCGGGGGTGAAATCTGTGTGGCTGAGATAAACTAACAGGCTTTTGGAAATGTAAGATCGCTGGTTCCCTTTGGATCCTGGGAGTTAGGTTCACACAACTTCTTTAAAAATAGTTTCCACCCATTATAGTGGTTACACACCTTTCATCCCAGTGACTGGGAGACACAGGCAGGCCAGTCTTGTTTTTGTTCAAAGCCATCATGGTCTACACACTGAGTGCCAGGCCAACCAAGGTTATATAGTTTTTGTTTCCACAAATCCAATACACAGCACATCTATATTCCCCAAACTTTCTTGAATGAGGACGTTTGGAGTCAGTGTGAAGTCTCTCAAATCATAAGTCGTTTCCCTGATTCAGGTGTAAATAGTTTCACGCAATGGTAGACGTAGGGAGTATTCTGTCTGGTCTGCCATATCTTTCTAATCTTTAGGACTGACTCCAGTGACTTGTGATTGTTCTCTCACTTTGTGACCTGATAATGGCATCTACACAAAGTAACCATCAAATCAGTTTCAACATTTAAAGATGTTCAGAGTAGAACCTGAAAGAGATAAAGACCTTCTACTGATGTTGACTCTATATGCTGACAATGTCCTGGACATGCCCTTGGATTGTTCAAAGTATGACTTTTTAAAATGAGGAGAGTGCCTTTAATTTTGCTCTCCAGAGAACATGGGAGACCATCCCTCTTCCTGATGTATATTACCACTTACTGATTTTGACAGCCAGTAGCAACAGTTTCACCTTTTACATAAGGAAATTCATGAGATATTTCCTAATTTGTAGCAAGCAGGCATGGCCAGAGTGTGTAAACTAGGAAAGCAGGCCATGTTTTGCACTTTGTAAACATCAGTCATCTAAACAATTTATATAACTTGACTGGATGCTCATCAAACTCGAGGTAATGTAGTAAGCCATGTGAACACTGGAAACCAATCTGGACATCCTCGGGATTTATCTAAGATGTCTGGTATGATGTAAAGGAAGTGGAAATTCACCCGCAGAGCTGGTTTTAAAGGACTTCTGGATAAGTCATTATGGAGAACATTCCTTGACATCTACACTTTGAACTTCTCTGAGAAATTCACCTCTCTACCTAAGGCCCAGAGGTTAATGAATAAGGGTACAGTCAATGAGAGGCTAAATACAACCTGGGGCATAGATCCAAGTGCCTAGTGCCAAGTCAGGGGAACCTGGAAACCCTTCAAGAAAAGCCCCATCTGCCTCTTATGCCACAAATGTCTCTCCAAGCAGGACAGTGTCAGTGTTGCTAGGCATAAGAGGTCACACCTTCAAGGAAGCCACTGTTCAAAATTTCTTTTAAGAGAGATGCAGGACTCAGTGAATAAAGTTGTAGTCAACTTTACAAACATGTTTTTTCCTGGAGCTTAGGCAATAGAACATGGAATCTCCTCCTGTCATTTAAGACTGGGGTCAGCTACATGCAGCAAAAAGGTGGATTTAGGTGGCTTAAGCAAGGAAATCTAGTTACCATGTATAATAAGATCAGAAGTGGGTGATTGCTAAGGTTGATTCAGAGGTTCTGCAATGTTAAGGTTGACATCACTGAATTCCGGTTAGTTGGACTTTCTCTGATGACCCAAGGCAGACCAGCGTGGTATTCTAGACACTGGTTGGTATTTAAAGAGAAGGATGTCAAGAGAGATGACATACACTAGGTGCCTGCATCCCTTTCTATTGGGATAATGAGGACCTTAAGGTCATCTCATTCTTCCACCCGGCACTTTTCTGAGCCTACCCCAACCCTGGGCATTGAGTCACTCCTAACTTTGATGTGAGTGAAGGAGATGGTCCTGTCTCCTTCAGCCTTGTAGTTCTTAACTTTGCTTCACACCAGAATCAGTCAAAGACAGTCTGAGAAACCAGAAGCATGCATCCTACCTCAGAAAAATTACACTTCAATTATGGTGGTAATACATAATAGGTAGCCCGACACTCCTATTGACATTTCAATGCAACAGGTAATAGGTGTCCAGCAGAGGTCGAAATCTACTGAGCTCGCCCACCCCTCCAAGGTATTTTTAACAAGTTCCTCAGAGAATACTGATGTAGGCAACCCATATCCTCCTTTGAAAAATACTTTTTCAATCTCACTGTTGAAGAATTCGTTATATTGTCAAATTATACTTGATTTCAATCACAGCTAGTGAATCCCTCCATGCCCGTGGGTACAGGGGAAGAGGGGAGATGGTTGTATGCTTTTTAGTTACTTCCACCTTTTGATTCGATAGTGCTTTCCAGTAGGAAAAAAAAACCTCATAATATTTCATTTAAACTTCTTAGCAAGGGTATGTTGTATCATTTCCACATAGCACTAAAGAATCTCAGTGTTTACAGTGGGCTGCTCCCAGTCATTTCATTTGAGTCAGTGTGTGGCACAGATGTCACTAGGGAAGGGACTTTAAACTCCACCTGTCCTCTGTCCCCCGAGAATTGGAAGCTATGCATATATTATACTTAAGTCATTGTGCAAACTGGAACATGTTTTGCAACTGTACATAAAATGTGTGCAGTGGAGATGCCGAAGACAGCAAGCACTGGCTGAGGAGCTGCTCTCTAAGCACAGTGGTCTTAAAGCCACATGTAAGCGTTTACCCACTGGAGCTGCACAACTTACTTGTTGGGCAGTTCAACTTCACAAGGAAATGAGAGCCTCAGTTTCTTATCCACAGTCACAATGCTGACCAGAAGACCAACTAGAAATCGAACCCATGCCTCTGGTTCCAACCAAATGCACTTAGCTCAGAGTAGCCCATATAGTAGGGCATGCTTTTTAGTGGATAAAGGGGCACATCTAAGACAGGTTGTGGATGCTGAGATTCAGGTGGGCTTTGTTCGCCAAGCTTCCACCAAATACTGGTATGCTCGCTCTCAAAGAAACCGTGTTTTCTGCACTTGTCATGTAGGTGCAATGAAGTTTTACCTTAGCCATTACCTATACCATCTGTACCATCTATACCATCTGTGATACTGAGCCGTGATTCTCAGCATTCCTAATGCTGTGACCCTTTAATACAGTTCCTCATGTTGCAGTGATCTTCCCCACCAACGATAAAATTGTTTCATTGCTACTTCAAAACTGCAATTTTGCTATTGTTATGAACCGTAATGTAAATATTTTTGGAGACAGAGGGTTGCCATAGGGGTCGCAACTCACAGGTTGAGAAGCATTCATACAGAGGCTTTCAAGGTTTGTGCTCCCTTCCAGAAAATCCCTGAGACATTGATTAATGTCTGTCCCGAAGTATTGGTTAGCATAGGTTCTAGGCCTTTCTTGTTTATATTCGTATATTGTACTTATTAGGATTCATTAGCTAATCACATGACTCTAGGATTTTTTTCTTATTATTTTTTTCATAAAAGCAATTGGTTAAGTTAAATCATTCAGAATTTTAATTAAAACCACAGTCTTCTGCCTGTACCCTCATCCCCTACCACTGTCACGGTGGTTCCTTTACTCTAGTTTGAAAATTGCCTTTTTCCAAAACACTCCATACCCCAAGGCTCCTCTGCCACCGTCTATGGGAGACGTACTTGGAAGGCCAATGGAGTTGAATCAGGAAGGATAACTCCAGTGTCCCTGGCAGGACTGAGCCTCAGAAACATTAAGAGTCTGAGATATACTGAAACTTTCTCCATGTTCAGTTTGCTCTCTCTTTCTCTAATGTTAGTATATCATCTGCACCAAGGTGGTACTGGGCACACAATAGGAAATTACTCAGTCTGTGCAAATGAGTCATGAAATACATCAACATGAGGTTAATGCATATATATCGTCCAAACTCCAGGATGCCCTCAGATAGCTAGATTAGATTAGGTACATTTCTTGTTGCTGTAACACAGTGCCTGACAAGAGCAACTGAAGGAAGCGAGATTTGTTTTGAATCATGGTCTGAGGACAGAGTTCTTTGTAACAGTGAAGCCATGGCAGTCAGACCTCAAGGAACCTGGTCATATTGCACAAACAGAAGGCATAGACCAATGGTTGCTTGGGCTCAGACAACTTCACTCATTTTGTTCAGTTCAGGGCCTCAGCCAACAGAATGATAACATACATCTTAGATAGGTGGGTCTTCTCACTTCTAATTAACCCAATCTTGATGCTTCATCACAGATGTGCTAAAAGGTTCATCTCCTAGGTGATTCTAGATCATGTCACATTAGCAATCAACATTGGCATATGTCTACCCTCTGTGAACTTGACACCCAAAGGCATCACTCTTTAACCAGTTCCATCCATCCTTTGCCTCCATAGGTTCATGGCCATCTCATGATTTAAAAATGCATTCAGTCAAACTTTAAAATTTCCCATAGTCTTTAACAGCCTCAGTGCTGTGGAAAAGTTTAAGTTCAGAGTGTCTTCTGAGAGTCAGGCAAACTCTTGAATTGTAAGCTAAAGTACAACTAGAAAACAAGTTTCTTACTTCCAACCTAGAATGGAAGCCAAGTCAACATGCCCATTCAAAGTAGAAGGGGTGAGAGCACAGCAAGGTAAGATTGCACAGAGGGAAAGAGAAGTTGAAACCCAGCAGATCAAACTCCATGTTGGGCATCTGGAGTTTGTGACAGAAATTATTTGGGCTTCAAAGGGATTGGGTATCCCACCCCTCTGGCTTTGCTGTCTACAGCACATGCTGTTCCTCTTTGGTTGATTCCACTCCAAGCATGTAGCTTTCTTTGGCAGATGACCCTAGTCCTGGCATCTCCACGATCCTGGGAACTTCACTGTACCTTAGGTTGCACCTTTCCAGCTTTGTGCAGTGTCTCTTAGGGCCTCCTTGCAGGGAATCTCACCGTACCAGACAGTGCCACGCATTTGCCTTTGGGAACCTTGGCATAAGCCTCCATGAGCACCTCGGTGAGTATCTTTCTTGTCTGTTAAACCAGTACATACGGATGCAGAGGCCGAGTTGTACTGCCAACTTGAGCTAGAGCTTGGTCACAATAGACCACAACTGCACCTACCACTGTGAGTGTAAATCTTCCATGATGACCCCAGGAAAGCATGGAACACATAGAGGGGTATTCTCAGCTTGCTGTCAATTATCAATCAATCTATCAATCAATCTCTTCCTCCACTGCTTCTCAAATAAATGTGTATTTTCATAAGATGGAGGCTTTGGTGTGTAGGGTCTTTTAGGATACCTTCCCTGTTTTACCACTGCATAGTGAGACAAGCAGTAATCATATCATAGTTGAAAGAAATCTTGTCTTGAAATTTCCTCCAATGGAGCCTACATGTTGGTATTTCCCTTGGCATCCTAATCTTCCAAATTCCCACTGGAATAGTCCGTTAAACTCTGCTCACATCATCTAGGGGATTTTCTAGTCCCCGATTCCAAATTCTTCCACGTTTGTCTTATAAACAAGTTCCAAGGGCCTACGAAGCATGTGGTCAGGTTTATCACTTCAATAGACCTATTTTCAGCACCAATATTCTGCTGTAGTTATGTCTTTTGTTGCTGTGACAACTTGATTAAGGACTTTTTTTGGATCATAGTCTGAGGGTGTATTCCATCATGGCAGGGAAGGCATGGCCATAGGAGTGTGAGGTGATTGGCCACATTTCACGTAGGCTAGAAGCAGAGCATAATGCATGCCAGTGCTAAGCTTTCTCCCTTTTATCTACTGGGACCACACATTTAGGATAAGTTTCCCTATTTCATTTAATCCAATCTGCAAGCTTCTTCACAGATACTCCAAGAAATTTGTCTCCCAGGTGATTTTAGATACTATCAAATTGACCATTAATATTAAGCAGACATTAATGAAAGTCAGTCTTACAAAGAGCTTTTATATTTATAAATAGAGTGTAGTATTAACTCAATATTTTCTGTCTAAATATATGAATATTCACTGCTGGACATATATATATATATATATATATATATATATATATATATATATATATGAAATATGAAAGCCATGTTTCATAAGTGATAGATATACAATAACTTCCCAAGATGGGAAGGCATTAGTCAAGGTACCTGAACTGTCTGTTTACTGAAAATGAATATATCTGATAGAATTTATGTTTGGACATAGGGTTTCAGGAAGCTTAAAACTATAGTCATACCTAACACTGAGTTTCTGCCTTGAAAGGAGGGGGACAAGAGAGGCTGGTAGAAGCAGCTATCACCATAAAATATTTTTCTGCAAAAGACTAAGTCACTAGGAGATTTAAGAGAAGACCCTCCAGGAAGTTGGGCTCTTGAGGGCCACACCCTTGATGCAATGTGCAGTAAAAGTAAAAACTAACAACCTTTCTGTCTACACTCAGGACTTAAAGCAAATTCTCAAATCTTAGCACTGAACTAAATAAGGAAAAAAATCTTCCTTAAAGATTGGTAGCCATTAACCAGCTGCTGTGAGGCTTTGAAATCAAGTCAATATCACCCTGGTGACCTGAAAACACTCAAGCTGGTGGAACACTAAGTATTTTCTAGTATTGATGATGTCTTCACTGCTGGACAGAACAGACCCAGATCATTATTGGTGGATTCTTCTTCCCTACTAGGCAGCAAACATCATTCACTGGAAAAGCTTGGAGAGTAATTTTGATAATAATCATATTTATATGAAGAAACAAGATACCACAGTAAGAATCAGCAGGGCATCAAATAACAAGCTAAGGCCTTAAATGCCCTCCAAGCCTGGAAAAATCTGCTGTAGAATACAGAAAATATGTCTTATAAGACAACAGTAACTAAGCGAATAACAAGTTGCAAGACGAATTACTAGACATAAAAATTTTAACTATTTTAATGCCCATTTTTTACATTTACTGTTAGGACATTAATGTGTTCTATACCATTTCTGTTAGAAGGTGTTAATTTGCTTTCAAACAGACTGTTGATAAGACATTTGTTGACACAGTTCCATTTCTCTTTGTTTCGTATTTCTGTTTGAATATAAATTTATGTGTGGACATGGTGGTCTCCAAACAGTGAGGGCCTATTGAATGAGCTTGATGGCTTACCCTGGAGGTGGCTCGTGTCTCCTTTGAGAATATAAGCACCATCCACTCTCTGCAGGATTGACCTGTAAAGATCAAGATGTTTCCCGCAAGCAGGCCACCTGGGCTCATACCCCATCTTTACCACTTACAAGCTCTGTGGCCCCCAGTCAGTTCTTCAATTTCTATTGGCCTCAGCTTCCTCAGCCACAGACCTGCATATCTAATGATGCTATGGTAGGGGCTGCTGAGGTCAGGTACACAGTGTTTTACTTGTGACCAGCACATGACAGTGCTATTGCGATTATAGTGCACAGCAGGCTGACCAAAACCAATGTCCTATTAGGTATTATTATTCTTAAGCAGAGACATTTAAATATATTTATTAAGGGTAACTTTCACTGATTTCAAGATGGAAGATGCTGAATGGTTCAACTAGTCATTCCCATAACTTAAAAGGAAGAAATTTCCAGAGTGTCTGAGTTTATATCAGAAGCAATCTTCTCGACTTCTAGATCCATTGAATTTACAAGGCTGTAAAACAAGAGAACACACACACACACACACACACACACCTATCTATCTATTTTAAACATTTGGGGTGAATTAAATCTTTATTCATCTGAACCAATAACATGTTTATGTCTCAAATATATATTTTTCTCTTGGAATAAACTGTTAATGGGACTGGTTAAAAGTGCTTGGAACAGATAGAAAATTTGCAAGACTGTTACGCTTTGGATCTGACCTTGAGGAGGACATTGAAATCATGTCTCCCCCTCTCCTTTCCTCCCCTCATTTCCCTTTCCTTTCTCTCCTTTCCCCTCCTCTCCCCTTCTTTCCCCTCCTCTTCCTTCCTCTCTCTTCCCTTTCCCTCCCCTCTAGTCCCTTCTCTTCCCCTCCACTTCCCTCCCTTCCCCTCTCCTCCTCTCCCCTCCTTTCTCCTCTCCTCCCTTTCCATCCCCTCCCTTCCCTTTCCATCCTTTTCCCTCCTCTCTCCTTCTCTCCCATCCCCTCCCTCCCCCTCCCCTTTCCCTCCCCTTCTTCTTTTCTCCCTTCCTTCTCCTTCCTCTCTCTTTCTTTCCCTCTCTTCTCCTCCCTCTCTCTTACCTCCCTTCCCCTCTCCTCCTGTTCCCTCCCCTTCCTACCCTTTCTTTCTTTTTTGCCTCCCCCTCCCCATTCCTTCCCACCATCTCTTCCTCCTTCACACTCTCATTATATGGCAGCTCTGCTGCCATGTTGCATTGAGTCACCACTGGCCAGAAGCACGGCCAAGTGAACATAGAGAAGCCTCTGAAGCTGTGAGCCAGAATGCCCTTCCCTTCATGACTGACTCCTACAAGTTCTGCCTCATGGCTGCAGGAAGCCACCACAGCAATACTGAGTGGGAGCTGCATCTTGGGAGTGTTGCCTCTGAGGACATTTTGTGTCAGCCTAGTAGTAGGGTGCAGGTCACACTTATCACTGAGCATGACAGGAAGGAGAGGCCTGGTGCAGAAAGAGGAGACAAGCAGACAGAGGGGACAGGATGCAGAAGGAGTCACAAGCCCAGGGGCCACTTATTAATATTACTTTGTAAGTTACATATGCTTTCTTCTTGGGATGGAGGGGGCATGTGCAAAACTCCCCATCAAAAAAGAATAATGTGAGTTAAAGATGTTGGGGAAGGAGATATCTACTCTGTGTAAAGGATGGAGGTGCCTCCATAAGTTGCAAAAGCTTAGATCTGGATGGTTTAGCCAGTTAACTCCTCCGTGGACTTGGTTCAAGTTCTAGAAGGTGTTCAACTGGCAATAGAGAGTGGGATTGTAATAGCTAAGGCAGAAGGGACTAGTCTGGAAAAGTAGGTAGTGGAGCCTGTAGAGAGCTAGAAAAGGAGATGAGGTTCTCTCTGCCATCCATGAAGGAGGAGGAGGATGGGGAGGAGGAGGAGAAAGAAGAGGAGAAAGAGGAGGAGGAGAAGGAAGGGGAGGGGGAGGAAGGGGAGGAGGAAGGGGAGGAGGAAGGGGAAGAGGAAGGGGAGGAGGAAGGGGAGGAGGAGGAGGAGGAGGAGAAGGAGGAGGAGAAGGAGGCATCTCTAAGCACCAAAATCTTTTCTCCAGCCCAAACTAGGTACTTGAAATATTTGGGAGACACAGAAAGAGACTGTGTGGGCTGTAGTGCTGCCCAGAAGCTTGTGTGATGTCTTAGGAACTTGGAAGTCTTAGCAAACTGATGGCAGGCTTAGCAATATTGATAACGCAATTTAAAGAAAAGCTTAGGACTAGTGGGCAAAGGTACTTACTTCTTACTCATTCATGTCTTTACCATTTATAAAACCTTTGAGGTCATGGCTTAAATAGGACCATTCTTGCCTCATACATATAGATAATTCCATTTCTAAGAACTTTTATTCTTAAGGGACTTATGGTAGAGACTAAGGAAATATACGATTGGGTAACTATGAGGTTTGATGTTTTCTTGAGTCTGCAGTAGAAAACAAGTCTGTAGAGGCCAAGGCGCTGACTGGTAGAGCCCTACCACCTACGCAGGCTGGGCCTCAGCCCTCATCAGCCGACCTTCTCAGGACTGCCACTTGGTGGCAGCATACTTGAAATGTGAGTAGGAGTTTTTGAGTTGGGGTGATGAATACAGTTCTTGTAATAGTTGAAATAGAGAGATAACGGTTATGACAGAGTGCTCAGGTGTCTTGACCATGCAGAGAAGATGGAAAGTATCTTCTGTAGTACTCAAAGTGGAGAGAGGGCAGGAAGATTTCTTTTGTCACATTCTGTCTAGTTGTTTATGTTGTGCCCATTAATTTTGAGGTCTTACATGACATTTAAATGGTTTAATGCTATAGATCTTAAATTGTCCTTTTGTTCCCCTTTTTGGGGGAGAGTGCAAGAGAGCGAAAGAGACAGAAAGAAACATCTTGAGGTATGATTAACTGACCTTTCCTGACCCATGATTGGCTTTTTGACTCTTTAATGGCTGTTTCACAGAATTCAAGAAAGGAAGAAACATAGATCCCGGTTTACCTTAGAAAGGAAAAGAAAAGTCATACCAGAGAGGTGTTTTCTGGCAGCTTGTCTGCTCATGCGAATGTCCACGTGCTGAACTTAGCTGAGCTGTGCTGAGCCCAGCTGAGTCCAGTTGAGCTGAGCACCCTCTGGCTTGTCTGGGGTTTAGTTTGTGGAGCATTTTGTTGTTTCTGTCTTCTCTGGATGAATAGTGTGATGATAAACTTTGTGATTAACATCAGTTGTGCCAGTGTGTGGCCTCAGCCTAGGTGTAGGGGAGAAGTATTCTGTTGGTAGTTTGTTGTAGTGGGAACAGTGCTACATTGGCCACCAGCTTTGTGGTTTCAGTTGAACAGGTAAGTCTCTTAAAAAGGACATGGGGATTATTAACAATGTACAAAGAGCACTACACAGCACCAGCAGTTCACCTCATCTGATGTTTCTGGATTTGTTTTGCTAGAAAAAGTTTAAGATTTATTTATTTATTTTATGTATGCGAGTACACTGTAACTGTCTCCAGACATTCCAGAAGAGGACCAGATCCCATTACAGATGGTTGTGAGCCACCATGTGGTTGCTGGGAATTGAACCCAGGACCTTTGGAAGAGCAGTCAGTGCTCGTAACTGCTGAACCATCTCCCTAGACCCTTTGCTAGAATTTTTGAAGAATGCCCATCACTGCCCCTCAACCATGTGAGGACTGACATCTCATACTTACTGGATCTCCTTTCCCCAGTGACAAATGGTAGTCCAGGCTGGCCTTGAACTTGATAAGTAGTCCATCTGGGACTCAGACACATTTTGCTTCAACCATTTGTGTTTTTGGATTACAGGTGTGTACCACCATGTCTGGTTGAGATCATAATTTTTATTTTTGTTAAACAAGGGGAAAATCACTGGTGAGAAAGGGAACAGCTGAAACCCTCAAATTGTTGGCTATCCATCATTCTGCATGGACTTCCATGATTATGGCTTTTGGCTATACAGGCTGAAGAAATTATTAAGTTTAGGAAGTGGATTATCTCAAAGCAGTTCCAGATGCTGCAGGTGTGCAGTAGAGCAGGAGACATCACCTTCGTGTGGTGATACATGAGGCTCTGCATGTTGGGGAATGAACTCTGTTTTATTTTATTTTATATCTGAGGCCCCATCTGGTCTTAGGTATGTCTGAGATGTTCTATACTCCTGGTGGTCACCCTTGGTGGGGGACAGCCTTTCTACCAGTTAGGGTCTTGCCCAAATCAGAGGAGGCTCAGATGAAGCTTCTGCTTCAGGCTAAGGAGAGGCCTGGCAGATGTGGTAACCAGCCTCCTCCCTTACTTCACAAACAAGAATCTTGCTAGTAGCTTAGTCACCCAAGAGCACTTGTTCCACCCCACTTGGAAATATAGGCAGGGAAAGAACATGAACTTAGATATAGGTTAACTCCCTCCGGATTAATTTCACCACAGCTCTGCAATTCTATAGGCCAGCTTTCACTAACCAAATCTGCTAAACAAGAAACAGGCATACTGAGCAAAGGATTAGTTCCCACCTGCCTCAGCTTAGAGCTTTTTAGGAAACCAGCACTTGAGAAGCTATGTGCTAGGAATGGTGAGCAATTGAAGTTTGGTTATCTCTAATCTGCTCACAACATGCTTGTTTCTTTATAGTATTGTTCATCTATCCATTTATACATTCATTCATCCACCCACTCACTCACCCATGCATCTATCCATCCACTCACCCTCCCACTCATCCATCCATCCATCCATCCATCCATCCATCCATCCATCCATCCATCCATCCACTCATCCATCCATCCATCCATCCATCCATCCATCCATCCATCCATCCACTCACCCATCTATCCATCCATCCATATGCCTGTGTA